>NC_034185.2:33507827-33872339 GCF_002021735.2 Oncorhynchus kisutch
GGTTTCCTGCGAAGCATACTGACTACGAGACAATTCTGCCCTACTCCCAGGATGTATTTACACAAAAGCAGCGAACAGAGACTTTAAACTGGCAGGTCAACTCCCCTTGGCCGGACAACGTTGTCCCCCATATTTCTAAACACCAAAGGATAATTAGTGCTCAGATCCACAGTTCCGCTTCACCCCGAACAATTCTACTTGGCCGATATTCACGAGACGTCGTTCCAAGGACTAGGTATGAATCAATTATATATTATTATTTATATATATTATTATTTTAATATTTATATATTTTTTTTATGCCAGAATATGTTAAAACAAGGCCTAATGCTGTTTTTTGTTTGTTTGTTTGTTTTTTTCAGGCTCACCATCTACCGAACCTGCAGATGCTGTAATACAGGTTGAACAAAGACATCAGCCCCTGGTTTCAGAGCTTCTTCAGAACAGCCCTCGTCAAAAAAGCCGAGGTATTTAATTAATGTATTGTTAATATATAGGCTTATATCTGAAATGTATTTGGCATTTTTAACATATTTTAGGGTTAATAACCTATTTGTGTATGTATTATTTTTATTTCAGACTCCTCACCGGCTTATGAACACAACGCACAAACATCGGAGGATGCCCAGACAAGCATCCCCGAGGAGGCTCCAAAGACACCAGCGAAACCTGATGATGTCAAGATTTAAATGACCTTTCTGAAGGTAGACGATTTGATGTTTCTGTGAAGCTGCCAACCTTCTTGAATCGGCCAATTCTGTGGGGGAAACAGCAGATTCTGAAATAGACCAAGAACGTTTTTTCAAAAGCGTTTACCCTGGGTTTAAAATCACGAAAGGCTCTACTCCAGAGGCGCATGTGTATCTACCTCGAGCATCAATACAATCAGGATTGGTTCATTCTGGCGTAGCGAGCTACCCCGTATGTTAAAAACATTAGGGCTAAACAAGCAAATACCGCCGTTAAAAAACACACATGTAAACACACACACACACACACACACATCCTTAATTAGACAGATGGCGCCCCCTATAGACCAAAGTGAGACAATTGAAACCCTCTTAGCCAGGATCCCTACAGAGCTCCAAGATATAGTTAACCATATGAATGATTCGGGGGTAATTGACATAATGACAATAGATGAAAATCTATTATCCAGATTCCCTCCGAACTCATAGACATTATTACACGTATGAATGAGTCAGGGCCTTCCGAGGAAAACATGTTAACACAGATTCCCGAAACCATCATATCTCTAATTACCCAGCTTAACGCGAGCCCTAGGTTTAATTCGGCCCCACAGACACCTCTAGACAGCCTTTAACAACATTGTCCGAAGAGTCTGAAAGTCAATATGATGTTTTTGAACAGTTGGACAAATGTCTAGCAAATCTGGAGGGGGGCGGTCTTGAGATCAGTGTACAGAACGAGAGCGCTAGGTTTAATTCGGCACCCCAGACACCTATAAATCAGCCTTTAACACCAATGTCCGAAGAGTCTGAAACCCAATACGATGTTTTTGAACAGTTGGACAATTGCCTAGCAAATCTGGAGGGGGGAGGTCTTGATCGAAGTGTACATGTTTTGCGTCGAAATAAATTCAACAATATTGAGGTTCGCCAGTTTTTCAATTTCGCATGGGGGGGTCAGATTCGGGAATATGCTGTGTTTTACGTAATGCTTATGGACACTTTGAATGAACTGTTAGCGAGGATTAGAGATTATAGCGAACCTAGGGATCTCTTACAGTTGGAAATTTGTGGAGACAGTCTACAGAGCAAGGTATCGCTTATTTTACAGAATGGTGAAGCAGAGCTTGAACAATTTGTTAAACTGCTAGAACGCCTTGTACAGTCAAATTTAAACGTGCTAGCAGATAGGACCCTCGAACTTGTAGTACAATTAGTACGCCAACCACAAGGGGGCGGGGGTCAGAGACGAAAGCTCGAGAGTTTAATGCAGTCCGAATCATAAGCAATAAAAGGGCCTATCTCATAAACGTTCACAATCCAGGTAATAAGCTATGTTTTGCCATAGGTTTGGCCCACTTACTCAGCCCCGGATGTACTGATCAAGCCGCGTTACATAAAGCTCGAGAGCTACAAACTGCGGTGGGTCTCGGTATACAGGATGCTGTGGCTTTCTCAGACATAGTCAAATTTGAAAACTTTCTGAACATCAAGATTGTGGTTTTGTACCACAGTAGGGCTAATGACGCTCTCCTCAAGTTCCAAAATATACCCGAACCACATCCTAAGACTATGTACTTTTATGTGCAAAATGAGCATTACTATGCCGTAACTAACATCACAGCCTTTTTAGGCGCGCCATATGTCTGTCCAGCCTGTCATACCGGCTACACACGCATGGGGGGGCACTCGTGCCGTTACAACTGTTCAGTATGTCTGGATAAACATTGCCCTATGCAGCCGCTAAACTTGACCCCCTGTGCGGATTGTCACCGCACATGTCGTTCGGCCTACTGTTACGAAAAACACAAAACTGAAACATGGCATCCCAAGGCATGTAAATCTGTAAGCAGTTGTGACATTAACAAGAAATGTCCAAAATGTCATTGCAATTACAACCTTAAAATAGATAGCCCTAAACCTCATGTTTGTGGAATTATACACTGCCCAATCTGTAAAGGTCCTTTGAAAAGCAGAGACGCGGAAGCGGTTCAAGAAGTAACACATGAGTGTTACATTCAGCCCTTGGCTGAAGATGAACATACAGAGAAATATGTGTTTTATGATTTTGAGACAACTCAGCAATCAGGGGTTCATTTGCCTATTTTTGTGTCAACCATGACTTTCAAGGGTGAAAAATGGTCGGCCGAGGGACCCGATTGTGCCCGACTCTTTCTAAAACATTTTAGAAAAGCCCAGTACAGAAACTTCACGTTTATAGCTCACAATGCTAGGGCCTATGACTCCTATCTGCTTCTGAACCCTTTGATACAGCAAGGCGTGGCACCCAGTGTCATAGCTCAAGGGAGTAAAATATTATGCTTTGTTGACCCCGCCTTCAAACAGAGATACATTGACAGCTTAAGCTTCTTACCCATGAGATTGGCTCAAATGCCAGAGGCCTTGGGTTTTGAAAACTCTGTCAAAGGCTATTTCCCTCATTTCTTCACATCTGAGGAGAATCTACATTATATAGGATCTTATCCAGCCCCCGAAATGTACGGGTGTGATCAAATGTCTCCCAAAGAGCGTGAGAGATTCATGACATGGTACGAGACCGTAAGACATGGCACTTTTGATTTCCATAAAGAGATGGAATCATACTGTGACAATGACGTTGTTATACTTCGTGAAGGATGCCTCAGATTCAGAGAAGAGGTAATCAAAGATGCGGGCATTGACCCCTGGAGCTGTACAACTATTGCATCAGCGTGCATGAAAACCTATCGTACACACTATCTAACTCCTGAATCTATAGCTATCCCATCGCCAGACAACTACCGACGCCAATTCAAGGCCTACTCTAGTGGTTCCATTCAATGGTTGGAGTACTTGGCCCAGGATAAAGATATTTTTATCCAACATGCTTGAATCGGGGGGAGAAGGCTTTTGGGCCTTACCATGTAGATGGATACACACAGATTGACGGGGTTGAGACAGTGTATGAGTACAACGGTTGTTTCTTCCACGGTTGTAAATTATGCTTTGTCCCCCACACCTTGTGTGTCCTAACCCAAAAGACTTTTGGGGAAATGTACCAAGAGTTTCAAGACAAACTGAATTCTTTAAAGGCTACTTACGGGTTAAAAGTTGTGGTTTTGTGGGAGCACGAATGGACAGCCCTCAAAAAGGTAGATCCTAGTGTTAAGGCCTTCCTTACCCATTATGACCCTCCAGAGCCCCTGGAACCGCGACAGGCCTTGTTTGGAGGCCGGACCAATGCTTTGACATTGCGTTATGTAGCTCAACCCGACGAGACAATAGGCTATGTAGATTTTACATCCCTATATCCTCATGTAATGAGTTCCTCATTCTATCCTATAGGGCATCCTGAAATTATTCACAGCGACTTTGACGAACCCCAAAATTATTTTGGTTTAATCAAAGCGACTGTCTACCCTCCTAGGGGGCTGTTTATACCTGTGTTGCCTTACAAGGGTCCTAAAGGAAAACTTTTCTTTCCCCTTTGTCGCACATGCTGTGAAAACCACAACCAGGAAAACCCCTGTGATCACACAGATCAAGAAAGAGCCCTGACCGGTGTATGGGTCACTGTAGAATTCTCTAAGGCTTTAGAGAAGGGGTATCGTGTGGCCAAAATCTTTGAAGTGTGGAACTTTTCCAGGAAATCAGACACACTTTTTAAAGAGTACATCAAAACCTTCTTGAGATGCAAGCAGATGGCTTCAGGCTATCCTGCATCGGTCACAGATCAAGAAAGTAAAGACCAGTACATTCAAGACTACCATGACAGAGAAGGCATACTTCTTGACCCTGACAGAATAGAGGTCAACAAAACCAAAAGAAATGTGTCGAAATTGTACTTGAACTCCCTTTGGGGGAAATTAGCGCAGAGATGCAATATGCTAACAACTTCGATCATTAAAGACCCCGAAGAATTTTTGGAATTTGTTTTTTCGGACCAATACGAAATTTCACATTTTCCTTCTTGAGTCAAGACATTGCCTTGGTGCAATGGAGGCGCCACCAAAAGTGGGTTCTACCCCCGGGTAATGTAAATGTGTTTCTTGCAGCATTTACCACAGCCTATGGCCGCCTTGAACTGTACACCCTCATGGAACAGCTTCAGAGGCGGGTTCTTTACCACGACACAGACTCTGTGGTCTATGTAAGCAAACCGGGGGATTGGACCCCCCCACTTAGCAACTATCTTGGGGGTTTAACGAGTGAACTCGAAGAGGGTGACCATATTACAGAATGGTCCTCATGTGGTCCAAAAAGCTATGCTTTTAGGACTAAAGCCAATCACGTGGTGTTGAAAGCCAAAGGCGTGACTCAAAACTATGAAAATGCACCGCGTGTAAACTTGGAATCAATCACGCGCTTGGTCGAGGGGTTCGTAAAGGACAAGAATAGTGACTTGGAGATTTTGAGCTCCTACAACAAAATAGTGAGGGATAAAAAGGGGTTCCATCTAAGAAACGCACCACTCACTAAAAGATTCAGGGTAGTCTATGACAAGAGACAGCTATTGCCTGACGGTACCACATTGCCCTTTGGCTACTGACTTATGCTACAAGCCCCAGTGTGTCTTAAAGCTTAAGATATTATGACTGCTGTCGAGGGTTTTGACCCCCGGCTACAATTGCCTTTTTCAGCATTAATTGCAGGCCCTTCAAACAGTGGCAAAACTTTTTTTGTAAAAAGTATTTTAGAGAATTCTGAACATGTGTTATCTCAAAAGCCTGACAATATTGTATGGTGTTATTCATGTTACCAACCTCTGTATGATGAATTATTGAAGACAATAAAAATCAAGTTTGTTGAAGGAATACCCGATTCTCTGTCTGATGATGAACTTCTCCCCCCACATGTAAATAATCTGCTGGTTTTGGACGATATGCTATTTGCTGGTAGCGAACACCCTGAAATTGCACGAGCTTTTACCCAATATACTCATCATAGAAACCTGTCCGTGCTTTACTTGGTCCAGAATGTGTTTCACCAAGGTAAAAATAGTCGGACCATTAGCTTGAATGCCAACTACATGGTATTGTTTAAAAATCCTAGAGACAAACTGCAAATTAGCACTCTAGCTCAGCAGATGTACCCTGGACGGAAATCATACTTTATGGAGAGCTATGAGGACGCTACCAAAGAGCCATTTTCTTATTTAATCGTGGATTTAAAAGCAAATACTCCAGAACACCTTAGGCTACGTACAGGGCTGTTTCCGGGGGAGAGGCCTGCTGCATACCTTCCTAAAAAGTAAACGCTATGTCTCTGCGTTTAAAAAGAAACCTCCCCCTCTTGAGAAGGCTAGTAGGTTCTACAGCTAAAGAACGGAAGGCCATCTTGGGTCGCTGTTCTTCAGATCTCATATTAGCCCTATGTGAGATTGCTTTGAATCTTCTCAAAGGACGCATTCCACTCACCCTGAACCAATTGAAAAAATTAAGGAGACAAAAGACAGCGATCAAACTCTTTGCCAATAAAAGGGCCAGTCTTCAAAAGAAAAGACATAGTATACAACAGTCTGGGGGTTTTCTTCTACCTTTACTCAGTATAGCCGTGCCCTTCATCACCAGCCTTATTGCGGCCAGACGTGGTGGTTGAACACGTGGGTGTGATGGCCACTAAAATGTACTTGGTGCCTCAACAAGAGTTGGATAGACTTAAAAAACAAATGCAGGGTCCTGAAGATATCAGACAAACAGCGGAAAATGATTTGGATACGGCCATGAAGGATGTTTTGAACCGAAAAGGATTGAACCCCTATGATAAGATTCAAAAATACACAAACCTAATGCAAAGGTATTTGACTCGGGTAAAGCAAGGGGAGAGAGAGACTAACCATTTAACCCTTTCCCTACCGGACCCTTTAACAGATGTCGAACCTAACGATAGCCATGCCCCTGTAAGGCCTGTACCGTCGATCTTACCTAGTGGAGATAATATGTCGGGTGAAGCTCAAATGCCATTTGAAGATAAAGTTATGCATGACCTACTGACACATGTGCCTTTACGTAACAGGAAGAATGTTAAATACATTATGAACAAGATAAAAGACTCAAAGGGGATAGCTGCTTGGAACGACTCTGGAGAGTTTATCCTTCAGGGCTCTGTGGTTAGGGGGTCCCATATGCAGGACTTGCTTAAAAGTACCACGGCTGCCCACAAGGTTGCTGATGACCGAAGGCCTCCCGGATGGCGTCAGTTTCTTAAGGCCCTGGCAATCCTCAACATCCCCCTCTCCGGTGTACCCAACCATAAGCTTCGTCAACAGATTCAAGCTTTAAAACAAAAGCCTTCAACGAGATACAGCACCCCTAAAGATGCCCCAACGACACCGGCCCCATATGAAAGCGATGATGCTAACTCATTTACTCCCATGAACGTCTCAGGACCTTTTCCTAAACCCGATCTCTCGGCGTGGTTAGACTTTTGAAAATGACTTTTGAATGACTATGATTAAATTCAATAAATTTTTTATTTGAAAAATAAGCAAGTTAACATTTGTGGCATTCTTGAAACATATGACGTGAGCATACGCCTTGATTACGCGTTCTTAAAGGACACACATTTGAACACTTTTGATATTTTCTAACAAAACAAGATACAAGGTTATCATTACTTCTTAAATCATCCTTATAAAGAGACATAACATCTTCAAAAGAAACTCCCCGGGCTCTTTGGCACAGGTAAAATACACAGTGGTGACCGCATGTAGTGGAAAGGTTATCTTGCACTTGTTTGATGTTGTAGTAGATCTTTGTACCGTTTAGGGTCAAAAAATCTTTAATAGATTTAGGGAAATGTGAAAAACCGGGGGGAAAGCCATAGGAATCAAAAAAAGTTGAGATTTTTCGTCCACCTTCCTGTTCTAATGTCATAGCTAGCCAATGTTCACCAGGCATGTGTTTAGGATGGGTATTGACAATAAACATTGCAGGCCTCTCAGACCATATCTCCATAGGTAATTCATCACAAGCCAACACTCCACAAAATTGTTTTCCAATCAAGCGGCTCATGAGCCCGTCCAACTCTTGGGTATTCATGTCTTTGTTCAAAGGTCCTTAATAATAATCCACTAAGACCTGTCTTCGGGCATTCACTTCCAAGATTGAATCAGAGCATGCGTAAACAATCATGCTAACTGTACAGGTTAAAGGTGTACGGAAACGCATTTCCAGCCTGAGGTTACCTTGGGACACCACAGACAGATTTCCTGAGGTGTCATCATCAGGTGATAAATTGAAAGCATACAATGTGTAACCCTCTGCAAAATCATTTCTGTCAATAGGTAAAGAGAGATCTTTTAGATGTCGCCCTGTAGCCAGGAATAGATTGTAAAATTCTCGCACAGATATGTTGTTATTAAATTGTGGTTGGAAAGCCTTCGCCGGAACCTGACGTCCGTCCTGACAGAGCGCTACATACTCTGCATTGAAGTGCTGAAAATTAAAGGGTTTTTTATCTAAACTGCCCGTATTAGAGGCGTGATCAACCAGACCTATAACCACATATCTAGGTAAAGGGCCTAGAAATAGGTTTTCTTGACTGCAGATTCTACTGCCCACAGGTATGCTAAAGGTTTTCATGGTAATTCTTTGGAGAGGGTAAAGGGCATTTCCTTTCATCAAAGCCTGTGAGTGACCCAGGCGCACGGCCGGAGATACAGATACTTTTTTAATAAAAAGGGTTGCCCCCAACACTTTCAAACTAAAATCCCCGTCTTGGGGAGACATCAGGCAAAAATCATCCTTGGCCCTGGTTAATTTTAATCTTAAATCAACCGAATTTAAGAGTAACCGTTCTTGAAAGAAAATGTCAGAGTGTATAGGGCCTAGCAAATGAAACTCTCGAGATTTGGCGCAGTAGCGAGCTCGTGCCGCTAGTCCTTTGTTTGCACCGGTGGAAGGGTCTGTCGATTCCATAGAGGCTCCTGCAGTATCCTTGCTAAACAGCCCGGCGCTAAATTGGGTTTTGAGAGTGTCTTCGGAGTAGTTTAGTAAACACTCCATGATGGCTCTATAAGGGTATGTAGCGCTGCTTTGACTGATTAGGCGTTCACCCAAAGTCACATCAACTTGGGAGAAAATGGTGGCCAAGGGGTAATTAATGAGACTCACTTTGGCCTCGTCTGCAATATTAGACCCATCTCTTTGGTCACTTTTAGACGTAAATGCACCAAGGTGTTGTTGAGGTCCAGATAGTTGTCACCATGGCCTGGTATGAAAAATTCGATAGGCCCGTTATCGGTACTAGCAGAGAGAGGGGCTATCTCCACATAACTGGATCTATCTATTGAATGCTGCGTTAACGGTGCCGTGAAAAGATCAAGTTCTGTCTTTATAGCTTCAGAGGACATTCGATGTAAAAGAGCCATGTCACTTATTCTTTTAGAAAATACTTCCTAGTATTCTTTTAGCCTGTTTTGGTACAGACCTCCTCACTTTACCCCGTCTTTGACTTACTGAGGTTCTTTTAACAGTTAACCGCCGCTTTTTAGGTGCAGGTCTACGCCTTAAACCAGGGGGTCTCTTTTTTGGCCTTCGAGACAATATCATAAGCCCCGAGCCTTCTTGATGCTCCACCTCTGGTGACGCCCTTCGGGTCATAGCATTGGCTACAACCTCACTTACTATATTTTTAGCCGCTGATTTTAAATGTGGTTTGGCTATGCTGAAGCCTCTCTTCATAAACGGTAAAACCATCCTGAAGAGGTTACGGAATATACCTCCTATCCCCGAACCATACATTGTCGGCGCTCCATGATATCCTGGTAGTCCATTACCCACTTGATCCACATAGTATGAAACATAACGGTTAGGGTCGAGCTGATGGTGCTCCATAACCCTTTTATTTGTATTATGTTTATAAATATAATACAGCTATTATATATGTAGAGAGGTTTTGGTGGGTCTAAAGTGGAGTTTTACAATCGTTTTACCATAAGTAAATTCAATGTTTTCGTTCTGATCCGTTTTAAGCTCAACCAGAATGTTTTCAATATAGTTCTTGCTGACATGTACGTAGTGCGGCTTGTCATAATTGACAGTGACGATGTCCCCATCCTTGCCGTCTATATGAACTGTTCGCAGGAGGGGCACACAGCTGTCTCCGACCCTTTGATAGGTTATGATGTCGGTATAGACAAATATGTTGTAAAAGCCTGCATGTATATCCGCAGGGAATGGGAATAATTTATCGTTCACATACGTCCATTTATTGGGACCCATCCCCAACATGTAGGATAAATTACCGCTGGTCTTTATACCTCCGTTAGCAGGCCCTGAGATTTGTATCCTTTTATGGATTGGATTGTAGAATAGGAATATTTCCATCTTGTTCAGGGTTAGGTGTTCATTCAACTCTGAGACGATCCTGTCGACGGTTCTATAGAAACCTTTTTTAAGCTTAATAAGTTTCGCAGGTTCCGAGAACCTTTTGCAATAAAAATCACGGTCCTTAGCTTTGATATTATACCAACTATGGGGGTATGTAATCTCGCTGAGACCTACTTCCCAAGCCTCTGATAACTCTATAGGCTTTGGAAAATTGGTTGTATACTTCGAACTCTGATTATTACGATATATCTGTGCCGACGCATTACTGGGGAGAGTCAGGTAGAAGCCGCTGTGTTCCATGATGCCCAACTGTGTACACGTGAATGATGCGCTAGTTATCATGACTAGGGGTTTAAATTAACCCCCGTTGCCTCCACCACATCCTGCTCCAATACCCAACTGTTGAACTTTTGAGGCCAGTTTTTCCAGCGGACCAGCAACCATTTTTTACCCTTTTCTCTCTTCTGATCTAGAATCTCCTCCACGTGAAAGACTTTGTCTTTACCCAACTGGACCTTCTGTAATTCCTTCTCATAAAAAGATCCCTCTATAAGATCCCCGTCATAATCTTTTAATTTGTAGACCGGCGGAATGCGTGGCAGACATTCGGTAACGGTAAACAACTCCGAGCTAAAGCCTTGTTCGTATTTTTTGTCGAAAACACCCCTCAACTTTGATATACGCACCAAGTCACCCACTAGGAATTTAAAAGTCATTTTTTTCTTACGGCGAAGTGGGAACAAACCATACATATTTTTAAAGACTTGAAAAGAGTTTTCCGAAGAGACCTCCGAGGGCTTCATACGTATAGTCTTATGGTAGCTGTGGTTGTAACCGTTTACTAAATCCTGAACTATGTCTGTATATCGGTTGGTGTTGTGAGCTGTAAAATAGCGCCACATCCGCTCTTTCAAAGTCCTATTAAAGCGTTCCACAACCGAAGCTTTCAAATCAGAGCCTGTAGCAAAATGTACTATATTATACTTATTCATTAGCTTCTGAAATGTTTGATTAAAAAATTATTTTCCGCCATCCGTCTGCACTTTCTTGGGGGCGCCTCCTGCCTTCAAGATCGATTCAAAGGCCCTGGTCACCTCTGCCCCGCTCTTATTTTTTAACACCCTTACATAGGCTAATTTAGAGAAAATATCTATAACCGTTAGCATGTAGCGATTTCCATCATTTTTATCGGCAAGGGACTGCATGTCACATAGATCCGCCTGAAATTGGGATAATGGATGCGTAGAAAAAACTCTATTTCTTGGAAAATGTTTTCTTACAGGTTTATGTAGAGTGTAGGCATCTTGCTCTGATAACCATTCATTCACTTTAGCATCGCTTAACAGACTACCTGTTTCTTCGACTATAGCTCTCTGTAAACGCTCTTTACCCCCATAAGACCCGGGGTTAGAGGGATTATAATATATGTTTTTCAACAGCTGCTCAGCCATCCTTCTTGCCTCTCTGAGGTACAATAACTGTAATGAGCCACTTTCATATAACGACAACATTTCAGTTTGTGAATTTTTATTTTAAGAATGCAACAATTATTACGTATACAGACAATTCAGGATTTGTTGCAAGATACAAGTCCCCGTTTTCTCAACAATCACAGCATGCAACACCCTGTATATATTGTTTAGATTTACAGGTTTGTTTCGCTGAATTTTTAAAACACACACGTCTGATATATAAGTATATAAACAACAAATATGATACACATTCACATTAAAGGGTGGTTCAAACAAATAATGTAAAATCTTAGCCAAAGTTATTTCTAGTTCTTCAGAATCCTCAACAAGCCTTGATACCATATGTGACCATTGTAAACTCTCGCCCGTATGTCGGACATGTTTCATGATTTGCTCCATTTTTAACACACGCTCTACAATAACCCCTGTATTGTGGGTTGTGTAGAACTTTACATTGTTCACTTTATTTTCAATAATCTGATGCATAACATTTGTAAGGTCTCTCAAAAGAAAAAATGTATTTATTCGCTCAAACATCGTAGACACATAGTTACCCATAGCTCTAAATAAACAAAATGTCACTCGGTCTCTTGGGATTTATTGAGCCAGAAAAGCATCACATCAGCCATCACAGCTTCCCTGTATTTGTTGTCGTCCACCAGGGTGTGTCGGATTTCTTTGAGTTTCTCATGGATGAAGAGGGCCTCCTTCAGTTCATGTAGGAAGGCTTCGGTTACCCCGTAAACTCTAGGGATAGACGGCGCAATACCCATAGACTCCAGGGCGATGACCAGCGCTGGTATAAAACGGCAGGACCACAGTCTTTTCACCAGCTCCTCAAAATGATTGAAAAAGTAGTATCTAGGAGGGTCGTAGAGGCAAGGATGACGACGCTGGCTGGGATGATTGATCTCACAGCCGATGCATTTTTCTCGTATATATTCGCCAATCACCACGTTTAAAAGTGTAGCTACAGAGGCCTTGATTGTATCCACAAAAACAGTACTGGCCACCCCATCAAACACATCCTCAGGCTGGGTAAATGTCGGGGGTGTCACGGGTCTTGCCAGGGGTGCGTAGAGTGTAGGGCTTCGTGGCATAGAGTCTTTAGTGTCGGGCCCCCATGACGTAGTGGCTTCCTCGTAGATGGTCTGGAGATCCATGGTGTATGCTGAAATGAAGAACTGGCTGCTTTTTTTCTTTTTATTGTAGAACAAGGCCCTTGGGTATCTGGGGGGGCGGGGTTAAAGCATCCGCTTACTTAGTTATCTTCTTGAGGCTCTTTTGCATCGTAATCTTTACGATTCGTATATATTATGCACTTCTTTAAATGAACAAGGCTCTGACGCTGTTGGCTCTGTACAAAGAGAGCATCCAACGGTTGCAACATTTTCAATTCCAGTACATCCCAACTGTTAAAAGGAATAAGCAGACGCAGTCGGGTATCCCCAGTCAGGCCACCACCCCTAAGTTTGTGGTTTCGGATTGCCTCGGTGCCGATATAGAACTCCACGCTGCCGCACGGTCGGCCATTCTTTCTTTGTATTTTCACCCTGTGAAATATTTGTCCTGAGGAGTCCGGGGTACCTTCCCAACGGGTCTCGTGGCCCGTGAACACACTATACCCCTTGGTGATAAGGCTCAGTTCAGGACACACAACCTTGCGAAAAACCGACCAGTCTTCAACACCATATTCCAAGCCTACAGTCTGGTCTGTATATTCTTCTCCTTCATCTACCGTATAGAGGGTCACTCTACAGGCCAGGTAATCAAACCGATACCCCCACTGCTGGCCATTAGACATCAACACTTGATCTGTCAGAGCATTTGCTGGCGGTATTTGGGTTCTATACACATTTAAAAAACGTTTTTTTGGCGCATCATATATTGCTGGTTGATACTTTGCCCTTGCTCTATGGGCAACCCGAAGGCCTGTTTCAGTTGTTACAGTCATCACTGCTTTGGTACCGATCCCAAATTCCATGGTTATTCTTAAGATCTTGTGCACTCTTAAACAGGTATTGTTCAGCGGCTTTATAAGGGGCCTTAACCAACCCAAACCGTGAGAAACAGTAACAGGTTGACCTGACACATGGTCACTTACTCAACCCCACCAACCCCCCTGGGCATACACCCTTCTACATGACATAGGGTCATAAATCATTACATAGGGTCATAAATCAGGCTTGGGTCATCAATCATTAACGGCCTGTCAAATGGACCCTTACTCACCCCATAGCCCCCACCTAACCAGGCTTGCCTGACCAGAAGACATGCACACGTCATCACTACATAGGGTTCACATAGAGTTCACATAGGTTCACATAGGGTCATCAATCAAAATTTTGACCCGTGACATCTACTTTATTCTCTCTAGCAATAGCTGCTAATAATGTAATACTTCTTGCATGTATAATGTAATAAATGCTGATGGGATGTGGAATTGGAGACAAGTGGGAGTTGAGTTGCTGTGTGAGAGAGAGAATGATGGTCAAAAGATAAAGGGGGGAAAAAAAGTCTAAATGAAACATAATAAAAGGACATTTGAATGACACTAAGTGGCAGTGTTTTTACAACTAATGCCGGTTTGACTGAGGCTGATGCCGTGCAGGTGTTTGTACGCATGCATATTGTAACGGTTTTGACTTATTATTTATAGGGGTGCCAGGTAGGTTGTGCATACCAGAGAACACATTGGTTTCTCCTTTTGGTTTGGGAGGGAATGAGTCCCATCTGGTCCGTCAAGTCTACACCAATACAAAGGACTTATGTAAAAGTCAGGATGGAAATACACTTTTCATAAACCCTTAAAACATTGGAAAGAACTTCAAAAACAACTGTATTCTTTTGCGTGGGTTGTATTACCAACATCAATGATTACACACACATATATAATATACCACAATGAGTTCTGGTTCCTCCAGAAAGGTCTTGTACCTAGGGCCTAAAAATAGTCCAGCCCGGTAAAGATGTTCAGGGAACTCAAGTGACCTTAGCCACGCAATGTTTGTCTGTTCCTACAAGTGTAGCGTAAACCCAGTATCAAATCATACAATCAATATAACAATTACTTTGCCACACAACTATAAAGCGTATCAACTTATTACTAAGTCCTCAACTACAACTAACTACATAAATCCTCACAGTATACATCACATCAAAACAAATGAAATACCGTGTACAAAAAGGTTGTAGTCAGTCGGTCAGTCAGACAATCCAATCCGCCAACAAATCTCCAGCGGAGAAAGGCCACGAAGAACAGAGAGGTGTAGTCCACGGAAGCAAAGAGTGGATCCGATCCTGGGTAAACTCTATTAGGCTACAAAACACATGTTTAAAGGCAACAAAACAAACGGAATAGGGGAACTGAGGGTTGACCACATCCTCATTCACGTCTCCATCACAACCCCACTTTTGCGCAGCTAATGCTGGCTATTTAATTGGGAATTAAAGGGAAAGCGCCCTACTGGAAGGAGCAGCACTATTTAATTGGGAATTAAAGGGAAAGCGCCCTACTGGAAGGAGAAGCACTATTTAATTGGGAATTGAAGGGGAAGCACCCTATTGGAAGGAGAAGCACCGAGACCATTCAGGAAAATTCAGGGCCGTCACAATATACACACACTCTCATTCAAATAAACACATACAAGAACACACACATACATGTAATAGTGCCAGACATACACACAAACATATAAAGTGGGCATTGCTGTTATGATTTCAGTTGTCCTTGATGTCCTTTGTTTTGCATTTATTATTTATTTATATTTTTTTGCATTTTTGTTTGCTGTTTTCTTGTCTTTTCCTTTTTTCTCTTTAGTTCATTCTCTTGGTTGTTGGTGCTTTTGGGGTTGGGAATGAATGATTGAAGGACAGCTAATTGGGGAACTGTGGGGGGGATCTTGGAGGGTTCGGGTTTCACAAGATTGTGATCATGAAAAGGGAAACTGACATATTTTATATCACTATCATGCACACGTACCCTCACACATAAGGATGGCTCTGTTGCGGAAAGACTGATGCATGTTTGATAGTGTCTTGATGCTGGATTGTTTGTCCTTCATGTTCTAATACTTTAATGTTACCCCTTGTGTTTTTTGTAATAAATAATTATAAAAAATAATTATAAAAAAATAAATGCTGATGTAATAAATCACAAATAATGTAATAAATAAACTGAACACATAACATAATAATTATTTTGCGCACAATGTAATAATTATTGTTCAAACACACCAAGACAGTTGTGAAGAGGGCACAACAACACTTTTTCCCCTTCAGGAGACTGAAAAGATTTGCCATGGGTCCCCAGATCCTCAAAAGGTTCTACAGCTACACCATCCGGAGCATCCTGACTGGATGGCAACTGCTTGGCATCCAACCGTAAGGCACTACAAAGGGTAGTGCCTATGGCGCAGTACGTCACTCGGGCCAAGCTTCCTGCCATCCAGGACCTGTATACCAGGCGGTGTCAGAAGAAGGTCCAAAAAATTGTCAAAGACTCCAGTCACCCAAGTCAGACTGTTCTCTCTGCTACTGCACGACAAGCGGTACTGGAGCGCTCCTTAACAGCTCTTACCCCCAAGCCATAAGTTTGGTGAACAACTGCTGAGCAATTAATTAAATAAATATTTATATTGACCCCCACTTTGTTTTTACACTGCTGCTACTAGCTGTTTATGATCTATTTATAGCCACTTTACCCCACCTACAAACTACCTTGACTATCTTGTACCCCCACACATTGACTCAGTTCCGGTACCCCCTGTATATTGCCTCGTTATTGTTATTTTATTGTGTTACATTTAATTTAATTTTTTACTTTACTTTTTTTAGTAAATATTTTTCTTAACTCTATTCCTTGATCTGCATTGTTGGTTATGGGCTTGTAAGTAAGTTTTCATGCAAAGGTTGTATCATGCACTCCTTGTTCTCCAAGGTGGCATAGCAGTTCAGACGTCTTTTGTCCTCGTCTTGTCGTGTCCTGTATATATATATATATTTACAACTTTTTCACATACATTTTATTTTTATTTTCCATCAACTCATCTTCAAAACACTCTCCTGAAACCCGCCTCACCAATGTATATTTATAAAAAAGTATTATTTACCTCAGATCTGTAATCCTCCAAGAAGCTAGCCAGAAACTCCAGGAGGCTGGCCTGAAACTAGCCAGAAGCTAATCCAGAAGCTAGTTCAGAAGCTAGTTGGCTCCTTTACTGGTAAGTCGTTGGTGTTCAGCTAACCACGGTTTGTGGTCATCGGCTATCCTTTGGCTCGAAAGTCTATCGCCAGTTCTGTACGGCGCAGCGCGGCTCGGAGCGGAGCATACCGGACCAATTTTTCTCTCCATGTCCCTGGATTTCGACTGCTCTCTGGACATTCATGCCCGGATCTCACAGCTAGCTAGCTGCTATCCGTGTGACTATCGGCCTTCGTCGATTCCGGAGCAAACATCAATTGTTCCGGAGCTAGCAAGCTCCGTCAATCACTCCTGAGTTCCATCAATCGCACCTGCAGTCGCCTATCCGGACCCGTTTTGCTGCCTTCGCGGAGCCCCACCGGGCCTTCACAACTGGACTGCCGACGTTATCTACCCGAAGGGGTTATTCGGCTGGCTCCTCCGTCGCGACGTTACCTGAACGCCCATCTGCGGCCTGCTAACCGTTAGCTGTCTTACCGGCTGCTATCTGAATAGACAATCGGACAATTTTTTTATTTTTATTTTTATTTTTTTATTATTATTATTATGTTTTCTTCTTGGGCCTCTATAACTATATCTATTGTTTTTATTTTTGTTGTTGTTGTGTGATTTGGATCGATCCCCTCTACCACACGGAACCCCACTAATCTACTGACGGAGCGCAGGAGGTGGCTAACAACAGACCTCCATCCTATGCTAGCTTGCTACCGATGCCCTGGCTAGCTGTCTAAATCACCAACCAACCTCTCCACTCACCGGACCCTTTTGATCACTCGACTAAGCATGCCTCTCCTTAATGTCAATATGTCTTGTCCATTTCTGTTCTGGTTAGTGTTTATTGGCTTATTTCACTGTAGAGCCTCTAGTCCTGCTCACTATACCTTATCCAACCTATTAGTTCCACCACCCACACATGCAATGACATCTCCTGGTTTCAACGATGTTTCTAGAGACAATATCTCTCTCTTCATCACTCAATACCTAGGTTTACCTCCACTGTATTCACATCCTACCATACATTTGTCTGTACATTATACCTTGATGCTATTTTATCGCCCCCAGAAACATCCTTTTACTCTATGTTCCAGACGTTCTAGACGACCAATTCTCATAGCTTTTAGCCGTACCCTTATTCTACTCCTCCTATGTTCCTCTGGCGATGTAGAGGTGAATCCAGGCCCTGCAGTGCCTAGCTCCACTCCTATTCCCCAGGCGCTCTCTTTTGACGACTTCTGTAACCGTAATAGCCTTGGTTTCATGCATGTTAACATTAGAAGCCTCCTCCCTAAGTTTGTTCTATTCACTGCTTTAGCACACTCTGCCAACCCGGATGTTCTAGCTGTGTCTGAATCCTGGCTTAGGAAGACCACCAAAAACTCAGACATTTTAATTCCAAACTACAACATTTTCAGACAAGATAGAACTGCCAAAGGGGGCGGTGTTGCAATCTACTGCAAAGATAGCCTGCAGAGTTCTGTCCTACTATCCAGGTCTGTACCCAAACAATTTGAACTTCTACTTTTAAAAATCCACCTCTCTAAAAACAAGTCTCTCACCGTTGCCGCCTGCTATAGACCACCCTCTGCCCCCAGCTGTGCTCTGGACACCATATGTGAACTGATTGCCCCCCATCTATCTTCAGAGTTCGTGCTGCTAGGCGACCTAAACTGGAACATGCTTAACACCCCAGCCATCCTACAATCTAAACTTGATGCCCTCAATCTCACACAAATAATCAATGAACCTACCAGGTACCTCCCCAAAACCTTAAACACGGGCACCCTCATAGATATCATCCTAACCAACTTCCCCTCTAAATACACCTCTGCTGTCTTCAACCAAGATCTCAGCGATCACTGCCTCATTGCCTGCATCCGTAATGGGTCAGCGGTCAAACGACCTCCACTCATCACTGTAAAACGCTCCCTGAAACACTTCTGCGAGCAGGCCTTTCTAATCGACCTGGCCGGGGTATCCTGGAAGGATATTGATCTCATCCCGTCAGTAGAGGATGCCTGGATATTTTTTAAAAATGCCTTCCTAACCATCTTAAATAAACATGCCCCATTTAAGAAATTTAGAACCAGGAACAGATATAGCCCTTGGTTCTCCCCAGACCTGACTGCCCTTAACCAACACAAAAACATCCTATGGCGTTCTGCATTAGCATCGAACAGCCCCTGTGATATGCAGCTGTTCAGGGAAGCTAGAAATCATTATACACAGGCAGTTAGAAAAGCCAAGGCTAGCTTTTTCAAGCAGAAATTTGCTTCCTGCAACACTAACTCAAAAAAGTTCTGGGACACTGTAAAGTCCATGGAGAATAAGAACACCTCCTCCCAGCTGCCCACTGCACTGAAGATAGGAAACACTGTCACCACTGATAAATCCACCATAATTGAGAATTTCAATAAGCATTTTTCTACGGCTGGCCATGCTTTCCACCTGGCTACTCCTACCCCGGACAACAGCACTGCACCCCCAACAGCAACTCGCCCAAGCCTTCCCCATTTCTCCTTCTCCCAAATCCATTCAGCTGATGTTCTGAAAGAGCTGCAAAATCTGGACCCCTACAAATCAGCCGGGCTAGACAATCTGGACCCTTTCTTCCTAAAATTATCTGCCGAAATTGTTGCCACCCCTATTACTAGCCTGTTCAACCTCTCTTTCGTGTCGTCTGAGATTCCCAAAGATTGGAAAGCAGCTGCGGTCATCCCCCTCTTCAAAGGGGGGGACACTCTTGACCCAAACTGCTACAGACCTATATCTATCCTACCGTGCCTTTCTAAGGTCTTCGAAAGCCAAGTCAACAAACAGATTACCGACCATTTCGAATCTCACCATACCTTCTCTGCTATGCAATCCGGTTTCAGAGCTGGTCATGGGTGCACCTCAGCCACGCTCAAGGTCCTAAACGATATCTTAACCGCCATCGATAAGAAACATTACTGTGCAGCCGTATTCATTGATCTGGCCAAGGCTTTCGACTCTGTCAATCACCATATCCTCATCGGCAGACTCGACAGCCTTGGTTTCTCAAATGATTGCCTCGCCTGGTTCACCAACTACTTCTCTGATAGAGTTCAGTGTGTCAAATCGGAGGGTCTGCTGTCCGGACCTCTGGCAGTCTCTATGGGGGTGCCACAGGGTTCAATTCTTGGACCGACTCTCTTCTCTGTATACATCAATGAGGTCGCTCTTGCTGCTGGTGAGTCCCTGATCCACCTCTACGCAGACGACACCATTCTGTATACTTCCGGCCCTTCTTTGGACACTGTGTTAACAACCCTCCAGGCAAGCTTCAATGCCATACAACTCTCCTTCCGTGGCCTCCAATTGCTCTTAAATACAAGTAAAACTAAATGCATGCTCTTCAACCGATCGCTACCTGCACCTACCCGCCTGTCCAACATCACTACTCTGGACGGCTCTGACGTAGAATACGTGGACAACTACAAATACTTAGGTGTCTGGTTAGACTGTAAACTCTCCTTCCAGACCCATATCAAACATCTCCAATCCAAAGTTAAATCTAGAATTGGCTTCCTATTTCGCAACAAAGCATCCTTCACTCATGCTGCCAAACATACCCTTGTAAAACTGACCATCCTACCAATCCTCGACTTTGGCGATGTCATTTACAAAATAGCCTCCAATACCCTACTCAACAAATTGGATGCAGTCTATCACAGTGCAATCCGTTTTATCACCAAAGCCTCATATACTACCCACCATTGCGACCTGTACGCTCTCGTTGGCTGGCCCTCGCTTCATACTCGTCGCCAAACCCACTGGCTCCATGTCATCTACAAGACCCTGCTAGGTAAAGTCCCCCCTTATCTCAGCTCGCTGGTCACCATAGCATCTCCCACCTGTAGCACACGCTCCAGCAGGTATATCTCTCTAGTCACCCCCAAAACCAATTCTTTCTTTGGCCGCCTCTCCTTCCAGTTCTCTGCTGCCAATGACTGGAACGAACTACAAAAATCTCTGAAACTGGAAACACTTATCTCCCTCACTAGCTTTAAGCACCAACTGTCAGAGCAGCTCACAGATTACTGCACCTGTACATAGCCCACCTATAATTTAGCCCAAACAACTACCTCTTTCCCAACTGTATTTAATTTTAATTAATTTATTTATTTTGCTCCTTTGCACCCCATTATTTTTTATTTCTACTTTGCACATTCTTCCATTGCAAAACTACCATTCCAGTATTTTACTTGCTATATTGTATTTACTTTGCCATCATGGCCTTTTTTGCCTTTACCTCCCTTCTCACCTCACATTGTATATAGACTTGTTTATACTGCATTATTGACTGTATGTTTGTTTTTACTCCATGTGTAACTCTGTGTCGTTTTATCTGTCGAACTGCTTTGCTTTATCTTGGCCAGGTCGCAATTGTAAATGAGAACTTGTTCTCAACTTGCCTACCTGGTTAAATAAAGGTAAAATAAATAAATAAATAAATAAACTTGTTGTATCCGGTGGATGTGAAAAATGTGATAACATTACAAAATGGGTAAAATTGTATTCATGAATAGTGTAAAAACTTCAACCAATAATGTAATAACCTTAAAAACTAAATTCAAGTGTCATGCTTCAGTTATAGCTGACTACACACCAAACCACAGTCCTGAATCCTAGCTCAAAACCTGACATTAGCAGTAATATCAATACTTTTTATTGACCCCCCCCCCCCCCCCCCACAATACATACCAACAACCCCTGGCAGGGCCAGCTTGGATCAAGGTAAAGTCATCTTGAACAGAGGCAGGGCCAGCTTGGATCAAGGTAAAGTCATCTTGAACAGAGGCAGGGCCAGCTTGGATCAAGGTAAAGTCATCTTGAACAGAGACAGGGCCAGCTTGACCAGACCCATAGGTCTAAACTATGGCTATTAAACCTATGGGTCCCAACTTTTCAACTAAAATGATTTGCCCTACGCATACCGTTTGTTCAAATGTGCTGACACTGATCATAGCCCTGACGGCTAAACTAGACCAATGCCGTCATGTCATGGTAACGGTTCCATAACGTGAGCTGCAGTAACAACTCATGCTGATCTATGGCCGTGTCTAGGTTTGACAGTTCATGCAGATTTTGTATTCTGATCATGGAGTTCTGATTTTGGAATTCCGAACTGGTCATGCTTCTACAACTACATTTAAATGCGTCTACCGTGTCCACATTGTGTCTGGATTCCCCTTTCCTGCACTATATTCAAATGCCAGTATGCATTCTGCAAATGGTGGAACAGGCAAACTCTGATAATACAACAACAACTTGATGGCAATAAGTTAGCCATCAAGTTAGAAAATGCTGTAGCTAACTAGCCAGCAAACCCCTGTAACTAGCCAGCAAGCTAGCTAGCAACGATAAAGGGATTTCAAGTAGGTTAGCATAACTCTAGCATAAAATAGTTTTTTTTCTAAATAAACTTGCTGGCTAGCATTTATGAAGCCAGCCAACACCTTCCTCACACACTAGAAATATCTTTCCTCCAACGTTTAATGAAAAAAAGGTGCCTTTCGCTCCCAAACACAAGTTTTCTGGAGACTTGTGGGCGGAGTACCAATGATGTCGCACTGTATATGCTTTCAGTAGCCTGACTGTGTCCAGACAAAGGAGAAATCCGCACACAATGCTTCACTGACCCCCTCTTGAAGTTGTCAGCCAGGTCTGAACACAATCTGACCACAATGAGACTTTTGTATGTCTAATACCAGAATTGGCATATAAGTAAGTGTCAAGTGTAGACACAGCTTATGAGACATGCTATACTGTAAGTAAAAGCAGCACGTCTGTTAAACGAGGCTCGCTTGAAGCGTTTTTACACTATTTTCCTCGTCAGCAAAAGCATTGCAGAGACGAGGTGGATGCACAGAGATAAGCACATAAGTAAATATAAATTCAAAAACAATCTCAATATTCCTAAAACTAAGTAGGAAAATTGCTAAAATAACCCTGCACACATTGAAAGTTTCAGGTATCACCCCCACTAATTAACACTGCCAGCTTGTGCTAACTGTGACTTCAGTCACTCTTAAAGGGACAGGCTTTTTTTGACAGGTTAACAAACAGAAACTAATATATAGCTGTTGTTTCTGATCAACAAATATGTTGTAATTAATGTTGTTGTATTGTACTGGAACTAATGACAACAAACTGTAACTGAATGGATTCAATTAAGAAAAAAGTTCTAATAGGATTCTGATTGGGGAGACCAAATTCCACAAGATTTATCAAAATCCTATAGGATCCAATCGGATTGTTTTTGATTTCCAATAGGATTCTAGTAGAGGTGATACAAAATCCTATAGGATTGTGAGAATCACACTGGATCCAATAGGATTACTTTTTGTTTCCAGTAGGAAAAAATAAGTCCATTAGGATTCTGATAGAGGTGACACAATCCTATAGGATTCTATTAGAATCCTATTGGACTAGGGATTTTTTGACAAGGGAAGGTATTTACCAGAAAAATACTCTTCAAAATCTCTTCACATTAATGGAAACAAATGCAGATAATGACTGATAATGTTAGCAGGAGCACTTGTATAAAACGTCAGCCCAGCATTCAAAGCGATCCACCAGTCATCAATTACACTAATGTCCAGACCTGAGTCTTTATGTTTCGATGATGATACATGGCATGGAAGGTTGTTCAGATGAATTAAATCACAGTACAGTTGAGTTAGATCATATGATTGACAGTTGACAGTTTAGTTGGCATTAGTCTATAATTCTTGTCTTGATTGGCTTTAGGATTGACCAACTGGTGGGTAGAGTAGTATGTACTGTATGTATGTACTGTATGTACAGTATGTATGTGTGTGTATGTATGTATGTATGTATGTATGTTTTTCTGCAGGGAGAAAGACATAGCAAATAATGAACAATAATGATAGCACATGCACACATAACTAGGTTATCAAATGCTATAATATTAATCAATTGCAATGTGAAAATACAATTATTAAACATATCAATAGCAATAAGCATATGTGATTAAGCTAGCCAAATATAGCAACACAATAACAATATAAATGTTAAAAGTGGGATGCAATAACATATAGTGTGGTAGGCCAAAGCTACAGTAGGCTAAATTGGCAGTGGCTATTTAGTGTAGCATATAACAATAGATACAGCTCATGAATCTAGTAGGCTTTCCAACAGTATTAACTAAAAACCAGGCATTCATTTGAATAAAAAAACAAGTGCACGAAAGATGCAAACAATGACATGTGTCAATTAACAACTACATGTAGCATCAAGAAAACTGATTAGTGAATCAAAATGGCTCTTTGACTTGGACTATTAGCATTAATGGCTTTAATGCTAGAGAGAGAATACAGTAGACAGCATGTGTCAAAAGTGACTGATGATCTATTTTTGGTGTCCTGTGTTTATGCCCTTTTGTGGACATCCTACCCGGATGTTCTCACGCTATGTTCTCACGCTAGTGCTTAGGTAACATGATAGTGCATCTGTTTTGGGTAAAGCAAGTGTTTGCAATAACAATGTCCTGGTGATTGATGTGTAGTGACCATGTTGAACTGAAAGAAAGTGTGAAACAGTTGGGAAATTCTGTTGTGAACTTATGGAGCTGCTGTGTATCTTGTGACCCCTTGTAGAATGAAAAAGTAATTCCCGGGGAAGGTCTGCCTGAGTATAAGTAAGTGGTAGACTTGTCCTGTGCCATGTCTAACACAGATAAACTACAGAAGACATGTCTCTTGGACCAATTCTAGGTGTATTGTGTCCTTCATGTCTGGGACACAATGACAAAACCATCTTCAGCCATGTTCTCCTGCGTTTCGCTTGAGAGAATGGCTTAAGATAAGACTTGCTCTATGTCAGACGGAACAGGCCCTGAGTGGAACATCCCTGCCTGGGTACGCATTGGAAGAGGAAGTCTGTGGGAAAGATGATTTGAAAGCCATAAGAATCTCTTCAGTGGCATATAGTCCAGACTCCAAAGGGACCATTTTAGGCTGTGCCGAATTCAATAGCTCAAATGCAACCAAATCTGTTAGTTCATATGTATTTTCAAAAGCATGCACAGAGGTCAACTGTTTTGTGCCTGTCTTTAGCTTTAGGTGGGGAGATTATTTTAAAGTGCTTGATATGATGAAACAAGTGGAAAAACTTTTCCAACATTGTGAACATTTACGAAGATTGGCAATTCTGTCCTCAAGACATAACTTGGGCTTAAAGGCAAGAAGGTTGATATATAATGGAAAAGAAAACATACGAAACCTGGAAGGCCCTGGAGATCCGTCATGGAAGGGACATTGTCTGACGAGCTCACAGCTTGACGATGGGGATTTAGAGACTAGTGGGGGTGTTGGTTTACAATAGACCATTCCCAAGGCCTTTTTCTCTAAGAAAGGAATATATATATAAATATATAAATATAAACATGTATTATGTAGTATTGTTCAATAGTAATGTGTAATATGTATGCATTTCGGTACTAAAGATTTTAAAAGAAAATGTCATTTACATTGATTGAATGACAGCTCTTCCTATGGCCCTATGTCTGTGAGAGGCATGTTGTTAGGTTATACACAGAGACAGAGAGAGAGAGAGAGAGACAGATCCCAAGGCGTTATTTCTAAGACAAATACATTTTTCAGGACCCTGTCTTTCAAAGATAATTTGAATAACTTCACAGATCTTCATTGTAAAGGGCTTAAACACTGTTTCCCATGCTTGTTCAATGAACCATAAACAATTAATGAACATGCACCTGTGGAATAGTCGTTAAGACACTAACAGCTTACAGACGGTAGGCAATTAAGGCCACAGTAATGAAAATTTAGGACACTAAGGAGGCCTTTCTACTGACTCTGAAAAACTCCAAAAGAAAGACGCCCAGGATCCATGCTCATCGGTGTGAACGTGCCTTAGGCATGCTGCAAGGAGGCATGATGACTGCAGATGTGGCCAGGGCAATGAATTGTAATGTCCGTACTGTGAGACGCATAAGACAGCGCTACAGGGAGACAGGAGAGACAGTTGATCATCCTGGCAGTGGCAGACCACGTGTAACAACACCTGCACAGGATCGGTACATCCAAACATCACAAATGGCATGACCAAATACTCATAGTGGCAATGTGAAAATACAATTATTAAACATATCAATAGCAATAAGCATATGTGATTAAGCTATCCAAATATAGCAACACAATAACAATATCAATGTTAAAAGTGGGATGCAATAACATATAGTGTGGTAGGCCAAAGCTACAGTAGGCTAAATTGGCAGTGGCTATTTAGTGTAGCATATAACAATAGATACAGCTCATGAATCTACCATCTAAGCCTACACCTAAACCTAAACCCACCACCCTACTCCACTATTTAAATATATCTAGTCCTACCTCAGGCCAACAGCCTGAAAGGACAGGACACCACCATTCAACACACCCTGTAATTCTTCTGATGTAAAGTATCGTACACCCAAATACCTCTCTGCAGCTGCCACCACAACGTCAATTTTCCGTGACTTACTTTATGTCCCTGCAGTAAAGTTGATAACCATTGCTATAAATGCAAAAAATCCCATCTTACTGAAGCACATTTCACTTGTTGGCCTATCCTTCTGTACTGGTACAGATCTACTACTCACACCACTCCTCTCAGGATCTCTCCCCATTGACCCATCTTCCTCTACTTTCTTCACTGCCTCAGCATACGACAACTTCTGCACTACTTTAACCCTGGAGACCTCAACCTGCCTGTCTTGCACCGGACATTTCTGACCCCCAGCTCCATGGGAAGCCCACAATTAACACATACCACTACTCTCCCCAAAGTAAAGTATAAAAAATGTGCCAATCAGCATTGAGCTAAGCTGAGTGAACTCAACTGTGAAAGATCTTGGCTCACAAAAAAAAGTGTCAAGGGAAGCCAGCTTGGATTCTGGCGTCAGGCAAAGACTCAACATCAAAACTCAAAAGAACAGTCTGAGTCGTGCCAAACGACGAGCATCACTAACACCGGAAATCTTCTTCCTCAGTTGGTCAACTTTCACATTTACCCCTACCCCGTTAATCACTACTTTCAATGGCATGCTTTTTTTGAGAGTTCAATTCCAACTTTCCCTCCTTCTCTGTTTCTAATCTGTCTAAACATGCTCAGTGTAACAAGGGTGGTTCAGCACAACAGTTTATTCCAGAAGACTGGATGAGTGGGCTAAGGCAGTCTTTTGACAAGCAGAAGACCTGGGTTAATTTATAGCCCTAAACATTTTGATTGTAACATTATTTATAATATTACAATGGGCCTGGCAACTGTAGCCTATAATTAGTGCCATAGGCTTCCCTAGGAAAAGTATTTAATTCCCAATGTCTTCTTTAAAATATTAATCAAAATATGGACTGAAAATCATTATCAAACAATATTTTTGCTATAAACCATTTGCAATTTAAAACCATTTTATTGTATGAGAGACACAGTCTGCCAAAACATTGTTTTTGTGTTGTGATACTGCCATTTACATGCACTGAAACACCAACAAGTGTTTTCACAACGCTCTCTTATAAACACAATTATTCAGATTGAAGAACCACTTTGGATATTTTAGAGTACTTCCATTCTGTTTCGAAATACATTCAGTGTATCATAAAACTTACATTGGGTTAAGATTCAGACACCCTCCAAACACCAGATCTCAGCTTTAGGGGCACAACTTTTCATGGTTTTACTACACAATGATGGTGTTTTGAGTCTTACTACTTTAACAGTGTAATTGAAATCATTTTAATTACAACAAACATGCAAATTGTTGCTGACGTTGCAAGAATAACCTCACATTATGATATGTGGACACAATGTATTTTACATGGCATCTTATTCTTTTTTTTGTCAATTATGCACAGGCTACGGCTTATGATGAACGGTGATGCGTTTTGGGAATTTATATCATGTTCTCAATGTCATTTCTTGACAGTAGGCTGTCACTGTTGTAGTTTAAAAGCAGATTCAATTGATTGCTCAAACAAAGTCCACGATAGTGGTTCAAATTGATCAAATCTGGTTTACAGATCAAGTGGGTCGTTTGCAGAAAAGGAATTAGAGGAATTGTCATGATCTTCCTTATGCTAAATAGACTAAAGATTAAGATGAAAATGTACAGGGCTGATTAGGCCTATTATGGATTTTCATGACAATTACGTTGGCATATGCCATGAAATTCTCCATTCTTATCATGGTCCCAGTGTCGCCCCCTGAAAACCTTGTTGACGGAGATATGACGGTGAACCTCGTCACGGCATCAGTGTAGTTTCAGTGTGACTCTGATGAGCATGTGGATATATGATGTTAGGTTTTCTGGTCATTCATTCACACCAGCCAGCAGAGGACAATAAATAAGCCTTGCGCCTACCTTCAAATTCCACTTCACCAGAATGACAACTGCAGGCTATTTTTCTTCCTCTGGCATTTCTGTGCCTCTCCAAGGACTATAGAATCCATTTTAGGATATCAGCTCAATGTATATGGGTTGAGCTCATTTAATTAATTTCCCCCCAGGACAAAGTGTATACAGCTGTACATTATTCTGCTTGCTTTCCTCCAACTTAGTACCAGGCATCATTACGTAGTTGGATTTGCATTATCTCAGTGTTTCTCAAACAGGAGACAAAGGGCTGTGAGACATGGGTTTACCTCTGGACACCTGAAAGGTAGGATGTGTACAAAGGGTCCGAGGCAACAGAAGACGAATTGCAGGGGGGCTAACGATTTTGGAGATGGAAAACTGGCCGATAAATCAGGGGGAGAGTTTGCGGGATTCCACCCGGAGTGCCAGATCCCGAGTGGACAGCCATACCGTCTGCTCGAGACGATACTGGGGAGCCGGGGTTCGGTGGCAGGCCTGCTTGTTGTCGATACCTGGAGGTGGTCTTGAGGAGGGCCACCAGGCTTCCTGCTCAGGGAAGAGCGGGGGCTGATACCCCAGGGAACACTCAAAAGAAGATAGGCCGGAGGCAGAAAAGGGAAGGGTGTTGCGGTCGTATTTGACCCACACCAGCTGCTGGCTCCAGGTGGTGAGGTTGGCTGAGACCAGGCAGAGCAGAGAAGTCTCCAGATCCTGGTTGGCTCGCTCCGGGGGTGGAATCCTGAGGAGAGACTGGCCGGTGACCCAATGTGGGTGCAGAACGCCTTCCAGAACTGAGACGAGAACTGAGGGCCCCGGTCAGAGACCGTGCCGACCGGTAGTCCATGGATCCAGAAGACATGCTGCACCATGAGTTGGGCTGTCTCCTTGGCAGAGGGTAGTTTGGGGAGAAGAATGAAGTGGGCGGCTTTGGAAAACCGATCCACCACAGTCAGGATGGTGGTGTTTCCACCAGATTGGAGAAGACCCGTGACAAAGTCCAGGGAGATGTGGGACCAGGGCTCATCCTGTAGGAGTGTTTTGTACCTTGTCAGGTACGAACATCCGGTTATCTGGACCCCCCCTGGGGTTCGGCTGGGAACGCTGCGCCTCTTGAACCTGTTTACCTATACCCCAGCTGAATGCCATCGCCAGGCACGAGGTGGGAAGGATGGTCTCGGGCTCCGGGGTAATATCCATGGGGCTATTATGGTGAACAGTGCATGCGGATTGACATTCTTGGATCCCAGCTGATATGAGAGGGAGAAGATGAACTGTGTGAACAGCAGGGCCCATCTAGCTTGCCTGGAATTGAGGTGTTTGGCGATGCTGCGATACTCCAGTTTTTTGTGGTTGGTCCATACGATGAACGGGTGTTCCGACCCTTCCAGCCGGTTCCTCCATTCCTCCAACGCCAACTTCACTGCGTGAAGCTCACAATTTCCCACATCGTAGTTTTTCTCCATGGCGTTGAGGCGATGGGAGAAGAAGGCACAGGGATGTAGCTTCATGTCCAGGGCAGAAAGCTGGGACAGGACCGCCCCCACACCTACATCAGATGCATCGGCCTCTTCCACCAACTGACGGGAACTGTCAGTATGAACCAGGATGGAAGCAGTGTTTATTAAGGTCCCGGAACGCCCGCTCAGCAGCAGGGGACCACATGAACGGAACCTTGGGAGAGGTGAGTTTTGACAGGGGGAAGCCTGGCTGCTGTAACCCCGGATGAAGTGGCGATAGAAGTTGGCGAACACCAGGCAACATTGCAGCTGTACCCTGGACAAAGGCTGGGGCCAATTCACCACCGCTTTCCACTTCCGGGGATCCGTTTGGACACTTCCAGCGGAGATGATGTATCCCAGAAAGAGGATGGTGGAGTGATGGAACTAGCACTTCTCTGTCTTAACAAACAGCTGGTTTGTTGAAGAACCTGTCGGACGTGGAGCATATGTTCTTGGGGGGAGTGGGAGAAGACAAGGATGTCATCAATGTAGACGAAGATGAACCGGTTCAACATGTACGTAGAACATAATTTACCAGAGCCTGGAACACAGCAGGGGAGTTGGTGAGGCCAAATGGCATGACCAAATACCCATTGTGGCCACTGGTTGTGTTGAAGGCGGTCTTCCACTCATCCCCTCCCGTATCCGCACCAGGTGGTAGGCATTTCGTAGATCTTGCTTGGAAAACACGTGGCCCCCTGCAGCAGCTCGAAGGCCGAGGAGATGAGTGTTAGCGGGTAGCGGTTCTTTACCATTATGTCATTGAGTCCCCGGTAGTCGATTCACGGGTGCAGGGTCTTGTCCGTTTTCTCCACAAAGAAGAACCCTTTGCCGGCGGGAGAGGTAGAAGGATGTATCAATCCTGCAGCTAGGGAGTCTGCAATGTAGGCGTTCATAGCCTTGGTCTCCGGTCCGGACAGCGAGTACAGTCATCCCCGGGGCGTGGTGGTGGTAGGGAGAAGGTCAATCCCGCAGTCCTATGGTTGGTGCGGCGGAAGCAAAGTTCCCGGGCCTAGTTGAACACCTCCCGAAGGTCCTGGTACTCTGCGGGAATGGCGGAGAGATCCGGGGCAACCTTCTGAGCCCCCAGGAAGACGTCCCGGGGCTATTTGCGCTGACCTCAGACAATGGGAGTAGCAGAATGGACTCCAGCCCATGATGGTGTTGGGGTAAATTTCTTGTTCCTTGTCAATAATTTTCTTATTGGTGAAATCAGCAATCAGACAATATATTTAAGTAAATCAATCAAACCTTTATTAATGCAATTGCAGACAGAAGTTGACAACGGTAACACAGCACGCATGTTTCCGAGTAAGTTCTGCAAAATAAAAAAGGTCCTAGTTGCTTTAATATGCTTGCAGTCAACCCCTAGTGATGTAATTGCCTACTTCAACACCTTCTACTCATGAGAACAAACCCATGCATATACAGTTTACAAAATTGCAGGAGAGAACAATAGTTCCAGTGTTTTCTAAGGACTCAGCAGTAATTTTCCACTTCCGTGTGGCTTACAGTGGTATGTCTGACTTGTCTCTTATCTATTTACTCCCCTGCAGGGTTCTGTGTCTATGTATCTCTTTATCTCTTTCTCACAGACACCCTGTTTTGACTGTAATTACTCACACATCTCTCAGACCGTTTCATATAATAAGCAGAAACTAGAAAATAACTGTGGAACAATATTAAACCTTATAATGCATATATATTGAGAATCCCAAAACCACGGGAATCTGAGGAGACTTGATGAGCAGGAATTGAATGGTCTTGCTGTGATTCCCTGACAGCCGTAGGTTGATGGGAGTGGTATTATGAGTGGCCCGGCTTATAGAGCAACAGTCCAGGGTTCTAACATCTATGGGAGTGGAGAGGGGCTGAGTGGGGATTTTCAACTCGGAAGCCAGGGTATAGTCCAAAAAGCTCTCAACGGCCCCAGAGGACCCGGAGAGATTTTGACTGGTTTCCCCACAGCAGAATGGCATGACAAGGAGTGTGAGCAAGGGAAGCAGGAAAGTTATCCATATGTCCCACCAGAATACTCACTCCTACCAGTGAGCCTGGTCTTTTTAAAGGACAAGAGGACACAAAAGGACCAAGAGTCTTTCCTTTCCCTCCGTCGTTCCCGTAGTCGCCCATTCGGATATTCAAAGCAATGAGGGAATCGAGGTCTGTAGGTAACTTCCAAGCGGCAAGCTTGTCCTTGACCTCCTCCAAGATGCCGTGCAGGAACATATCGAACAGTGCTTCCTGGTTCCAAGCACTCTAGGCTGCCAATGTGTGGAAATCCACTGCATAGTCTGCCACACTGTGGGAGTCCTGCCTAAACTGGATTAGCTTCCGGTCAGCTTCTCTCTCGGAGAACTGGGCGAAAAAAACCTTCCTCACCTTTCCCACGAACCCCTCCAGACTAACGCATATGACCGGCTGTTGTTCCCATACAGCAGTAGCCCAGGTGAGAGCCTTCCCGAAACATCAGCGTGATGAGATAGGCTATCTTGGATTGATCCTGCGTAAGCAGGGCTCCTGAGAAGGTGGAGTGACCGATGAGATGGCGCTGCTAGCAGCTGAGTTACTGAGGAGCTGTGGGGTTACCACTGTGGTAGGCTGCCTCTCAGTCAACCCATGGAATTGCTCCAGCAAAATGTCCAATGCCCGGGTCATGGCATTCAGCTAACGTTTGGACACCCCCCCCCCCCCCCCATAAGGCCACGAAGCAGTTCCTCGTGCCTCCCGATGGTAGCTCCTTGGGAGGAGATGGCGTTGCGCAGCTGGCCCGGGTCTGCTGGGTCAGACATGGCTAGTTCGTACTAACACGTTTGAAGGTAAGACCCAGGTGCAGACAATGTCCAGGCCTCTCCAGGTTCTCCTTTACCCAAATCCAGATAGCAGATGTTCTGAAAGAGCTGCAAAACCTGGACCCGTACAAATCAGCTGGGCTTGACAATCTGGACCCTCTATTTCTGAAACTATCTGCCACCATTGTCGCAACCCCTATTACCAGCCTGTTCAACCTCTCTTTCATCTCGTCTGAGATCCCCAAGGATTGGAAAGCTGCCGCAGTCATCCCCCTCTTCAAAGGGGGAGACACCCTGGACCCAAACTGTTACAGACCTATATCCATCCTGCCCTGCCTATCTAAGGTCTTCGAAAGCCAAGTCAACAAACAGGTCACTGACCATCTCGAATCCCACCGTACCTTCTCCGCTGTGCAATCTGGTTTCCGAGCCGGTCATGGGTGCACCTCAGCCACACTCAAGGTACTAAACGACATCATAACCGCCATCGATAAAAGACAGTACTGTGCAGTCGTCTTCATCGACCTTGCCAAGGCTTTCGACTCTGTCAATCACCATATTCTTATCGGCAGACTCAGTAGCCTCGGTTTTTCGGATGACTGCCTTGCCTGGTTCACCAATTACTTTGCAGACAGAGTTCAGTGTGTCAAATCGGAGGGCATGCTGTCCGGTCCTCTGGCAGTCTCTATGGGGGTGCCACAGGGTTCAATTCTCGGGCCGACTCTTTTCTCTGTGTATATCAATGATGTTGCTCTTGCTGCGGGCGATTCCCTGATCCACCTCTACGCAGACGACACCATTCTATATACTTTCGGCCCGTCTTTGGACACTGTGCTATCTAACCTCCAAACAAGCTTCAATGCCATACAACACTCCTTCCGTGGCCTCCAACTGCTCTTAAACGCTAGTAAAACCAAATGCATGCTTTTCAACCGGTCGCTGCCTGCACCTGCATGCCCGACTAGCATCACCACCCTGGATGGTTCCGACCTAGAATATGTGGACGTCTATAAGTACCTAGGTGTCTGGCTAGACTGCAAACTCTCCTTCCAGACTCATATCAAACATCTCCAATCGAAAATCAAATCAAGAGTCGGCTTTCTATTCCGCAACAAAGCCTCCTTCACTCAAGCCGCCAAGCTTACCCTAGTAAAACTGACTATCCTACCGATCCTCGACTTCGGCGATGTCATCTACAAAATGGCTTCCAACACTCTACTCAGCAAACTGGATGCAGTCTATCACAGTGCCATCCGTTTTGTCACTAAAGCACCTTATACCACCCACCACTGCGACTTGGATGCTCTAGTCGGCTGGCCCTCGCTACATATTCGTCGCCAGACCCACTGGCTCCAGGTCATCTACAAGTCTATGCTAGGTAAAGCTCCGCCTTATCTCAGCTCACTGGTCACGATGGCAACACCCATCCGTAGCACGCGCTCCAGCAGGTGTATCTCACTGATCATCCCTAAAGCCAACACCTCATTTGGCCGCCTTTCGTTCCAGTACTCTGCTGCCTGTGACTGGAACGAATTGCAAAAATCGCTGAAGTTGGAGACTTTCATCTCCCTCACCAACTTCAAACATCAGCTATCTGAGCAGCTAACCGATCGCTGCAGCTGTACATAGTCTATTGGTAAATAGCCCACCCTTTTCACCTACCTCATCCCCATACTGTTTTTATTTATTTACTTTTCTGCTCTTCTGCACACTAATATCTCTACCTGTACATGACCATCTGATCTTTTATCACTCCAGTGTTAATCTGCAAAATTGTAATTATTTGCCTACCTCCTCATGCCTTTTGCACACATTGTATATAGACCCCCCCTTTGTTTTCTACTGTGTTATTGACTTGTTAATTGTTTACTCCATGTGTAACTCTTTGTTGTATGCTCACACTGCTATGCTTTATCTTGGCCAGGTCGCAGTTGCAAATGAGAACTTGTTCTCAACTAGCCTACCTGGTTAAATAAAGGTGAAATATTTTTTTTTTTTTAAATGTCGAAGTAACAAAAGTTTATTTAATCGAAACATGGGCAGTCAAAGGTACAGGAAGGAAGGCAGGCTCAGAGTCAGAGGTCGGTAATCCAGAGTAGTGGGGCAAAGGTACGTGACGTTAGGTAGGCTCAGGGTCAGGGCAGGCAGAAAGGTAAAAAAAACTAGAAAACAGGCACTATAGACAGGACAGGAGCAAGGGGAGAAACGCTGGTAGGTATGATTGGACCACACGAACTGGCAACAGACAAACAGAGAACACTGGTATAAATACACAGGGGATAATTGGGGTGATGGGCGACACATGGAGGTGGGTGGAGACAATCACAAAAGACAGGTGAAACAGATCAGGGTGTGACAGGGAGATTGTGGCATTTGAATTCTGACACGCTTAGACATTAGAAATAATACAGAGTCCCAAATGTTTGTCATATCTACAGAAGACCAAAATGTAAAATGGAGCCAACTTTTTATTAAAATGCTTCTTGTACTGGTTGACCTGAAGAAGAAAAGGTGTACCACTTCCATATGTGAGGCTCATAAGAGGACAGTAGAGGAAGATACATGAATGTAGTGAAAACAACAGATTTGGAATAAGGAGGAGGGAAACTACTGTTGAATATTTTTGTGATCATTAGAATTTGGCTAATCACATGACTTCAAGGAGTGTCTTCAAATGGAGGAGTGTTTTTTTTCCTTCTCTGAAGAGACTGGATGTTTTCTAGGTCCGACTGAAAGTGCACTACTAACAAACCCCCACCTTGCAACTTTGTTGTGGCAATGGATGCAAATGCAAAGTGTTCCTCAAGTGTGTAACACTTAACAAACAGTTCTTTCGGACAGTTTTCAGACCACTTGACTCATTCCACATTTTGTTACGTTACAGCCTTATTCTAAAAGGTATTACATTGTTTTTGTTCCTCATCAATCTACACACAATACTCCATAATGACAAAGCAAAAACAGGTTTGTAGAAATTTTTGCTAACTTATAAAAACTGAAATATCACATTTACATAGGTATTCAGACCATTTATTCAGTTCTTTGTAGAAGGACCTTTGACAGCGATTACAGCCTTGAGTCTTCTTGGGTATGACGCTACAAGCTTGGCACACCTGCATTTGGGGAGTTTTTCCCATTCTTCTCTTCAGATCCTCTCAAGCCCTGTCAGGTTAGATGGGGAGCATTACTGCACAGCTATTTTCAGGTCTCTCCAGAGCTGTTCGGGTTCAAGTACAGGCTCTGCCTGGGCCACTCAAGGACATTGAGACTTGTCCCGAAGCCACTCCTGTGTTGTCTTGGCTGTATGCTTAGGGTAATTGTCCTGTTGGAAGGTGAACCTTCACCCCAGTCTGAGATCCTGAGCATTCTGGAGCAGGTTTTCATCAAGGACCTTTTCTTATCTTGCCTTGATTCTGACTAGTCTCCCAGTCCCTGCCGCTGAAAAATATCCCCACAGCATGATGCTGCCACCACCATGCTTCACCGTAGGGATGGTGCCAGTTTTCCTCCAGACATGACGCTTGGCTTTCAGGCCAAAGAGTTCAACCTTGATTTCATCAGACCAGAGAATCTTATTTATCATGGTCTGAGTCTTTAGATGCCCTTTGCAAACTCCAAGCGGGCTGTCATGTGCCTTTTACTGAGGTGTGGCATCCTTCTGGTCACTCTACCATAAAAGCCTGATTGGTGGAGTGCTGCAGAGATGGTTGTCCTCCTGGAACGTTCTCCTATCTCCACAGAGGAATTCTAGAGCTCTGTCAGAGTGACCATCGGGTTCTTGGTCACCTTCCTGACCAAAACCCTTCTCTCCCGATTGCTCAGTTTGGCCGGGCGGCCAGCTCTAGGAAGATTCTTTGTGGTTCCAAACTTCTTCCATTTAAGAATGATGGAAGTGTGCACAACAAATAAACTTTTCTTGGATTTAGTCAGTTATTACATTATCAGTTGCTGAATGGTAGAATTAGGACATGGCAGTGTGTGATTGACCATAAGAAGAACCCCTTTCCCTCCCACCTCCCACAATCCCCACCCTCCCCATTTCCCACCCGCCAGGCAGATAGTAAGACCTCTCCTAGCTGTCCCACCCATCCCTCCCACCCCCAAGTACTGGAAGTGATCCCCCCCCCCCCCCAGGCACATGCCTGGAGGCCTACTTCGACTGTAGATTGAGCAGAAAACAGTGTAGCTGTAGAAAGGCCCATGGATTTGGTGGAATCAACCTTTAATTCATGGACACTTGCTCAGCTGGTCCAGGGGCGCTTTAAATAGGTCAGGTGGAAATGTCCAACAGATCTCAACCCATAAAAAAGAATGAAATCGCCATCGCCCGACCTCGCTGCTTTCTCTTCGTCAACTCCATCCAAACCAGACATTCTGTGCATCCATGAATCAACGTACCTTTCGTCTGAACGATCTGTTGCGATCAGGAGAGCGGGCCATCGGTTATTGTTTATAGTTTTTACCAAGGAGCACGGCTTGGAGGGCACGCTTCAAACCTATTGTGTTATGTCAATGGGTGGCAGGGTAGCCTAGTGGTTAAAAATAAAATGTTGATAAATACAATTGTTAGACATGGAAATATACATATACCTCTCCTTAATGCAACCGCTGTGTCAGATTTCAAAAAATCTTTACTGAAAAAGCAAACCATGCAATAATCTGAGATGGCGGTCAGAAAATAAATACAATTATCCGCCATGTTGGAGTCAACAGAAATCAGAAATCACATTAGAAATATTCCCTTACCTTTGAGGGTAGCCTAGTGGTTAGAGTGTTGGACTAGTAACTGAAAGGTTGCACGTTCAAATCCCCAAGCTGACAAGGTACAAATCTGCCATTCTGCCTCTGAACAGGCAGTTAACCCACTGTTCCTAGGCCGTCATTGAAAATAAGAATTTGTTCTTAACTGACTTGCCTAGTTAAATAAAGGTAAAATAAAAAATATAAAATGGACAATGATCACGGCCCTATAGATCATTACAGGCCAATTATGCCATTGACATATGGTTGAAATGTAATGAAATTACATGTACATATGAAGACTAACCTGGAAGGATGAAGTATGTAATGTAATGATTTGCTGAATTGATAAATCCTTGTATCACAATGATTGAGATTGTAGATTGAATAATTGATAAGTGATTGATTTATTTGTATTATTATTCTCATGATTATGATGAACAGTTATGAGCCTAAATGACTCAATCACAATTCCTGTTGAATTCTTATTGAACCTAATTATGTTAATAATGAGTGATTGTTATGATTTGACTTTTGTGATTATGAATTTGCTTGGATACATGTTATTCTGTTTCATTTGTTATGCAGCACAGACAAACTACCCAGTAAATATACCACTTTGTTGCAGTTAAAGGAATTCCTGCCTCAGTCATTCCTCTATCACCTGTTCACCTTCACTATTGTCAGTCATCCTACCTGTCCAGCTACCCACACAGATTCCAATAATCTTTCAATAGCTTTGTCTGAAATTCAAAGAGGTATTTTTTTTATCACCACAGATTCATTTGCAATTTGTTTTTTAACTAGGCAAGTCAGTTAAGAACAAATTCTTATTTACAATGATGGCCTACTGGGGAACAGTGGGTAAACTGCCTTGTTCAGGGGCAGAACGACAGATTATTACCTTGTCAGCTCGGGGAGTCAATCCAGCAACCTTTCGGTTACTGGCCCAACGCTCTAACCACTACGCTACATGCCGCCCCACATTATAGCACTGAGTAGTCATTAGGATCACTCTCTCCACTGTGCTCAACCTGGTCTCAGAGCATGTCGTATTATTCTGTACGTAAATCCGAGACCCCGAATTACAATTCATATAAGTTACGAATTGCATAACGTACAATATGTTAAGAATTTTCAAAACATATGATATTTTACGAATTCTAGCTAGTAGGAGTTAGGGTTAGGAGAAGGGTTAGCTAACATCCTAAGTAGTTGCAAAGTCGCTAAAAAGTATTAAGTAGTTGTACAGTTGCTAATTAGCTAAAAAGTTATCCGTGATGACATTCAAACTCCATACCTTTGGGTTGCTAGAAGTTAGCATTATATCCACCCTACTTTAGTTTTTGCCTTATGGTACCATCTGTGTTATGTAACCATTACAAACGTAACATATGATACTAATTTAAGTCTCCTGGATTTATGTGTACTATGTTACATCTAGTCTGAAACCAGGTTGCTGTACTTGCCAATTTTCATGCACACTTGTCTCGCAGGACATTTGCATGTGAAGTACTCTGAGTCTTTTAAGCTATTTAAAGACTACAAAGAATATTTAATGAAAAGCCCATGGTTCTGTGTAGTGCGTGTGTGTGTAGAGAGAGAGGGGGAGATATTATGAGAGAGCGAGAGTGGTATGAACTACAGTATAAAGGTTCCACATCAGCGCACCATTCGCCCAACGCACGGAGGAGCTGTCCATGGTGCTGAAATAATGCGGCGGCATGTCCATTTCAGAGTGCTCATATTCGGTGTTCTACTTGACGCATGTCAATATACAATCATGTATATTTAATGTATATTTAATGTAGTTACAACATAAAATACGCTTTCAAGTCATGAATTTATTAACATTGTGGGTATAATCAATGACAAATATAATATATGCAATAGGCCAATAATTCAACAAAAGGCTCTAACATTTGTTATGCTTGTGACTCCACTACACATCAACAAGACAAAACGTGGTTTTAGGCACATGGAAAATCAATCCAGTATTTTCGGATCACAACATCATGCTTTTCAATTGACTTCTAATTATTTGCAACACGGTAATATGAATCCTCATGGCAATGCATTGTCTGACGCACCAAAACATACGTTTTACGCCCACAATGTTAACGTAACAGTACAACTTAAACAATGAGAAGTGGAAGAGGTGGACAAGGATATCCATATGTGATTGATTTCTTCTGCATGCTTGGACGATGTAATGACGTGTCCCGAAGCACAGGTTATTATGATAAAGCTTTGCCGCAGGGACCACTATCTGCCAGTTACATGGGGGCTCCCGCATTCAGCCTCCCTTATAAAGAAGCTTTATTCCGTGAGCCTCATCCAAGTGTCAGGTTTTTTTGTAGGACGGCACACATGACAAGGTGTATTAGACAATGCCTTGCCCGTCAAAAATGCTAGTAATCCCGACTTCTTCATGATGAACTTTGGCTGGCATATGCCTCATCGATTTGGAGTGTTGTCATAAGAATACGCCAGCTCGCACTACCATGAAAAAGAGCGTTAGAGACGCACGCGCAGCGCGACCGTTGGATACAATAGGCTTGCACAGCCCTGCTGAAGTCTTTGCTGCAGCGGTCAAGAGAGCAATTATTGAACATGTAATCGTCAAGTTCGTCAACGCTGTTGGAGCTCCGACTCCTCCTGCGTTTTGTCGTTGGTTACAATTTAAAAAAAGGACAGGCGTGGACTGTGGTGCAACGAGCAATAGTGGGTGTGCGCTTTGCTCTTGTTCCTACTAGAGTCTGTTGCGGGGAGAGAGGAGCTCATAATGACCTTTTTACCCGTGTGTGCACCTCGCTCTCACTGACAAGAGCAAAAGAAGACACGGATGATGTGTTTTTACTCCCTACCGTTCTCCATTCTCTCTCGGTTAAAAACAAAGGATTCAATAGAAAGAGCGTTGAAAGATTTTACATAAAGACAAGGCTTTTTTCTTTCCAGTCAGTTGTTTTCGGCAAGGGTTTGGTCCATTGTGGCAAACCGAAAATCAAGATGAAATTTCCCACGGAGAACCCAAGAAAACCAGGGAATCCCAACCCTACGCCAGGTTTGTATTTCAACGTTTTGGAACGTTTTGTCGGTAATCAATGAAAGCAGATTGATTGAGTTAAATGCTTCCAATATTGTGTCCATATAGGTTATTTCGTTTAATTGTACACACTTAAAGTAACATTTGTATCATTAGATTATAGGTGAAGTTGGAAATGTATTGATACACATACATTGGTGTTATTGACATAGACTAAGTCAATTTATAACTGCAGTGATTGAGTGCACCACAAACATGATCATGCATTGCATGACCAATGTCCAACGAGGAATGGCGCATACCACAGCTGTTTTCCTTATTGTGAATAAAGCCTACCTTTAATAACACCTAGAGCCACATGTTGGCTATGGCTCTGATCCCACCCCTAAAGATTATAATACATTTATTGTTGATGTAGATACTACATTTGGTGGGCACTTATGTGCCTAGGGGAAACTGTCTGCCTGCAACGCGCCAAAGCAGCACACATTGTCCAGATAGATAAAGTAGGAGACATGGCGAGGGATAACGCTACCTGCCATTAATGAGCTTAATCTATTCAATTTGATTTGGTGTTTTGTTTTGGTGATTGACATTCCCATCAGATTAGGTCCAGGGATAGGCACGACTCCTTATAGCTAGTCTACCTCATGCTGGTAGCACGTTTCCTATTGCCATTTTATGTATAAATGTATGTTAACATAATTTAGCCACCAATCAAGGTCTGATTCCTAGTTTATGTTGTTTTTGAGGGGAATTTACCATTGCCGGACTCTAGTCTAAAACACATCGGTTGAGGTGAAGGCGAAATGGCTAATGTGAACTGTCAGTCGGTAATATAATGTCATAAAGGAGCACTTGGTGTGTTACAGCTGGTGCAGTATTGTGATGCATTGAGAGATGGGGTAAAAACACATTACCTCATCGGATTTAGGTAGAGCTGGAGCTCTGCATGGGTAGTTCCCGCCAATCCTGCACGTATGGCACGTCAATGCGGCTGTCCTATTCTCGCTCACGATCAAATGTTTACCCAGCCGCATCTCCAGCCACCAGTGCAGCAGGTGCCTATCTGTTTTCATCGGTATGACCTTTTGGGAGAAATGTCAGCCGTGTTTTATGGTCTACATGCAGCCAGCAATGTGTTGAGCGTTGCTCATCAAAAATGATTTTCGCCTGCCGGACCAGTGTCGTGAATGTTTTTCCTCACAGTGTGGTTGAATGGTTACATGAATCACCACCACTAATTAATTATAATTGTTTTCATAATCAAAACCTAGTATACAGTGGGTAGGCACATGAGATGTGGCAGAACTTTGAGGACTCTTAACAGTACATCATGTAATGTTGAAAGTAAGCATCTTGAAGGTGTAAGCATGAAATTGAAGCAACACGGCTGGAAAAAATGTTTGAATACTTTGGCTGTAAATTGTGGATGTTCATAACTACAAAGGCATCACAAGGGGACAAACAGAAAACTCCTGGATTTTCTTCAAATATCATTCAGACAGTACATCATTAGGAAATCGTTCAGCAGGGTAGCCTAGTGGTTAGAGTAGTAACTGAAAGGTTGCAAGTTCAAATCCCCGAGCTGACAAGGTACAAATCTGTTGTTCTGCCCCTGAACTCAGATTTTTTTTTTTACCTTTATTTAACTAGGCAAGTCAGTTATGAACAAATTCTTATTTTCAATGACGGCCTAGGAACAGTGGGTTAACTGCCTGTTCAGGGGCAGAACAACAGATTTGTACCTTGTCAGCTCAGGGGTTTGAACTTGCAACCTTCCGGTTACTAGTACAACGCTCTAACCACTAGGCTACCCTGCCGCCTTGCCTAGTAAAATTAAGGTAAAAATAAAAAATCAAATTAAAGGCTCAGCTTGTAATCCATAAAAAAAAAAACATTCTCAGCCTGTGCTTGGGGCTGCCAGCCATATATGGCCGGAGTATGTGAATCCACTGGCTGATGGAGTGTGCTGATGGAACACTCCATGCCACTGCTCTGAGATGCCTGCTCTTAAAGGGATACTTTGGGATTTTGGCATTCTTCTAGCACACTAGCAGATACCCATGGACTTCCAGTCATTGTGCTAATGCTAGTTAGCAATTGTGCTAACGATAGTTAGCAACTTCCTTCAAACTGCGCGCAGAGACATAAAAATGGAATCCACGATGTCATCTGACTCCGGGGAAGCAGATAAAGGGCCACATTGACAAAATTGTGAAGTATCCCTTTAACAATAATGGGTTTTCAGAAAGCCCACAGAACACATTAGGGATTCACCCTCTCTCTCTCTCTCTCTGCCACCCCGTGCTGCTCAAAACCTCAAGCATCAAGACAAACTCCATTTATATTTCACTGTCATACTCCTGTGGCTGATAGATGGAAATAAATTCTTAAGCCCAAACTGCCCAGAAAAATCAAGCCCAGCTCCATGTAGAAGTCGTACCCAGACAATATAGTAAACTTATTTACATACTGTAGGGTTGTAGGGTTCTTTTAATTCCACCCATTTGCTTACATCTGGATTGTGCAGTATATGACTACATATTCACTTTTCCTATATTGCAGCACCTAACAATAACATGACATGTTTTTCTCTGCAGTGGCGGTCCAGACCAACCTGTTCCCCCCCAAGAAGGTCCAGCCAGGCATGATGAGTGCCAGCCTGGTCCAGGCCAGTGTGGCCACCATGCAGAACCCCATGGGCTGCACCGTGCCCCGGCTCTCTCCATCGCGACCTGCCAGCATGGTGGCCAGCATGGAGGCAGTGGGCGAGGATGGCTCGCCCCTTTTCACGGTCATGAAGTGGAAGACCGTGGTGGCGGTGTTTGTGGTGGTGGTTGCCTATCTGGTGGGGGGAGGCCTGATGTTCCGGGCCCTGGAGCAGCCTTTCGAGAGCAACCAGAAGGTGACCATCACCGCAGAGAAGGCGGCGTTCCTGCAGAAGCACCCCTGTGTCTCACCGGCGGAGCTGGAGGTGCTTATCAAGGTAAGGAAAGACAACAGCATCCACTAGGTCAGTCTGAAGTCAATACTGGAGCTCTCCTGTCTCTTTCAGCTCTGTCTGAGGTCCCTAGTGGGGACTCAGGTCAACTGAAACTTGAACTCTGTATCGAACTCTGTATCGATCCAATGTTATTTAAGCCCCTCCCCCCCCTCCCCCACACACAGACACATACACTATACAGTAAACACTGCCAGCCATCCTGAAATTGGATACAAACCACAATAAACAGGCTTGTGTATCAACATAACTATAGAGTCTAGCTGTGTGTCAGACTGAATTGAAAGTTACCACTGACCACCACGTTGTGGGTGACTGTGTACAGCACTGTGATTGATAAACAGGGTACGAGTGTGTTATTTTGACCAGTATGCCCAGCAGTCTGAGTGCCAGCATGTGACGTCGTTCAGGCCTTGGCTGCCACTACCAAATGCTCCTAACTGTGATGCCTAAAGACACTCGTTATTGCTAGCGCCTCACAGGGAATATGGTTGGCATAACAATGGCTCAGAGACACGACTGAGGAGAAGTGGAGAATAGATATCAGAATGGCCAAATGCCAATTCCTATATCTAGGTGGATGTGTAACAGAGGTGGTTCATGGAACCATGCTTGATTGATCTGGAAGATTTGTGTTATCTCCCCAAGCGAATGCCTAGGCTTTAGCTCAGGAGGCGAACACAGACTTAGTTTCAAACATGTCTGTCACATATGCATGGCAATACTTCATCTGTACCATGGGATAGCTATGATAAATGCCCATACAATGAAGAATACATTATGTAACTGTCAGCACCAATATACATTTGTTTTTCTTTCATCAGGCCGATAGCTTATAGGAAAGTTGGCAGGGAACCCTGTCACTGTAATTGTATGCCTTTTACAGGAAGTCATTCTGTAGATTTCCTTATTTAGAGTCACCTTGATCAATTTGACTTGCAAGGGTATGCCTGCCATTTCTTCAAGTCCTGCTCCCTTTTAGTCTATATTGAGACAAACTTGGACTGAGCTCAAGACAGCTTCCAGAAAACAACAGTTGCTACAATCTAAGGTTTCACCTCCTGAAAAAGAAACAATGGAAATAGGTTAATCTGGATAGGAGGAACATCATAAACTGAGCATTTGACTTGTACTGTAGCACTCTCACTTCTGCAAGGGCCGACAGGGTTCTCAGGGCCGAATGCTTCCAGCTCCTCATAAAACAACCAGAGTGACACTCAAGTGTTTGGATGAGCCAGATATTGACGCCTCATCCATGAAAACCCTGGATGATAATGGATGGCACCAGGCCAAGTTTCTCCTGGCCGGCTCAACAACAATACACATTGAAACACACAGGTGCCAGTGTGAATTTTAATCATGAGTGAATTGGAAACACTTTGTTTACAATAACTCAAGGATCTTGGGCTTGGGCAATGATTGGATGTGAGAAGGTTTGTAATTGTTTTTGAACTGTTTTAACTGCGAAACAAGAGGTGGTAATTCATCTTAGTTACGGTAGAACTCTGAAGTAGTAGGGAAATGGGGGCAACCAAGGGGGCAATCAAGAGGTCAAACCCTTTACTCAATACTTTGTTGAAAAAACTTTTACAGCATCTACAGCCTCGAGTCTTCTTGGATTGACAAAACAAGCTTGGCACAAGCTTGGTATTTGGGGAGTTTCTTCAATTCTTCTCTGCATCAAACCAAAAATCAAATCAAATTTATTTATATGGCCCTTCGTACATCAGCTGATGTCTCAAAGTGCTGTACAGAAACCCACCCTAAAACCCCAAACAGCAAGCAATGCAGGTGTAGAAGCAGGGTGGCTAGGAAAAACTCCCTAGAAAGGCCAAAACCTAGGAAGAAACCTAGAGAGGAACCAGGCTATGTGGGGTGGCCAGTCCTCTTCTGGCTGTGCCGGGTGGAGATTATAACAGAACATGGCCAAGATGTAGAAATGTTCATAAATGACCAGCATGGTCAAATAATAATAATCACAGGCAGAACAGTTGAAACTGGAGCAGCAGCACAGCCAGGTGGACTGGGGACAGCAAGGAGTCATCATGTCAGGTAGTCCTGAGGCATGGTCCTAGGGCTCAGGTCCTCAGAGAGAGAGAAAGAAAGAGAGAAAGAGAGAATTAGAGAGAGCATACTTAAATTCACACAGGACACCGGATAGGACAGGAGAAGTACTCCAGATATAACAAACTGACCCTAGCCGAGTATAGCCCACAAAGATCTCCGCCACGGCACAACCCAAGGGGGGGCGCCAACCCAAACAGGAATATCACATCAGTGACTCAACCCACTCAAGTGACGCACCCCTCCTAGGGACGGTATGAAAGAGCCCTAGTAAGCCAGTGACTCAGCCCTGTAATATGGTTAGAGGCAGAGAATCCCAGTGGAAAGAGGGGAACCGGCAAGGCAGAGACAGCAAGGGCGGTTCGTTGCTCCAGAGCCTTTCCGTTCACCTTCACACTCCTGGGCCAGACTACACTCAATCATATAACCCACTGAAGAGATGAGTCTTCAGTAAAGACTTAAAGGTTGAGACTGAGTTTGCGTCTCTCACATGGGTAGGCAGACCATTCCATAAAATTGGAGCTCTATAGGAGAAAGCCCTGCCTCAAGCTGTTTGCTTAGAAATTCTAGGGACAATTAGGAGGCCTGCGTCTTGTGACCGTAGCGTACGTGTAGGTATGTACGGCAGGACCAAATCAGAGAGATAGGTAGGAGCAAGCCCATGTAATGCTTTGTAGGTTAGCAGTAAAACCTTGAAATGCAATTTTGGGGCTTCACCATGTTTCATTGGAATGTAAAGCTGTGTGTCATCCGCATAGCAGTGAAAGTTAACATTATGTTTCCGAATGACATCCCCAAGAGGGAAAATATATATTGAAAACAATAGTGGTGCTAAAACGGAACCTTGAGTAACACCGAAATTTACAGTTGATTTGTCAGAGTACAAACCATTCACAGAGACAAACTGATATCTTTCCAACAGATAAGATCTAAACCAGGCCAGAACTTGTCCGTTTAGACCAATTTGGGTTTCCAATCTCTCCAAAAGAATGTGGTGATCAATGATATCAAAAGCAGCACTAAGGTCTAGGAGCACGAGGACAGATGCAGAGCCTCGGTTTGATGCCATTAAAAGGTAATTTACCACCTTCACAAGTGCAGTCTCAGTGCTATGATAGCCCTATTTCAAATAAAATAAAATAAAAATTGATTTGTCACATACACATGGTTAGCAGATGTTAGTGCGAGTGTAGCGAAATGCTTGTGCTTCTAGTTCTGACAATTTTAGCCCTATTTTGAGAGGTGAGGTATCATGATCTCTTTCAATAAAGACAGGAAAGGACGATGTCTTTATCCTAGTGAGATTGCTATGGCGAACACCGCCATGTTTAGTTTTGCCCAACCTAGGTCGAGGCACAGACACGGTCTCAATGGGGATAGCTGAGCTGACTACACTGACTGTGCTAGTGGCAGACTCCACTATGCTGGCAGGCTGGCTAACAGCCTGCTGCCTGGCCTGCACCCTATTTCATTGTGGAGCTAGAGGAGTTAGTGCCCTGTCTCTGCAGATCCTCTCAAGCTCTGTCAGGTTGGATAGGGAACGTCACTGCATAGCTTTTTTCAGGTCTCTCCAGAGATGTTCGATTGGGTTCAAGTACAGGCTCAAGATCATTCAGAGACTTGTCCCAAAGCCACTTCTGCATTCTCTTGGCGATGTGCTTAGGGCCGTTGTCCTGTTGGAAGGTGAAACTTCGCCCCAGTCTGAGGACCTGAGCGCTCTGGAGCAGGTTTTCCTAATGGATCTCTCTGTACTTTGCTCCGATCATCTTTCCCTCGATCTAGACAAGTCTCCAAAATCCCCACAGCATGATGCTGCCACCACCATGCTTCATCGTAGGGATGGTGCCAGGTTTTGTCCAGATGTGATGCTGGGCATTCAGGCCAAAGAGTTCAATCTTGGTATCATCAGACCAGAGAATCTTGTTTCTCATGGTCTGAGAGTCCTTTAGATGCCTCTTGGCAAACTCCAAGCGGGTTGTCATGTGCCTTTTACTGAGGAATGGCTTCTGGATAATTATCTGGATAATCTGGATAATCTACCATAATGGCCTGATTGTTGGAGTGCTGCAGAGATGGTTGTCCTTCAGGAAGATTCTTCCATCTCCACAGAGAAACTCTAGAGCTCTGTCAGAGTGACCATTGGGTTCTTGGTCATCTCCCTGACCAAGGCTCTTCTACCCCGATTTCTCAGTTTGGACGCGGCGGCCAGCTCTAGGAAGAAACTATGGGGTTCCAAACTTCTTCCATTTAAGAATGATGGAGGCCACTGTGTTCTTGGGGATGTTCAATGCTGCAGACATTTTTTGCTACCCTTCCCCAGATCTGTGCCTCGACACAATCCTGTCTCGGAGCTTTACGGACAATTTCTTCCAACCTCATGGCTTGGTTTTTGCTCTGGCATGCACTGTCAACTGTGGGACCTTATATAGACAGGTGTGTGCCTTTCCAAATCATGTCCAATCAATTGCATTTACCACAGGTGGACTCCAAACAAGTTGTAGAAACATCTCAAGGATGATAAATGGTAACAGGATGCACCTGAGCTCAATTTCGAGTCTCATAGCAAAAGGTCTGAATTCTTATGTAAATAATGTATTTCTGTTTTTTATTTCATTTTTTACAAACATTTCTAAAAACCTGTTTTTGCTTTGTCATTATGAGTTATTGTGTGTAGATTGGTGAGGACATGTTTTTATTTAATCAATTTTAGAATAAGGCTGTAACGTAACAAAATGTGGAAAAAGTGAAGTGGTCTGAATACCTTCCGAATATTATCTAAGAATAACAAAGCACCATGAGGCCTCGTATTTAACGTGAAAGGTGAATATTCTGTGGCAGAGCAGAGAAAAGGGCAGATGATAATCATGATGAGGTATTGTGTATAGACTGATGAGGACATGTTTTTATTTAATCCATTTTAGAATATGGCTGTAACGTAACACAATGTGGAAAAAGTGAAGGGGTCCGAATGTAATTTTTAAAATTTTAATTTCACCTTTATTTAACCAGGTAAGCTAGTTGAGAACCAGTTCTCATTTGCAACTGCGACCTGGCCAAGATTTAATGCTTTAGTGCATAGGGAGCATCTGCATTCAGAGCATCTGCAATCCCAAATGCATTTCCACCAAAATATACTACACTGACATTAGCTGAAATAGGAGTGTCAGACATAGATGTACTTTGTTTCATGAGTGGATCTTTGTGACTTGTATACTGCAGCATGCAAGTTATTTTGTAATCTGACAGTTAACATGGGATTTCTCATTGAACCATCATCTTCTGAGTGCTTTACGTTTGATAAGGATCTCCAGGCGTGTTTGTCGTTGGTTAAAGCAACAGTATCCCTTCTGATATATGCACAGGAAGGCTAAATTTAGCCGTAAGTCTTAAAAGCATCTGCTGGGGAGTCAATTATTCATTAAGGGACTATAGTTCTGAAGGACCCACGATGGATGGAGGTGTGGCTTGGGGAATGTCGACTGCTCTTCCGGGTCTCTAGTCTGGTGTGATTAATGCTGCTTGGGATTAAACCGAGCACTCATTACAGTACCTTGTCCATCAGACCTTCAAAGTCCAGTAATGTTTCACATCGTGTTATAAGCATAGCTTGATGTACTACAGCACCCACAACAATCTAGCGACAAGGTCTTTCCATCACACTGATTCTGGAGGATCAATATAACTTTTTGGGAATATTTTCTGAAGCCATTGGGTTACGTGGTCTTTTTCTCTGACTCATTGTTTGGGTACTGGATATTTCCAGATGATATTGTTCTCAGCGGACTGAGTCAGCATTGTCAAACATAAGGTAGGTTGCAGCCTGTAGTGTAGACTGTAGCAGGCTGGGGGACTCTCAGAGGGAGGGATTGGTGTGTTATGGTGTGTCACTCCATCCCACTGAGGTCCTACCATGGTGCTTTTACTAATTACCCAACACCAGGGCCATGATTCAGAGGTGTGGAGTGTGTCTGTGCGAGTGTGCATTGACTCACCCACTCACTTCCTCTTCCCCCGCTACCCCCTCTCCTTCTCCAGCATGTCTCGCTTGAGGGTATGTTTATTCTTGGGTTTTCATGCGACTGCTGACACATTCCCTCTGCTGACACAGTGATGAAAGTTGCAAAAGGCCTTTAACATTGGGGGGGGGGGGGGCAAACCCAGCGGGCAAAATATGTCCCACGACCTTTACTTGTCTGATAAGATGTGACCCAGTTATAACTGCTCTTTGTTAAAACGGGGTAAAGATTTATTTTCATGACAAGATCAATACTTTATGGGAAAGACAGATAATCAGATTACAACCAGATGAAGATGTTTTTTCGCCCTGGTTGTTAAAAATATATTGACAAATGTCCTTATCTAACCAATATACAACCTGACCATAACCGTTATGGCATAACTTCATAAAATACGTAATAATTATGTAATTGCAACCTGTTTTGTCCATACTCCCTTTTGACTATTACCACTTTAAATATTATTTTGGGACCTGCATTCATTTACATACTTAATAATGAAACCTCAACTTTCCTATGTCCTCGGATTAGGGCTCGATTAAATCTGTGGAAGATCTGCATTGTAGCACGGTTGAAATTGAAGGTGATTTCCGATTGATCCAACATATGCAGCGTTTACTGTGAATGCAGTCTCTGCGAAAGTGTAGAGATCCTGCCCAATGTCAGCTAACATATACCGTATGCACATATTCTAATCATACAATATATCTAAGAATAACAAAGCACTATGAGGCCTCCTATTTAACGTGAAAGGGGATTGTTCTGCGGCAGAGCAGAGAAAAGGGCAGATGATAAGCAGTTCTGGGACATGTGCCAGGCTGCTGCTTTAGTGTCTTAGCCCTGAGGTACAGCCTATTGGACAGGTAGGGCAGGGCAGGGCTTCATCCAGACTACTGGGTCGGAGATGTATACCTATGTCCTCAGCATTCTCTGTCAGTTCTGTGCCGGCGACAGTGATAGCCTCCTCCTGTGAAACCTCTAGAATCGTTTTTCCTCCAGCTGTTTATGGGGTTAGGGGAGTGACTTTGAGTATCCATCCACTAAAGAATCAAGTCATGTCTAGTCTCTTGCTGCGTTGCACAAGTGTCAATAACATAATGTGACAGTATAACTGTTTGCCAAGTTAGCTTGGCAGGCTTGCATACGCTACTGCATGTGGTGTCAATAGGTCCTGACAGTAAGCATGTATTGGTTACTGAGAAAGCCTTCCACAAAAGCTACTTTTTAAATTAATATTTCAGAGTGGAAATATGGTGTTGGCTGCATCTGAGGAGATTACATTAATATTATTATAAAAAATAAATAAATTAAAAAATGGGGGGGGGGGGGGACATGTTCAGGGTGTCCTGAAGCAAACCACATTCAGCTAGAAATGCTAAACACCTTTTATTTGTCTTGAATGCTGCTGCGCTGCCCCAATGTCAAATCTTCACCAGTCCTCTGATCCAGGGATTCTCCAATTTGGTCCTGGGGGCTCCCCTGGGTACCCCTGGGTGCACGTTTTGTTTTTTGGCCTAGCACTCCACAGCTGATTCAAATAACCAGCTCATAATCAAGCTTTGATTATTTGAATTAGCTGTGTGGTGCCAGGGAAAAAACTAAATGGGCAACCGTGGGTGAAAAGAGTGAAAACAGGTTTTTTAACATTTTTGCAAATGTATTACAAATAAAAACATAAATACCATATTTACATAAGTATTCAGAGTGTTTAAACTTTAACATCAGGAGTTTGAGTAATCTGATACATTTAAAAAGATTGGTGTGAGCATGTTTAAAACCATACCTATTTGGGAATATACAGTGCATTCGGAAAGTATTCAGATGCCTATTCTAAAATGGACTAAATAAATATCATCCTCAATCTACGCACAATACCCCATAATGACAAAGCGAAAACAGGTTTTTATACATTTTTGTACATTTATTAAAAATAAAAAACAGAAATACCTTATTTACATACTTATTCAGACCCTTTGCTATGAGACTCGAAATTGAGCTCAGGTGCATCCTGTTCCTTGAGATGTTTCTACAACTTAATTGGAGTCCACCTGTGGTAAATTCAATTGGTTGGACATTATTTGGAAAGGCACACACCTGTCTATATAAGGTCCCACATTTGACAGTGCATGTCAGAGCAAAAACCAAGCCTTGAGGTAGAAAGGAATTGCCCATAGAGCTCCGAGACATGATTGTGTCGAGGCACAGATCTTGGGAAGGGTACCAAAAAATGTCAGCAGCATTGAAGGTCCCAGAACACAGTGGCCTCCATCATTCTTAAACGGAAGAATTTTGGAACCACCAAGACTCTTCCTAGAAACAATTGGGGGATTGTATTTTCTTTGTTATATGAGGTATTGTGTGTAGATTTATGTGCAAAAAAAAACATTTAATCAATTTTAGAATAAGGTAACAAAATGTGGGAAAAGTCAAGGGATCTGAAGACTTTCCATATACACTGTAAATGTAAATAATGAGCTGGGGAATAGGATGGAGCTCTTCAACCAAGGTGCATGAATTGAGAAGCAAAGATGCAAGACAGTGGAAGTTGATCAAATACTTGTTTGTTGTTAAAGTCCCTGTGAAGTAAAACATTTAAATTTTCTGTGTTCTATATATCTTTTCACAATATGAGGTTGGAATAATACTGTGAAATTGTGATAATGATAATGCCCTTTAAGTGTAAGAGCTGTTTGAAAAGACCGCCTGAAATTTCAACCTGTTTTGGTGGGATGGAGTATTGGCCTGCCTGGTGAGATCACCATTTGCTGAATGTCCTCTTAGCTTCATGTAGGATGGGGCTCAACATTTGTTATTTACATTTTATTTAAAGATAGAATCCTTAATAGAAACAAATAACAAAGCGACACCCTACCTCTGTTTTGGTAAAAAGCTGAGGGATGGGCCGGGAGAAATGTAACCACTCTCAGATTAACAGACAGAGCTATGGATGCTGTCACGAACCGGCTCAAAGCCCGTAACAAAAGGGAGACAACGTGGAGATAAGGAGTAACAAAATATAAATGTATTAAATAAGTAACTAAGTATAATATACAATGATGTGTGTAATCAGTAATCACTAGTGTAAGTGAGTGTTTTGCATGCATGAATGTGATAATGCAGGGTGTTGAAAGATGCTAAAGCAAACAACCAAAAACCACCAAGACACACAACAAAATCGATAAAGGTGTCTGCATGGAGAGAGTCTTCCCCATGAATGGGGAAGTGGTGTATTTATCCTGGGAGACACCGGGCCCAGGTGTTTCCAATGTAGCTGACGATCCTCCCAACTCCGCCCACCAGCATCCTAATAAGGAAACAACAAAGAGAGAATACGGCAGACAGAGTGGGAGGGTCGTCACAATGCAAGGACTGACCATCCATGATATCAAAACTATAGTTTTAACATGTTTGGAGGCTATACAGTGTGTGTTTACATTTACATTATTTACAAACATTGGAGTAAAACAACATTTTAATTTGGGTTCTGATGGGGGTATGACAGATGAACTGAGATCATTAGGAATTTATACGTTATATTCTTCAAGAGTCAATGGGTATATATCATTCATTTCTAAGTCAAAAAATGGATGAGGCAACTAAAGATTCTTGCTTTAAACATCGTTTTACCAAATAAGTTGACTGAGAACACATTCTCATTTACGGCAACAACCCATTGTAGGGGATAGGAGAGAGACAATGAATAGTAAAGTCTTATCATAGAAAAAAATAAGCTATTTTGTACTTCAAAGTTTAGCGTGTCCAAAGATCTGAGTCAGAGTTCTTGCATTATATAAGGATCATTCAAACAAAGTGTGGGACAGATGTAAAGTAGACAGTGTTGGGTAGGTTACTTTCTAAATGTAATCCATTACATTTACTAGTTACCTGTCCAAAATTTTAATCAGTAACTTTTGGATTGCCCGAACTCAGTAATATAATCGGATTACATTCTGTTACTTTTTGATTACTTTCCCCTTAAAAGGCATTAGAAGAAGACAAAAATGTATGTTACCAATTGAACGACATCTGTTGCAGGATAAATCAGTGTTAAAGTTTACATAGCTGGCCATATATAGATGTTAAATTTTACTTAATGGGTTGGTCATGTAGGTTACTTTTAACCCATCGCTTTCTACAACATATAATAACACGATTAAATTATATCTTCACATTAAAAACTAAAGTCTATCAGAATCCCAGTCATTCCAATAAATGTTATACCACTTGATCTTCAGGAATAGGACTTGGAAATATGGAAGTATAGATTAGCCAAATTGTTTTACCTGAGCGTAACCCCCAGAACTAAGGACTTGTTAGCCAGCCTTACTCTGTTGTTTATGATTTTGTTGTCATGGAGGGCTTATTGGGCTCATTGATTCGAGTTGAAAAATAAATATTGCGCTCATGGAATGGAGTGCTTTGAGCGCCACTGACAAGTGTCTATTTACATGTGAAAAATGAATGCCATATGCTGCATTTGCTATGGGCCTATTGTTTACCTTTTTGTTGGTGACACTTTGATATCTTTATAATATGCAGCTGTTTAAAGTGGAAATACACTGATAAAACAAAAACAAAATAGGCACCCCACCTCTGTTTTGGTAAAAAGCTGAGAGATGGGCCTGGATATATGTAACTACTCTCAGATTAATAGACAGAGCAATGGATGCGAGGACTGACCATCCATGATATCAAAATTATTGTTTTAACCATTGTCATGACTTTCCCTCCTGGGTGAGGATTAGAGAGAGCCCTCTCTCTCCCACCAGTGAAAAAGGGGTGTGGGAGGGTGGGGGAAGTTTGGCAGTTTTATGACAGTTGTAAATACTTTGCAGGAACTCTCTCTCCCACTCTGCAGAAATTGAAGTAAAAAATCCCTTTGTTACAACAGAGAGAGACTTTGCAGTATTGCAAAATAAAAAGGTTGGACATTGAGACATTATTCCCAACACAAACAGATGTGGGAATTGGTCGGGAGGGACTTAAAGAACAATTATCTCAGATCAGTTGTTGTTTTGTGATATCATTAACTTCTCTAGGGTGGGGGCAGCATTTGGAATTTTGGATGAAAAGCGTGCCCACATTAAACTGCCTTCTACTCAGGCCCAGAAGATAGAATATGCATATATTTGGTAGATTTGGATAGAAAACACTCTAAAGTTTCCTAAAATGTTAAAATAGTGTCTGTGAGTATAACAAAACTGATTTGCAGGCGAAAACCTGAGAAAAATCCATTCAGGAAGTAGGATGATTTTGTTCTAGTTTTCTATTCATAGCCATTACAGTATCCATTGACTTAGGACTCAAATTGCAGTTCCTATGCCTTCCACTAGATGTCAACAGTCTTTAGAAATTGTTTCAGGCTTGTATTCTGAAAATGAGGGAGTAAGAGCAGCCTGAATGAGTGGACCCTGCCGTGTCACAGAGCTTTTTCATGCGCGCAACCATTTTATATTGACGACGTTATTGTCCAGTGGAAATATTATCGATTATTTAGGCTAAAAACAACCTGAGGTGTGAATATAAACATCGTTTGACATGTTTCTATGAAATTTACAGATACAATTTGGATTTTTTTTGTCTGCCTGTTGTGACTGCATTTGAGCATGTGGATTACTGAAGAAAAAGCGCGAACAAAACTGAGGTTTTCGGATATAAAGAAATACTTTATTGAACAAAAGGAACATTTATTGAATAAATTATTGTCTTCTGAGTGCAACCATATGAAGATCATCAAAGGTAAGTGAATAATTGTATCTCTATTTCTGACTTGCGTAACTCTTCTACTTGGCTGGTTACTGTTTGTAATGATTTGTCTGCTGGGCTATGTCCTCAAATAATTGTAAGGTATGCTTTTGCCGTAAAGCATTTTTGAAATCTGACACCGTGGTTGGATTCACAAGAAGTTAATTTTTAAACCTATGTAAAATAGTTGTATCTTTTCTGAATTTTTATAATGAGTATTTCTGTATTTGAATTTGGCGCTCTGCAATCTCACTGGATGTTGGCCAGGTGGGATGATAGCGTCCCACATACCCTAGAGAGGTTAAGGACGGTACAACCAAATAACAGTAACTCTACAAATGTATCCAAATGTATACAAATGCATCCCAGTTATCAAATTTACATCTAGATGTTGTGGAACTTACATGATTAAATATCAAACTATTTGTGAGAAGATGAAATGTGATTTTAGCTTTCTAAATAAGAATTGTCTTTCATGTAAAATTTTACCGAGTCAATAACCATGCCCACATGAGCACAGACATTATGACAAGAGGAGGGAATGCCCTTTTTCCCCAAGTGTTTATAAAAGGACTCCTAATGAAATTTACATTAGACCAGACAGCGTGACCAGACCCGCAAAACAACAGTCTCAACGTCAACAATGAAGTGGCAACTCTGGGATGCTGGCCTTCTAGGCAGAGTTGCAATGAAAAAGCCATATCTCAGACTGGCCATCAAAAATAAACAATTAAGATGGACAAAAGAACACAGACACTGGACAGAGGAACTCTGCCATCCCGGACTCGGCTCTTCACTGTTGACGTTGAGACTGGTGTTTTGCGGGTACTATTTAATTAAGCTCCCAGTTGAGGACTTGTGAGGCATCTGTTCCTCAAACTAGACACTCTAATGTACTTGTCCTCTTGCTCAGTTGTGCACCGGGGCCTCCTACTCCTCTTTCTATTCTGGTTTGAGCCAGTTTGCGCTGTTCTGTGAAGGGAGTAGTACACAGTGTTGGTCGAGATCTTCAGTTTCTTGGCAATTTCTCACATGGAATAGCCTTCATTTCTCAGAACAATAATAGATTGACAAGTTTGACAGACTGACAGCCATCCACAACAATCACAATCCGTAAAGCGCAAATAGCTAAATGAGAGAGCAGCAGTGTGATTCACATCAATACACTATGTAGATATCAATAGTAAGTGATATCCGTATAGCCGTAGACTACAACACTGCTGTCTTCCTTACCTCCAAGTGTTTATTCAAGTTGCATAATCTTTGGATGCCGACACCAGTCCCATCATTGGAGGACATACCTTGGACTGTAGCCTACAAAAGCCTATTCCTGTGCTTTCCCTGGGATCGATCAAACACATTTGGTGTGTCATCATAGTGGTCTCTGACTTGTGGTCAGACTCGCTCAGGTGGAAAAAACTTTTTTTCAATGCCGATTTGAATGTGACGAGTACTCATCTATTTTTTCAAAAGTATCTGTAATCTGATTACAATATTTTAGCTGGTAACGGATTACAGTTACAGTTTTTTTTGTAATCCCTTACATTTAACGGATTACATGTCACACGTTACTCCCCAATGCTGAAACTAGATCAATGCAGTAACGGCTCATATTAGCTATCAGATATCAGACTGTCAGTTTGGAAAGTGGAGTTGATTGCATGTGTAACCAACCAGATTTCATACATGGGTCTCCTGTGAATCCCAATCCTGTGTTACCCCGCAAAGCTAAAGCCGGGGAATTTGCTCTGAGAGTTAGAGCAAGTCTTCAGGTCTCAGGCAAGGTTAGTTAACACTCAAGCATGGTTTGCCAAACCACCTCTGTTGTACTCTACCACTGGACTGTCATGGCCTCTCCTCCTCTGCCCTTGTTAATTTGTCCTTCAACTGCATCCACACACCTATCCCACCATCTCTCACACCCTGAGCTACATCCTGTTGCTCGCCACTCCGAAGCTCCATCTGGCGTGCCGGCTTCCTGCCGGGTAGACTGGCCGACTGGCGCAGATTGTGAGGGCTGCTCAGGGCATGGTGGGCATCATGTCCCCCGCCCCCCCCCCCCCCCCCCCCCATGGTACCTCTCTCTCATTGTGGCACTGTCATGATGATTCACCATGCAGAAGCGTCATCAGCAGTAAGCTATACAGCAGTCATATGTTACGCAACTGGCTGCTTTAGGAAATCACATTGGAAGGTTTGATGGATCCTTATGCGGAATCCCCCCTGAGAATTCATCTATTCAAAATGCAACTATAGGATCACTAATAGACAGACTCTCAAGAGACTCTATACCACCAAAAATTGCTGCAATTCTGAACGTAATGCTATCATCTTTACCCATTTGATGTAGTCTATTTTTTATGGTCTGATGAATGTCTTTGTATGTGTTCCCAGCACTCTGTAGATGCAGTGAATGCTGGGGTCAGCCCGATAGGAGACACATCCTATAACTCCAGTCACTGGGACCTGGGCAGTGCCTTTTTCTTCGCTGGAACCGTCATCACAACCATAGGTAATGGGTTTTAGTGTTGGATTAGTACTGCACACACCTGTTACAGTATTGGTCAGTATTATCGAAACTTCATTGAGGCCTATGTGATCTGTCACATCTGTGGTTACTCTCACTGTTGCTTGTTATTCTTGACCATCCATTCAACCCTTTATTTACAATGGTCCTTTCAGGAATAGGCAATAGATCGTTCTCGCTGAAACAGTGATAATAGTCCTGGCAATTCACCTTATTTACACTTCGGCCATTGTTCATTGACCAAAGTTTTTTGCAGGGTAGAAAGTGAAGTGCTCCGTTGAAACCAATTGAAAAATTTCTTAAGTGTGACCTGTAGACTAAAACCACTGCACACAGTAAAACAATATTATTTGATTTGGGATACTCAGAAAAACATTACTAGAGTATTGTCATTGTCATCTGCCCTGATTTGAAAAGACGGGACAGTTTATTAGCTACCCACGTTAGCTGGTAGAATGTTCAGCTATGAATCAGGTCTATACCTGCAAACTGCATTTGAAGGTTTCTTATATGAGATAGATATGGGATTGGTATGTGAGTGTGAGTCATCTGTCAGATGAAATGAAGTGAGCTGCTCCACTCCTAGGAATAAGGGGGTGCTGAGAATGTTTTGTTGATGCTCTACAGATGGCTATATCGGTCCGCTAATACAGGACTAGTAAAGGCCCCAGTGCACTACTTTTTTCAGGGGGTGCTGCAGCAACCTCATCACCCCTACTTTCCACAGCTATGGTAGTTATTGTACCAGGCAGTGTAGGTGTAGTTCAAGCCAAGTGCAAGGGCTGATGAAACATTCTGCCATTTCACCTGAGGTAATGCTGTTTACATTGACTAGAGACAATCAAGACTTTAGGAGCCAGTTTCCCAGATCCAAACTAAAAAGCATGCTAAATGGACAATGTCTATTAAAAGTGCTTTTTAGTCCAGAAATGTGTTTTATTAATCCGTGTCCGGGAAACTGGGCTTATAGTTTGTGTTAACTGTGTTGAAATCACATGATCAATCATAGCATTGTCTTCAACAGAACCTTCTAAACCATTAGCACTCTTGACTACTGAATGTCTTCAATTTGATGGATGGTGCAAGGAGGCATTTTACTTCTTTGTAGATAGCAGCATGTGTATACGTCTATGGTGGAAAGGAGATGGAATTGCTATTGCATAAACCCACTGTGGTTGTGTCTGCCATTGATAAGAAAGAGATTCAAGTCTCATCACATCCAGAAAACATGACCTTCTCTTTCTCGGTTTCTTTCACAGGATATGGTAACATTGCTCCCAGCACTGAGGGCGGGAAGATTTTCTGTATCCTATATGCAATATTTGGCATCCCTCTGTTTGGGTTCCTGCTAGCCGGTGTGGGGGACCAGCTAGGGACCATATTCGTGAAAAGCATCGCCAAGGTGGAGAAAATGTTCAGGGTAAGTTCACAGCATACAGTAATCCACAACAACATGACAAATAGAAACAATAATGTTTTAATGTATTATGAAAACTGTGAGGACTGTTTCTATCATCACAATGACTTTAAATGTGAGATATTGATAGGCTAGAGAGTAGAGAGACCTGGGTTTTTACCCAGTTGACAGCAGTGGTGTAGCCAGAAATGAGTTGGTGGGTGGGCCTGCAACAGCTAACTTCCTTACACATGTTGCCATGGGGCAAAGAGAAACATGTGCAGTTTTATAGCTGATCTTATGCTATTCAACACAGCTCATTAAAGTAAAAAATATGTAGATGTGTTGACTGTGATAAAGGCACTTGATCATGAGCTGTTTTGTTGCGCTAAATGAACAAATGAAGTAGACAGTGGAATGGTGTGTGTAGCCATAGAAGCACAGTGACATGCCTCAATGGAGTCATATTCGTGGCTTTTTGGGGTGTGGCTTTCAGTTTTTTCTTCTTGGCAACACATCCTGTGAGAGTGAATGGCATTCCAATGCGTCTGTTCTGTTATATTTAATCAAATCTGACTAATCCAGTGCACTGCTTGCTATGAATTATATCTGATGGTGTTTGCATGTTTAGGTAAAAATACATAATGTCGCGTTTGGAACACTGACACTATGTAAATGGCATAAAATATAAATAATAATAACAACTTTTTTTTTTCTCAATCTGAGTGGGTGGGCCTATGCCCCCAGGTTGAGAGTGAAAGTGTTCAGTACTGAGTGAGGTGTTATCATCTACTAATGATGTGTGGGCTCTACATTATGGGTTGTTAATGAGCAAGGGGTGATGGCTATTGTGCTTTATTCTGATTGGCCCAACAGTTACCCTCCGCTCTGTTCTGGCCTGTGGTGTGCTACAGTGTGTTTACATTTCTCAGAACAGGAACACCTAGTGTGAGAGCTGTACTGAGTGAGCTGTGCCTCTGTGACAGCCCACAGTCACAATCACCATTACGCCTCGTTTGAGCTAATCATGCATCTTATGCATCTTTAGCTTATCACCAGGCAGTGTCAGAGTGTGGAAATACTGTAGATGCCACCTTGTCAGAGTCATGAATCTCATCATGCGAACGCAGTAGTGACTCCACCACAGAACGACAACACATGGTGCACTCTGGTAGAATGGCCTTGGCCTTATGGCCTGTGTGTGTGCCTGTTCTTCTGTGTGTGTGTGTGTGTGTGTGTGCGCTGTGTTTGTTTGTGTGTGTGCATATGTGTGTCTTCTTCTCCTCTCCCAGCATAAACAGAACCAGATCAGCCAGACCAAGATCCGAGTGGCCTCCACATTGCTCTTCATCCTGGCGGGTTGTATCCTCTTTGTCACCATTCCAGCGGTCATCTTCAAACACATAGAAGGCTGGACTGGACTGGAGGCCATCTACTTTGTTGTCATCACTCTGACAACTATCGGAATAGGAGACTATGTGGCAGGTGAGAGCTAGATGAATTATTAGTTCATGTTTCTGTTGTGAGTAATGCTATAATGAGATGATTATCTGAAAGAGATTCTTACTTGAATAACAGCCATTTTGAGTCAGTTTTCTACACTAAGACATCATAAAGGCTCATACAGTACATGCTAATAACAACTAATAACAACTCGCTATTGTTATTTTACTGCTGCTGTTCATTTATTTGTTAATTTTATTTTCACATCTATTTTTTACCTAACACTTATTTTTCTTAACTGCATTGTTGGATAAGGGCTTGAAAGTAAGTATTTCACTGTAAGGTTTGTATTTGTCGCTGTGACAAATCAAATTTAATTTGATTTAATACATCCTTTTAATTAAACAGTTACCAAAACTGTTGCGGCCATTAATTTTGCTTCAAACTTGGTTATGGTTGGAGGAAATGACGTCCTGCACCCCAAAAATCTGAGGGGGCACAACATACGTGAATAATTATTCTTAATTCTACGTAAAATATATATACATATTTTCTGCATATCTAAGCATACCTCTTGAACTGTCTGCATTCTCCTGGTGGTTCATTTGATAAATAAACTAAATATGCTTCTCTGGATCTCTGCTAAAATCTGTGTAAAAGAATGTGTCTTATTCAGTACATTTAGTAATTGCTTGCTTTTCTAAAGTCTATCAACCTTGCCAGCAGGCATGCCAGCTAAGCTACAGTAGTTGGTTAACTTGATTGATAGCTTGAAATGGCTTCTTGGTAGCCTGGAAACCTATCTAGGCTAGCTAAAGCCAACTTTATAAAATTGCTAGGTGGCTAACAGTATTACAGAGAGAAATCAGCAAAATATTTAAATAGATATACGTGTATATACATTTTTTAAACGGGACAAATCTGAGGGGGCAATTGCCCCTGTGCCCCCTATGGGCATGACATTTCTGGTTGGAGGACCTACTTTTCAGACATTTTCCTAACACAACTTTGCAACTTGTGCTGTGCCATTATTACAAGGGCTCAAGATTCCTCCTTAATGGAGGGTGCTGATATTTGAGACATGCAGTTGTTTCTTGTCATAGACGTCGACGTTTAAAAAAGGTAGTTGTATCAGGAGGCTCTCATTGCTTGAGCTCACTGACCAAGCTGCTGCAACACCGCACAGTTGATTTATTTCCCAATCACTATTTGACATACAAGCGCTTGCCAGAGAAAATTAGCTTTGTTCGTTTCTGTTCTCTGGATTTTAGCCCATCAGCTTAAGATATTCAGGTAGAAAATGGGCCAATAGAATCAGTGTTTATCAGGGTCATGTTTAATAGTCACCTAAATGAAGAAAATAGACTGATCCAGGGAGGGATTACCTGCACTTATCCAATAAGAAACCCACATTTTTGTTTACCATTTAAAAATGTTTTTCTATGGTTAACTCTTCTAAACATGACCAATGTCTCTCATCATGCTGACTGTTTCATTGTTTGTTTACATCCTATAGGAGGGGACCGGAGGGTCGTGTATCGTAATTGGTATAGGCCTCTGGTGTGGTTCTGGATTCTGGTGGGGTTGGCCTATTTTGCTGCTGTACTGAGCATGATTGGTGACTGGCTGAGGGTCCTGTCCAAGAAGACAAAAGAGGAGGTAAGATAATTTACTTGTATGTGACATTATATGACCATACTACTATGGTATAGAGCTGTAATGGTATAGTTGAACACTACATGGGCTTAGTATTTTGTCAAATGTCCCATTAGAAGAACATTAATTCTTCAGGATTGGTGGGTCCCCTGCGGGAAGGTTGAGCTAACATAGGCTTATGCTATTAGCAGGACGTTGTAAGTAACAAGAACATTTCCCATAACATAGACATATCTGATATTGGCAGAAAGCTTAAATTTTTGTTAATCTATCTGCAGTGCCCAATATACAGTAGCTATTACAGTGAAATAATACCATGCTATTGTTTGAGAAGAGTGCACAGTTTTGAACATGAATAGTTATTAATAAACAAATTAGGCACATTTGTGCCGTCTTGACGCAAAACTTTGAACAGAAATACAATGGTTCATTGGCTGAGTCTAAAACTGTGCATATACACTGATGCTCTCTAGTGGCCAAAATCTAAATTGCACGTGGGCTGGAATAATACATTATGGCCTTTCTCTTGCATTTCAAAGATGATTGTTCAAAAAAATTACAAAAAAACATTTGTTTTTTTCTTTATATTATCTTTTACCAGATCTAATGTGTTATAGTCTCCTACATTTCTTTCAAATTTCCACAAACTTCAAAGTGTTTTCTTTCAAATGGTACCAAGAAAATGCAAATCCTTTCTTCAGGGTCTGAGCTACAGGCAATTAGAGTTGGGTATGTCATTTTAGGCGAAAATAGAAAAAAAGGGTCCAATCCTTAAGAGTTTTAAAGGGTTAAAATAGACATTCAAATGGTTAAAACATGGAAATAGTTGTTGTTTGCTTTCTTACCTTGAAAGGAGAGACTGCAATCTATGCTTTCGTTTTGTTTACCTAGCTACTGCCACCAATTCTGTAATTTGGATTAACTATCCAATTGCGTTATAGTATTTTATGGTGTGGAATTACCTTGGATTTATTTTCCTGTGCTCTAGGTTGGAGAGATCAAGGCCCACGCGGCCGAGTGGAAGGCCAACGTGCGCGCCGAGTTCCGGGAGACGCGGCGACGCCTGAGTGTGGAGGTCAGCGACAAGCTCCAGCGGACCGCCACCATCCGCAGCATGGAGCGCCGCCAGCTGGGCCTGGACCAGTGGGCCGTCTCCACGGACATGCTCTCCCCGGAACGCCGTGCCGCCTTCAACAGTCTGGACACCAACCCCTACAAGACCTCATCTCAGGAGAGCATCGACATGAAACTCAACAACCTGCGTCTAAGGGGGGCAGAGTGTGATCCGCGCCGGTCCGAAAGTGTGGCCTCCTCAGACGACAACATCTTTAATCGCCTGGGTTCCGTCACCAAGCTGGCCAAGAGAAACAAGAACCGCGAGCTGAAGAAGAATATCCCAGATGAGCTACAATGCAGGCCCTTTAGTACTCCGCCTATGGAGATGGGGAAGAGAAAGGAGGAAGAGGAGGAGGAGGAGGAGGAGGAAGATGAGGGGTTAGACAAAAAGTTCAACACCAGCATGTCCGATCTGCCACTGTTCGTGGAAGTGTGCAAGCCCCAGAATGGTTTCACAGTACCATTCATACCACTACAGACCAAAGAAAAAAAGACTGAGGGGGAAACACTTCAACTTGAAGAAAAGGAGCTGCGTATCCAGATGGATCCTTAAAAATGTCGGTTGTTCCTCTGAGGTAAAGGATGTTTTAAATGTCACCACCATATGTGCCTTACATTTCTGTCACGCCTTTGTGTGCTTGATATTGGGGGAACTGTTGTGTCCCTGTGTGCTATGTAATGTTATTCAATATTCACTGTGCCCTAATTATCTGAAGGAAAGACATTAACCTCATACGTTTCTACAATCACCTGGTAAAATATTTTTTAGATTTGAGGTTCTTGTGGTACAGAACAACCAAAAAGATGGTTTATTTGGAGTGAAAGACAAGATGGCTGCTATTCAGAAGAGTCGATAATAAAGCGAGTAAGATGCTTTGATGAGTCTGACTTTTATGTACGTAGTGGACTTCGACGAGACGGTGCTGCTCCTAAATACACATCCGAGGTCATTTTAGGACAAGAGAACTGAGCTGCTGAGAATAGAGCAACAATTGAATAAGAGCAACAACTGGAGACTCACCTGGATTTGGTTATTGTGAAATGTATGACTTTGTTCTCATTCCGTCACGACACATAAACTCTGAAAATTTATGAAAAAAAATATAAAAAACAACCACAATGTTGTCTGTGCATGGTCCTTGAGCTAAACTGTCTAGAAGGTGTGTGATTACGCTATTAAGTTCTTGAACTTTCATTAACACAATCTCAGGGCTTGTGGTCCTAATGTTGTCGTTGAAATGTTTCTAAAGTATACTGCATTCACACTTTGTAGCATTAGAGGCGCTTTGGTTGCACTTAGAATTGCTTTTCTGAAGATGACAGCTTATGACAATGGAACGGAAGGTAAGCCATAATGCAGGAAGGAAAATGGCCCCTAATGGCTTAGACAGGATACTGTCAAATTTGGGAGACGGAGGTTTTTTTTGGCGCAAACTTGTATGATACATCGATACAATGATTTGCTTGAATACAGTGTGTTACTGTTGGCTGACATCTTTGTTATACTTGATTTAAGTGTACCCTGTAACGTTTGTGAAGTACATTTATATGTTCATGTTACAGAGGAGAGGTGATGACACTGAGAACGTGCATGAGTCAAACGTGCACTCTGCGTCTTGACTGTGGTCTACTAATTGTATTACAATAATGTCATTACAAACCCTTTAAGGTGCATGGGTTAAATAACAATACCTCTACGCATCTCTCAATCTCTCTCACACACTCTCTCTCTCACACACACACACACACACACACACACACACACACACACACACACACACACACACACACACACACACACACACACACACACCAAAAATGTTATGTATGTACACAGTCTTCCCATTATTTGTGTTTGCATTGATATGGGCGCAGCATTAGCCTAGTGTGAATGCAGCTATGAACTTTCAATCTGTGTTTGTTATAAAGAAACGCTACAAAGAAATGCAACATTTAAAGCTTAAATAAGATATAGAACTAAAAAGCATGGTCTTTTCCAAATATATTATCATGCTATTTAGTATTAGTTGTATACCACCACATGCTTCACAAGACGATGCTTAGCATAGCGTTTTGTAACTGCCCATGTTGAGGTAGAATGGGCAACACCTGCTCAGTATTTGGACGTTGTTCACAGTATTACACTTGTGCCACCATTACATTAAATGTAGTGAGTGCCTTTTGGAAATAAATATCACTGCTACTGGAAGTTTCTTGTTTCCCCTCTGAGTGCAGAGTTATTGTGTTGCCAACATCTCTATTTCTCAGTCTCTACCTTTAGAGGTTTTCATCAAGCCGGAAAAAGGATGTCTTCGGCAGTGTATCGCTTTCGCTCTCATCGACAATGACCTTGTTGTCGCTGAAACAAACTATACACTTTTGCAGTAATTTTTATCCGTGTCCGTCTCAAGAGACTGTTTCACCCCACAGGGCTGTTTCCTGCTCTAAAATCCTGTATAGACGCTAAAATATAAAATCCACACTCTTTTACACTGATCAACACCTTCCGTCCCAGTGAGAAGGTGCAATTGTTCCTCTTAAACTGGAGGATAGAGTCTTGTGGAATACCATCTTTGAAGGTAAAAATAGCACTAGCAAAAATAAAACATCAGGCTACATTATTCTTGATTGATAGATTGCATTTTGCCAGTCAAAAATACATATGCACACAGCACATACATTTTGTAAACATGACAGGGATAACAGAAAGTCTGACTTATTTCCATTGGGGGCTCTAAAAATAAAATGTAATTACAAGAACAATCTCAAAGATTATTTAAAAGAGCTAAAAAAAAGAATTAAGTAAATTGAAAGTTTATGGGCTGCATGGACAAAGATCTTCCACGGAGGTGTAAATCCAGATGATATCTGACTCGGACTCGCTATCTGAGCGCACAGTCGTCCGCCTCACAGTCCTGCTCGTCAGCAGGCACAGATGGAACAGGCTTGTGCAGGGGGATGGGTGGTCACCTCCAGCAGGGGGAAAGACAGGAGGACAGGTCAGGAGCAGTTGTTCAGGGAATTCCATCCCCTGTCGCTCTCTGTAGACTCTGTGATAAACCGCTCCCAAAACGTTCTGTAGCACCCACATTGGTGATGGAAATCGTCACTTGCGCGTCAGTAACAGTTCAACACCAGCAGAAGTGACCATACTAAAATAAAGACAAAACAAAGGAAAAACAGGTCAGAACGTGACAGTACCCCAAATGTGCAGACTCCGGCCGCAAAACATGAAACTATAGGGGAGGGTCTGGGTGGGTGTCTGTCCACGGTGGTGGCTCTGGCGCGGGACAAGGACCACACTTCACCACAGTTTTTCTCCGCCTCATTGTCCGCCTCTGTGGCGACCCTCGTCACCGACCTCGGACTGGGGACCCAAGAAATGGGTCCAGAATGGACGGGAGACTCCGGCAGCGCCGGACAAGAGGGAGACTCCGGCAGCGCCGGAGTGAAGGGTGATTCCGGCGGCTCCTGGCTGGCTGTCGGCTCTGGCGGCTAAGGACAGACGGGAGACTCTGGTGGCTCAGGACAGACGGGAGACTCTGGCGGCTCAGGACAGATGGGAGACTCTGGCGGCTCAGGACAGACGGGAGACTCTGGCGGCTCAGGACAGATGGGAACACCTGTAGGCAGAAGAGGGAGAGACAGCCTGGTGCGGGGGGCTGCCACCGAAGGGTTGGTGCGTGGAGGTGGCACCGGATAGACCAGACCGTGTAGGCGCACTGGAGCTCTTGTGCACCGAGTCTGCCCAATCTTACCTGGTTGAATGCTCCCCGTAGCCAGGCCAGTGAGGCGAGGTGGAATAGCCCGCACTGGGCTGTGCTCGTGAACTGGGGACACCATGTGTAAGGCTGGTGCCGTGTTTCCGGCCCGAGGAGACGCACTGGAGACCAGATGCGTAGAGCCGGCTTCATGGCACCTGCCTCGATGCCCACTCTAGTCCGGCCGATATGAGGAGCTGGAATGTACCGCACCAGGTTAAGCACACGCACTGGGGAAACTGTGCGCTCCACCGCATAACACAGTGCCTGTTCAGTCCCTCTCTCTCTCCGGCAAGCACGGGACGTTGGCGCAGGCCTCCTACCAGGCTTCGCCACACTCCCCGTGTGTCCCCCCCAATACATTTTTGGGGATGCCTCTCGGGCTTGCAGCCGCGCTGCCGCGCTGCCTCCTCATACCAGCGCCTCTCTGCCTATGCTGCCTCCAGCTCTGCTTTGGGGCGCCGATATTCCCCTGATTGTGCCCAGGGTCCTTTGCCGTCCAGAATCTCCTCCCATGTCCAGGAGTCCTGTGTTCTTTGCCGCTGCTGCTGTCCTTTACCACGCTGCTTGGTCCTTTGTTGGTGGGGGTTTCTTTAACGGCATTCCTCCTCCTCTTCTGAGAAGCGAGAAGGATCGGAGGACCAATGCGCAGCGTGGTAAGTGTCCATAACGTTTATTTACAGACATAAACTGAACACTACAAAACAATAAATGTGAAACGAACAAAACCAAAACAGTACCGTGTGGCGACAAACACTCACACGGAAACAAACACCCACCAACCAAAAGTGAATCCCAGGTTACCTAAGTATGATTCTCAATCAGAGACAACTAACGACACCTGCCTCTGATTGAGAACCATACTAGGCTGAACTCAAAACCCCAACAAGGAAAAACACACATAGACTGCCCACCCCAACTCACACCCTGACCATACTAAAATAAAGACAAAGCAAAATAAATTAAATAAAGGTCAGAACGTGACACTATGAGACTTGAAATTGAGCTCAGGTGCATCCTGTTTCCATTTGCATCCTTGAGATGTTCTATAACTTGATTGGAGTCCATTTGTGGTAAATTCAATTGATTAGACATGACTTGGAATGGCAAAAACCAAGCCCTGAGGCCGAAGGAATTGTCCGTAGAGCTCAGAGACAGGATTGTGTTGAGGCACAGGGAAGGGTACCAAAAATTGTCTGCAGCATTGAATGTCCCCAAGAAAGCAGTGGCCTCTATCATTCTTAAATGTACAAAGTTTGCAACCACCAAGACTCTTCCTAGAGCTGGCCGCCCGGCCAAACTGAGCAATCGGGGGAGAAGGGCCTTGGTCACGGCGGTGACCAAGAACCTGATGTTCACTCTGACAGAGCTCCAGAGTTCCTCTGTGGATATGGGAGAACCTTCCAGAAGGACAACCATCTCTGCAGCACTCCACCAATCAGCCTTCATTGTAGAGTGGCCGGACGGAATCCACTCCTCAGTAAAAGGCAGATGACAGCTTGTTTGGAGTTTGCCAAAAGGCATCTGAAGGACTCTCAGACCATGAGAAGCAAGATTCTCTGGTCTGATGAAACCAAGGTGAACTCTTTGGCCTGAATGCCAAGAGTCACGTCTGGAGGAAACCTGGCACCATCCCCACGGTGAAACACGGTGGTGGCAGCATCATGCTGTGGGGATGTTTTTCAGTGGCAGGGACTACGAGACTAGTCAGGATCGAGGGAAAGAGGAACGGAGCACAGAGAGGTCCTTGATGAAAACCTGCTCCAGAGCGCACAGGACCTCAGACTGGGGCGAAGGTTCACCTTCTAACAGGACAATGACCCTAAGCACACAGCCAAGACAACACAGGAGTGGCTTTGGAACAAGTATCTGAATGTCCTTGAGTGGCTCAGCCAGAGCCCGGTCTTGAACCCAGTCTAAAATCTCTGGAGAGACCAGAAAATAGCTGTTTAGCGATGCTCCCCATCTGCAGAGAACAATGTGAGAAACTTCCCAAATACAGATGTGCCAAGCTTGTAGCGTCATACCCAAGAAGACTCGAGGCTATAATCGCTGCCAAAGGTGCTTCAACAAAGTACTGAGTAAATGGTCTGAATACTTACGTAAATGTGATATTTCAGTTTTTTGTATTTATAAATGAGCAAAATGTTTATTATGGGGTGTTGTGTGTAAATTGTTGAGGAAAAACACCCTTTTTAGAATAAGGCTGTAACTTAACAAAATGTGGAAAAAGTCAAGGGTTGTGAATACTTTCCAAATGCACAGTATATATATAATCAATACTTATTTAGATAAAATGAAAAAGTTGATTGAATTAAAATGTACAGGAGCTCTCTGCTTAGGCTGAAGCTAGAACGCAATTGCAACTATGTTATATCTTAAAGTAACTGTCCAGTGTTTCCAGATGTATATGACATGTGACCTATAATTACTTACAATATGAGTGAAATAGTTTTCCTTCCAATTATTATTATTTTAAGTATATATTTTTTCTGTGTTGGAATGGTGTGGACGTGTTCCTAAGAACAGAATGGTGTGGACGTGTTCCTAAGAACAGAATGGTGTGGACGTGTTCCTAAGAACAGAATGGTGTGGACGTGTTCCTATGAACAGAATGGTGTGGCCCTATATGATCGTTAAAACTATAAATTCATATAAAATCAATTCAACGTTTATTGATCACATACGCACAGATTTCAGCAAAATACTTGTGTTTCTAGCTCCAACAGTTAAGTAATATCTAGCAATAAAACATAAATGAAAAATACACCTGTAATTCAAAAAATAGAAACAGAAGTTATATAGGTTGAGCCATGACTAGAATACAGTATAAGGTTCAGGGCAGAGTACTAGTGTTGACTGTTTAACAGCTAACAGTCTGATGGCCTGGAGATTGAAGCTGTTTTTCAGTCTCTCGGTCCCAGCTTTGATCCACCTGTACTGTCTTTGCCTTCTAGCCAGCAGCATACTACGCTACATCCCACTGGTGCTTGCTTCTGAAGTGGGAGACCAGATGCTGCTGGAAGTGGTGTTGGAGGGCCAGTAGGAGGCACCCTTTCCTCTGGTCCCAATGCCCCAGAGCAGTGATTGCCCTGTGTAGGGTGCCATCTTTTGGATGATCACCTAATCATTCCCAGTTTACAATAGGCACATTTTTTTATTATTTAACCAGGCAAGTCAGTTAAGAACAAATTCTTATTTACAATGACGGCCTACCCCAGCCCAACCCTGACAACACAATTGTGCACAATTGTGATTGGGAATCCTTATGGGATTCCCAATCACGACCAGATGTGATGCAGCCTGGATTCAAAGCAGGTACTGCAGTGACACCTCTTTCACTGAGATGCAGTGTCTTAGACCACTGCACCACTCATTCATACCCTCTCCCCTGTAACTATTCCCCAGGTTGTTGCTGTAAATGAGAATGTGTTCTCAGTCAACTTAAATAAAATAGATGGTAGCGATGTGAACAGACCTTTGCTCAGGTGGCTGAGGTCCTTGATGATCATCTTGAAGAGTAGACCGCTTATTGGCCAGCTCATCCTCCTCTAGACTGCTGATTGGCCAGCTCATCCTCCTCGGGAGTATGACCTAATACTCTATGAGGAAATGGGAAGCATTTTTTAAATGGTCTGTTTGAGAAAGAAGTTAGAAGTGTTTTTTTTAAGTGTTTCTTATGCTTTGGCCACTAATACAAGTATAGGACGAGTCAACAACATTATTTGAGTATATTCACTTTTAAAGGTTCCTGACAGTTCCTTTAAAGCAGAGGATAGCTAAATGATTTATCAGAGGAAAGCTAAATGATTTAGCAACTACAGAGTACTCTTTCTCTTACATTAAAGTTGTTTAGAAGCTGTGGAGAAAGATAGGAGATTGAATCAGGAACTTTGGCATTTTATTCCCTATGTTGCACTTTGAACATGGGCCAAAATGGCCAATGAGAAAACTACTAAGTGCATGCAGATCAATTGCAGGTTAATTGAAGAGGCTTAGTGCTTATGGACTGTAAGATGGATTGCCCTGCGTGGCTGTCTTTCTCTGCCGGGTCTACAGGGACACCTCCATAACAGACAGAGTTCTAGTGCCAGTGTTGGCAACTGTGTGTTATTGAGCCATGAAAAGCTCACAGGAGCCGGAACCTGTCAGTGTTATTGACATCAATGACCTCCATTGTTCTCGAGTTTGAATGAACTGAACTTAAGATGGAGATGTTTTTTTGTTGTTGCTTGCCTGATACTGGTCAGGTAGATCAACTCATATACAGCTTGAGTGAGCAAATTCTGAAGCATTTTAAAGTGACATTCTTAAAAAATATATCGGTAAACACTACCGTTCAAAAGTTTGGGGTCACTTAGAAATGTCCTTGTTTTTGAAAGAAAAGCACATTTTTTGTCCTTTAAAATAATATCAAATTCATCAGAAATACAGTGTAGACATTGTTAATGTTGTAAATGACCATTGTAGCTGAAAATGGCAGATTTTTAATGGAATATCTATATAGGCTTACAGAGGCCCATTATCAGCAACCATCACTCCTGTGTTCCAATGGCACATTGTGTTAGCTAATCCAAGTTTATCATTTTAAAAGGCTAATCGATCATTAGAAAACCCTTTTGCAATTATGTTAGCACACCTGAAAACTGTTGTTCTGATTAAAGAAACAATAAAACTGGCCTTATTTAGACTAGTTGAGGAACTGGAGCGTCAGAATTTGTGGGTTTGATTACAGGATCACAATGGCCAGCAACAAAGAACTTTCTTCTGAAACTCGTCAGTGTATTCTTGTCATGAGAAATTAAGGCTATTCATGCGAGAAATTTCCATGAAATTGAAGATCTCGTACAACGCTGTGTACTTCTCCCTTCATAGAACAGCACAAACTGGCTCTTACCAGAATAGAAAGAGGAGTGTGAAGCCCCAGTGCACAACTGAGCAAGAGGACAAGTACATTACTGTCTAGTTTGAGAAACAGATGCCTCACAAGTCCTCAACTGGCAGCATCATTGAATAGTACTGGAAAAACACCAGTCTCAACGTCAACAGTGAAGAGGCGACTCCGGGATGCTGGCCTTCTGGGTGGAGTTGCAAAGAATAAGCCATATTTCAGACTGGCCAATAAAAAGAAAAGATTAAGATGGGCAAAAGAACACAGACAGAGGAACTCTGCCTAGAAGGCCAGCAACCGGAGTCGCCTCTTCACTGTTGACATTGAAACTGGTGTCTTGCGGGTAGTTTTTGTACCCATTTCAGACAGATCTCACGCTGGCAATTCTCAAAGACACACATCCTCCTATGTCTATCGCAATTAACAGTTACAGAGCTGTGGTAACACTAATACTGTTTGGAAGGGACAGTAGTGGAGAAGGTGGAAAGTTTTAAGTTCCTCTGTGTTCACATCATAGACAAACTGAAATGACTCACACAGACAGTGCGTCCTCTTCAACCTCAGGAGGCTGAAGAAATTTGGCTTGTCACCCAAAAACCCGACAAACTTTTACAGATGCACAATCTAGAGCATCCTGTCGGGCTGTATCACAGACTGGAACGGCAACTGCTCCGCCCTCAACCGCAAGGCAAACTACCTGCCCTCCATGACAACTATAGCACCCAATGTCACATGAAGGCCAAAAAGATCATCAAGGACATCAACCACCCGAGCCACTGCCTGTTCACACCGCTACCATCCAGAAGGCGAGGTCGTTACAGGTGCATCAAAGCTGGGACCGAGAGACTGAAAAACAGCTTCTATCTCAAGGCCATCAGACTGCTAAACAGCAATCACTAACTCAGAGAGGCTGCTGCCTACATTGAGACCCAATCACTGGCCACTTTAATACCTGGATCACTACTCACTTCATACAATGCAATCTAAATAATGCCATTTTAATAATTACTCATATCACATGTATATACTGTATTTCATACCATCTATTGAACCTTCGCCATCACTCATCCATATATTTACATGTACATATTTTTATTCACCCCTTAAGATTTGTGTGTGTTAGGTAATTGTTGGGGAATTTTTAGATTACTTGTTAGATATTACTGCGCTGTTGGAACTAGAAGCACAAGCATTTCGCTACACTCGCATTAACATCTGCTAACCATGTGTATGTGACAAATAAAATGTGATTTGATATCATTCGCATTTACTGAACTTCAGCTTTTTTTCATGTGAAGTAAATGCTTTCTCGAGAAAGGTTTATTGATTATAGCTAGAACTTGGGTGAGACGATCAATGATCAGTAAATGTGCATGTGTATTTTGATGTAAACCTGGCTAGGTTATGATCACAGGAATAGGAAGAAACAATAAAAACAGGTTGTGATGATAAAAGCTTTCCTGTATTTTATCTGCTGTTGTCACGGTCGTCCTCCTCTTCATCTGAAGAGGAGAGGCGAGAAGAATCAGAGGACCAAAATGCGGCGTGATGTGTGTTCATCATGAATTTTAATAAAGAAAACACTGAAACACTACACAAAAACAGTAAACAAACTAACAACCGTGAAGCTAATGCGAGCTGCGCTGAAACAAGCCATCAACATAGACAATCACCCACAAACAAACAGTGCAATCCAGGCTACCTAAGTATGATTCTCAATCAGAGACAACTAATGACACCTGCCTCTGATTGAGAACCATACTAGGCCGAAACAGAAATCCCAAATCATAGAAAATCAAACATAGACTGCCCACCCAACTCACACCCTGACCATACTAAATAAATACAAAACAAAGGAAATAAAGGTCAGAATGTGACAGCTGTATTTTATTGAGCTGTTAAATATGTACAGTTGAAGTCAAAAGTTTACATACACCTTTGCCAAATACATTTACACTCAGTGTTTCACAATTCCTGACATTTAATCCTGGTAAAAATTTGCTGTCTTAGGTCACTTAGGATCACCACTTTATTTTCAGAATGTGAAATGTCAGAATAATTGTAGAGAGAATGATTTATTTCAGCTTTTATTTCTTTCATCACATTCCCAGTGGGTCAGAAGTTTACATACACTCAATTAGTATTTGGTAGCATTGCTTTTAAATGGTTTAACTTGGGTCAAACGTTTCGGGGAGCCTTCCACAAGCTTCCCACAATAAGTTGGGTGAATTTTGGCCCATTCCCTCTGACAGAGCTGGTGTAACTTGTCTTCAGCCACAGGAACACAGATGGGTAGCTTACTGCAACAGACATGTAGAATGGAGGAAAATCACAGGTTATTAAAGGAGACGTGTTGTTGAATAAACCACAAAATCCCCAGCCTGCTAAGGATAAATCCGTACAGGCAATCAAATCGAATATTTGTCATCAGTAGGATGATTGAAAGTGTTGCCGAACTTCAAAACACTACCTAAAACAGTCCTCTCGCAGGCTCACTGGCCACAGTGTCAGTCTGTGACTACTATAAATGTCCTGCAAGTCAATGACTGTGACTTCCTAGGTGTTCTCCTGGGTTCCCCTGAGTACCACACAGAGATATTGCCTTGGCAGTGTCTGAACTCCCACCCCACCTGTCACTGTGATCTCAGGAGGACAGGCAATGATGCAGGGTCTCCGAGGACAGAGGGAATGTCACTGAACATTAAACACACAGGGACACACACACGCCAACGCACGTATTTACATACACGCATTCACACAAACAAACACACTCAAAGACCCAAGCCACTGAGCACAGAGGTCAATTCAAGTTAGTTCTAAATCATTTCATTGAAATGACGCGGAAACCATGTTGATTCAACCAGTGTGCGCACAGTGGGAACCCGTTCAGTGTTAATGATTTATAGAGGCTCAGCTATTCAGGGTATAACTTTCAGGCCAGTCTTCTATACTTCTGTTTTGGTTTGGCACAAACTTCTACTGTAAATGATATCCCCAGTCTGTGATGACTTGAGCACCCTTACCCTTCATATCGTCTCCCTTAGTCACTCTGGTCAGTGCCAGTCAGGCAGACTGAAGACCAGCTGTGTTATTCTGCAGTGCCATATGGTCACCTCAGGCCGTCTCCTTCACTGATGCCCCAAGTCTCATAGTGATGAATGAGTCATGATCTTTACCAGCTTGGCCTGGGGTATTTTCCTTCTATCAAACTCCAGGATATGTCAGTTAGGGAACAGCCATAGAATCACAATTGCCTTTGCCAGTCATGGGTGTAGCCAACTCTGACAGTGTTATGATAGCACTGCGGCAGTTAAAGATTGGTCATGTGACTAACTGGGAAAATGTTTCAAGGATCAGTCCGCTGAGGTATGTTCTACAGCGTTACCCTTTAACAGGGACACAATGCATAGACTATTTGATTCTATTTGAATTTATTTTGATTTAGTAGAAGAGTACATGGGGTACAGATTGAAGAGGAAGACGACATACACACGCGCTTGTCATACACAAATACACGCACACACACTCATGTACTTCGCTCACGTGCAGACACACAGGGTTAAGAGTCCTTGAGAAGATGGGCCAAACGAATCCCACAATGTGTAATGCGGCACGGTGAGTGGTTGCCATGGAAACCGGCGTCCTTGTAATTGAGCTGAGTGAGTTTCTGCATGTCCATGATCGGCCTACAAACTAACCATCCACCCACCCACGCAAACACTTTCTACGCAACAGCTTTTACATTTTTTTTTAACAGGCTTCTCAATAGCCTGTTAGACGAAAGCGTCATGTAAGAAAATCAATATAGTGCATTGCATATAATAGCTGTACTGATGCTGGCTCTCGCCTCGTCACACGTGAGTCTCAGCGGACAAGATGTTCTCTGTTGCTGTAAACAATAAAGTGTCTATCCGGGCCTCTCCCCCATTGCTGGTAGGCCTATATGAGCTGATAGACAGAGATGGATGGATGGACGCACAGACAGAGATAAACAAACAAGCTTAGGGCCAGGGTCCCTCCACCACTTCTTCTGGGTCGCTCCCCTTTTCCTCACTCCCAAAGAGGATCAATAAACCTGAAATGACAGAGGTTTTCCATGTTTACTCTCATCGTACTTCAACCGTCATATCAGATTATTCCAAACAACAATTTTGATTAGAGTGTACAGATGCAGATATACTGATGCAGATACTGATGATAAACCATCCTTAATGCATGTACACTATTTTGTACTCTGCTCTCACCCTCACACTGTTAGTATGGAGGCTGGAGTGAGTATGACGTGATGAAGAGGTCTTCCTCTCTGCACAGTAAATCAATGGAAACGAGAAGAGGCTCATCCTCATCTGTATTTGAACAAAGGGAGCTGTCCTTTGTAGTTAAGCCATTTAGCCAGAGGAAGAAAACAAGAGAAAGTGCTTTGGAAAGATATTCCCGGGGAAACAACTTCAAAGGATAAAAGCCACCGTCAGCGGGATGAAAGTGTGAGGGAGAGGGAGGTTAAGGGAGAGGGCCAAGAACCATAGGAACAATGACAGAGAGAATGGGAGGGCGAGAGAGAGATCCACAGAAGAACAAAGAAGGGCAAAGAATGGAGAACAAAAATGTACATCCGTCCATCTAGCTTGGCAGAACACTCCTGGGCTGTGACCAAAAGAGTTTCTGTGGAAAATGTTAACATCCGAAGTCCATTCATGAATGACATTTTTTGTTGTAATTATGCAAGATTGCCTTAGCCTAGTACCAGATCCAAGGAAATGTCCCTCCCCCGGGATACTTCGATACATCCGGGAAAAGAAAGAAAAAGGAGCACTCTTTCTGCATAGGTCTGAGTTTATTCACGGGGAAAACAAACCAAACAGGTATACGTTTTGGCGTAGAAAGCACTCATCAGACCCCTTGGGTAGGGAAAGATGGGAGGCAACAGCCGCGCAGGGGTTTGTCCCAATAGAAATGTTAATGATCAAGGACTACAGACTACAATGGACTACAAAGGCAAATCCAGCTGTGTGGTGCCCACAGCTCGTCTCTCAGACGAGCTTAACACATTCTACCAACATTCTACGCACAAGCTGGTTGAATCAAAGTTGTTTACACAATTTCAACCACCAAAATATGTGATGACCTTGAATCAACGTGGAAAACTGATTGGATTTGAAAAAAGTAATCAACATAAGGACATTTAGTCTTTAAGGGAAATTCTTGATCTATTTTGTTGATTTCACATTGAATTCACATTAGTTGACAACTCAACCAAATGTACTGTAAATCAAAACTAGATGAACTAATGTCTCTGCTCAGTGGCTATGCTCGCTTCGAGGCAGACAATACTGAGCCATCCAGGAAGACTCATTGCTCCTGACGACCAGATGCTTTCGTTCTCCGAGTCTGACTTGTGAAACTCTCAAAAGAGTGAATACTGGTGTTATCTTTCCTGCCTCGCCTCCAGACCGTAGTCGGGACGGCTCAGGGGAGCCTTCACTTGCTAGCTCCAGGGGCAGAGCAATGTAGGGATGCTCTGGGGTAAATCCCACCTTTGTGGATCTTATCCGCTGCTAATGACGAGTTAGTCTGGAATTCCACTGAAATAGTTGACATTTATTAAACCTGTACACCATGTGTTCTGAATGACAAAATAAAAAAGTGAGCTAACGGAGCGAAAAGAGTGTGGCTCACAAATTGGCTACATTATCGTACAACAATTGCATCAAAATGAAAGTGAACTTACTATGTTACCCATAATGCACTTCGGTGTTTTAGAGCTATACCCCTACTTCAGCACTCTGGATGGTGATTAGATCTAACACCACTTCAACACTCATACAAAGGCGCGACACACAATGGTTTTCATTTCAGTTACATGGACCACTTTGGTCTCTTGAAAGTTTTTTTCCCTTCTTTTCAGTCTATTAAGATCATTAAGGACAACAACCAAAAGAGCTACTGCCTGTTCACCCCGCTATCACCCAGAAGGTGAGGTCAGTACAGGTGCATCAAAGCTGGGACCGAGAGACTGAAAAACAGCTTCTATCTCAAGGCCAACAGACTGTTAAATAGCCATCACTAGCACATTAGAGGCTGCTGAATATATACACAGACTTGAAATCACAAATGGAACACTAGTCACTTTAATAATGTTTACATATCTTGCATTACTCATCACATACTGTATGTATATACTGTATTCTATACTACTGTATCTTAGTCTATGCCGTTTTGACATTGCGTGTCCATATAAATCTAAGTAAAGGAATGGGATTAAGAATATATAAATATTATTTATATATCCTTAATCCCGTTCATTGATACTTAGATTTGTGTGTATTGGGTATACGTTCTGAAATTGTTAGATATTACTGCACTGTCGGAGTTAGAAACACAAGCATTTCGCAACACCCGCTATAACATCTGCTAAACAAGTGTATGTAACCAATAAAATGTTACTTAATTTGATTTGATTTAAAGTCTTCTGAACTTGTCCTGTTCAGTGATAACTCCACTTGACGGAGCAAACAGTCTATGCAGTCCGTTAAGACAGTTAATGTTCCTTAATTTCACAAAAGCACATGGAGTGGTGGGTAGCAGAATACAAAGGCTGTTGGTTTAAGATGAGGATACCTAGAGAAAGGAAGGCAAGCCAGTGGTTCCAGTACCTAACAGTCCATTAAGGGGCTTGCACATGTATTTAAAATAAATATTGAATCTTTATTTAACTAGGCGAGTCAGTTAAGTACAAATTCTTATTTACGATGACGGCCAACCCCGGATGACACTGGGCCAATTGTGCACTGCCCTAATTGTACACTGCCCTATGGGACTTCCAATCACAGCCAGATGTGATACAGCCTGGAGTCAAACCAGGGACTGTAGTGATTCCTCTTGCACTGAGATGCAGTGCTTTAGATTGCTGCGCCACTCGGGAGCCCTGTTATTCCAGTGTGAATGCAGGATCCCAATTTATCTCTCCTGAAAAGGATAAAGGTTAACCTTGCAACTTACGTGAACTGTTCGATTACAAGAATGTTACTTTCTGTTTACAAAAATACCTGTCTTTCTTCCAATACAAAATAGCAGAGTTCTCAAAACATAAATGGCCCATGACTCAATGCATAGAAAATAACTTTACCGTCCCATTTACTTCAGGGTGCTCAGCAGTAATAACGCAGCAACGTCTCAGAACAGTTTCAAGGAACCACCCAATCACCTAATCTGTTAAGTTGTCTTTTGTTCCTCTTGGGCCTCCGACTGGGTGTCTGACACAAGGCAGGGTGAGTAACAGTCCATGCTTGGTCTTGTTGCATTATGCTACCCCCACTAGACTGAACTCCATCTGGTGTCGCAGACCCACTCACAAAAGAAGAGGTATCAGAAGAAAGTTCTGCGTCCTTCTCACTTCCACTGTCACGGTTTTGATCGTCAATTAACAGGTTGGGTAGATCCAGATCAGAGTCGTGGAGACCTGCATCCAGAACAAGTGACAAGACTTCTGCAGGGTGCCATGCTTTGGCGTGTGTGAACACCCAGACGTTGTCTAGTCATGCAGGAGTTGTACGGCTTGAGTTTGTCACGATGAACAACCTTCACATTTGTTCTCAGACTCTTTTGGATCCGGTTAACCAAGTTGTCCAGCTGTCCCAGTATGAAGTAAGGACCCTCATAGGATGGTAGGAACTTCCTAACTTTGTCTCGCACCCACTTTATTCCTTTAATGAAGTACCATAATGTGTCACCAACATTAGTGTATCCTCGCGACATTCTTGTCATATTGCTTTTTGGCACCCTCCACAGACTGACCCAGTGCTTCCCTTGCAATCTGGTGAGCAAGTTCCAATCGGTCTCGTAGCTGTGCAACATGCTGTGGATGGGTCTTGGCGTGCTCATGACCGGGTGGCAAGCCAGCCACCAGGTCGAGGGGCTCTGTTACTTCTCTTCCAAGGAGCATCATGTTCGGAGTGAACCCTGTTGAGTGGTGCTTTGTTGCTCTATAGGCCATCACAGCGGATGGAATCAGGGGGTCCCAGTCCCAATGACAACATTCTGTGGTGGCTAAGATCTTCTGTAGAATGGCATTAAATCTTTCGACTTGCCCATGAGATTGTAATCTGAAAGGGGTTGTGCGAGTCTTGATTCCTAACAGATCACACATTCTTTGGAAGACTTCAAACTAGACGTTGGAGCTGTGATCACTGTGGATTGTCTGTGGTGCTCCATAGAGACACACCCATTCAGCGGTCAGAACTTCAGCCACTGTCACAGCTTGATTGTTGGGAACAGGGTAGGCATCCACCCACTGTGAAATAGTCTTGAACCACCGATATGTAGCGATTGTAGCGTTCTGTCTCGTTCATGGGGCCCATGAGATCAATGGCGATCCTCTCCATAGGTACTCCCACGCGGACAGTGCACGTAGGTGCTTGGTGCTTCCTAGACGTACCAGCTGTGCCGCTAAAGCCAGACATGTACGACACCATAGTGTGACATCCTCTCTCATTCAGTACCAGTAGTATCTTGTCTGCAGCCAGGTAAGTGTGAGTTCCATGCCAAAGTGACCCCCTACTGGGTATTGACTGAAGTGTGTAGTGAACTCCACTACTGCCAGTAGTTCCCTCTGTGTGGTACAATAGCTTTGCTGGGTGGACAGCCGCCGGCTCCCATACGCTAGTACCCGTTCCTCACCGTCCTGAATTCGGGACAAGACTGTTCCAATGCCGAAGTTGCTGCCGTCTGTATCGAGGATGAGGTAGCCGCTATTGATGGGATAGCCCAAGATGGGTGTGGTGGTGAGTAGCTTCCTTAATTATTTGAATGCCTCCTGACACTCTGGCGTCCACCGGAAAACGAGCATTCTTCTTCGTAAGCTCATGAAGGGGCTTGGCTACAGCAGCAAAATCCATGACAAATTGTCAGTAGGAGGAGGCCAGGCCGACGCACTGACGGACTTCTGAAATGCAGGTAGGCTGGGACCATTCTTGGACATTCAGATTTTTTTTGCAATCTGTGGCGATGCTATGTTCGGAAACAATGTGTCCAAGGTAGGTTACTTGTCGGCGGAAGACAGCACTTGGAGGGGTTAAATTTCAGGTTGGCTTGGCACAGCTGATCATTGGAGCATCTCCGTGACATCCCTTCCCAGGATGACGATGTCATCTAGATATACTAGGCAGGTCCTTCCTGCTGCAGAAAGTGGCCACCTTATGAGCCCTGGGAGTAAGCTCTACCTGCCCTTAGTCTGACGTTAAGTGCTAAACCATTTGTCCGATGACAGGGTCTAGAGTGTTTTGGATACGAGGAAGTGGATGTGCATCCTTAACAGTATGCTCATTGAGATCCCTGCAGTCCAGACATAGACGGTATGTCTGGTCATTTTTGCGTACCATTACTATTGCTGAAGCCCAGCTCCCATGGCTTGGAGATGCTACTCCAGTTTCAAGACTTTGCTGGATCTGCTGGTCTGCATTGAGCTATTTTTTTGAATGCCATCCGCCACTTCACAGGTGGCCCAGGCAACGTCTGAATGTCATGCTGTACAAGACTAGTGCAACCAAGATTAGTGGGTCCAGTAGAGGTCCCGTAGGTCCTAAGGAGTTGAGCCAGCCCACAACATTTGTCTGCATTTAGCGCAGCAGAGCTCTCCTTATACACCGACGGTAAGTGAGCAGGAACCGCTGGGGAGACGAGACTTGGTGGTGACATGGAAGAAATATCAGTGGGACCTACTTCAACCTGAAGAACAGACTGAAGGTGCATACACAGCTGTTCTCAATTCTGGGTGTGAGTACAACGAGCCCTGGAGGAATACGGATATATCGCCCTTCTTTACTTTCACTGACTCTGTTCCTTGGTTGTAGAGCCTGATGTGGATTTGGTTATTGGGCTGTGTGTCAACCACAACCCATGCCACCAGTAGACGATGCTTCTCAATGAATCCTTCTATTGGGCTCAGCACCACGTCGCCTCTGACAGGTTCACAGAAGTTTGTGTTCCCGGGCACGATGTACTCACACCTGATTCGAGAACGGCTGTGCATGCTATTCTTACGACATGCACCTTCGGTCTGTTCTCCAGGTTGAAGTTCACCAAACAGCACAAACCTCTGGATGCCGAAATCAAGGCGTGCCCGTGCCTGCTCCAGGAAATGATGACCGAGGATGGCGTCGGTGTTCTCCGCGACGTCTGCAACGATGAAGTTAACACTCCCTGAATGGGCAGGTGAACTTATCCAAAAATGTTGACATTTACAGGAGCAATGGCCTGCAGAGACTGCACAGTCGATAGCTGGAGTGGAGGTTTAATATCTGGGTGAGTGGTGTCGTAACAGCGGCAATTCAGCACATTTCTCTGTGCTCTGCTGTCCAAAAGAGCACATATCTCCATTTTGTACATTAGTAGGTGGATACACATTTTGGGACCTGTGCCCTTGACACAGAACAGCAGGTGTGTTTTGTCTTTCGGTGGAATTGGGCGATTCGGGGACTACCCGCGGCTTAGCTGGCTTCATTGGTGATGGACAGCTCCGTTTCATGTGTCCAATGCCTTGACAGTTGTGGCATCTGATTTCGTTCCAATTTGTATTTTTGCTCTCACCAGTCTTTGGTTTGTGTGGCTTGAAGCTGGACTTGAGGTTTCTGACTCCTCTCTACAGCTGGTGTCGTCCAACTCTCGCCTTCATCTTCGCTGTGGTCGATGCATTCCCATAAGGCAGCTGCTCTGGCTGTCTGCCCTGTAGTTCGCATACCAGACTGCGTTAGTTGAGTAACACTGTTAGCTACTTGCTTGGCTGTTTCGTACCTGTGGGCGACATCGTAGGCTCATGCCAATGTATGTGGATGCTTCTCCAGAAGATTCTGCATAATGCCAGCTTCTCCCATGGTGTTAGTGAAAACCTCCACGCTGATGGAGTCCTGTTCTCCCTCAGAGTGATCTGCATACACAATGGACACTTTCTCATAAATCTAATATCTCAATATATGCAGTGATTCACCTGGTTGCGCACACTCTGCCTCAACTCAATGCCAATGGCAGCTGCCTTCTCCGATGCTGGCCCGTATACAGAGTCCACTTCCTCCACTATGCGTGAGTAGTCCCAACGGTAAGACCTAGGGTTCTTGTGGACCACAGCCCCTGCGAGCGCCCACTAAACAGAATCTCATCTGGACTGACAATGTCCTTCCTTTCGCCCTCACTGTCAGATGAGATATCATAACATACACGCTGGAGCTGCCTGCCATGTGAACTGGATCTTGCTCGCCTGGGGCGAGACTATTAGTTTTCATAACAGCAGATGTAATTACCTTCAGTTGGCAGAGCATCACGCTGGACACATCCATGGTTGTCCTGCGACTGTGAGCAGGGGTTTTCCACAGGAGGCATGGCTGGAGTGGAGGGCAGAGCTGCTGGCATCCTGCGTGGGTAATGGGACTAAGCAACATCTACAGATGTACTCGCTGCATAGAGTCTGTGGTTGGCAGAGTTTAAAGGTTTAGTGCATTGAGTATACAGCATTTCAGTAGTTGGTTGAAACATTTCCAGAGATAGCTTTTTCAGCTGCAGGCATAGTTTTGGTTGTAATTCGATTCCACTGTCACTCAACATTTCCATTTTTTCACGAGACTTGAATGGATAGGTTTCTCTCCTTGGCTGTTGAGGAGACATCTTTGACTCACGGCACGAGTCAGCCATATTAGCTGCGGCTGGCTGCAAACTAGCTACATCTGAACTTGGCATAAATGGATTGCAGTTACGGTTAGCATTTACAACATCAAATTCAAACATCCAGTTGAGATTTGTGATTTCATGTCTTCATTCACTGTAGTTAGCGACATGAATGCGTTTGAGTAGCACATAGATTGTTTGTCATAATAACAGATTTCCTGCGTGTAGCCGCCATTTCACAAATTTAGCTAGAATGTCAGCCACTACGACAATGATAATTAACTTATAATTTTTTTTTTTTCAAAGGTTGATTTCTCTTTGATATTCTGGTAGAATGTGAATAACTCACCGATCCAGGCAGGATAAATCCCGGACGAGCTCCCAGTGTTACCTTTCCTGCCTTGCCTCCAGACCGTAGTCGGGACGGCTCAGGGGAGCCTTCACTTGCTAGCTCCAGGGGCAGAGCAATGTAGGGATGCTCTGGGGTAAATCCCACCTTTGTGGATCTTATCCGCTGCTAATGACGAGCTAGTCTGGAATTCCACTGAAATAGTTGACATTTATTAAACTTGTACACCATGTGAAGTAGTCTGATTGACAAAATAAAAAAGTGAGCTAACGGAGGAAAAAGAGCGTGGCTTACAATTTGGCTACATCTCCCCACCACAACAATTGCATCGAAAACTAATGTTAACCTACTACGTTACCCCTTATGCACTTTAGTGTATTAAAGCTATACCCCTACTTACCAACAGTGGGTCCGGATACCATCGGGCAGACGATATCAGGGCATGAGGTCTGATACCAACAGGCTCAGAGACAGTTTCGATCTACAAGCCATCAGATTGCTAAATACTTGAACTGGACTGACAACCTGCTCTGATTCTCTGCACCTTAGCAAACATGCACTCACCCATACGCACACAACTGCTGTTACCACTCTTATTATGATTGCTACATGCTGCACAATTTAAAAACACTTGCCTCCCAATCCCCCCTTCCCCAAAACATGTGTAAATATTGGAATAATAAATTGTGCCTATCTGTATTGTACTTCTATATTTTTTTTAATGTATTCTATTCTACTGAGCCATTTACTTTATGTTCGTATTCTTATATTTTATTATTATGTATTATTGTTGTTGCATTGTCGAGAAGAAACCTGCAAGTAAGCATTTAGTGTTTTAAGTATTTGATCCCATTCCACCTATTCCGCTCCAGCCATTACCACAAGCCTGTCCTCCCCAATTAAGGTGCTACCAACATACGACTAATAAAACTGTTGTACAATGGACGATGTTCTAAGCATTCATGCACAGATAAGAGGAAAACCCATACAATGGTTAATATTTCTTAAAAATAACAAGTGTTGATGTCTCCCCACAGTTCTGGTTGAGGCTTGAGCATCTGGGGGCTGCAGATCTGTATAATCCCCTGCAGGGAGAGAGAAATGTATTTAATAATATTACAATAGTGTATTCATTTTAAGTGAATACATGTTCCTGTTTGATATGCATTCATATAAAGAAATTGTACATTGTCCTTTACAATATGCCAGCGTTTATTTAGTATCCAATGCATTTATCTTACATTAGGATGAATTAGTCTAGGCCTTCTAGTTGTATTGCATCATATCGTCTATAATTTAGTTATCGTGAATAGCAGTTTCATTTAATAATATGCATGGGTGTTATAGTTGTATGAATTTCTCAATGCAAACCTACTCATTGTAAATAAAACACAAGCAGTACTAATGTAATGCAATATTAGCTTCACAGTGAAACACCACTATTCTGGCTATTTATTATTTTTAAACGGCAAGCAAAATATCTGTTTTTTAATTTGTACTTTTAGCTTCAGCCTCTGTACAATGCATGAAACCTTACCTGTCATATGTCCACAACGATGTAGCAGCAGACCAAGCAATTTGCGAGAAGACCCTGCGTAAAATTATTCTGGTCGATGTCAGCTTAATTCACTAACAGGTACTGAGAAAATCGATTATGTTACTTGTTATTCATGTTCACATTTTCCATTCTGGGATAGAGACATAAACAGGATATCAAACGTCATTTGTCACCTTCCATGGAAGTAAAAGTTTTAAATGGATTTATTTTGCCAAAGCTAGCTGGCTAGCTAACAGCCAGTGGTAAAGAACATGCTAGCTAAACTAGCTAACATACTCATAAGAAATAACTATGCTATCTCCTAACATGTTCATATAAACATTTATTCTAGTTTTAGTATGTTTCTCTGACTCCTTACCAGTAAAAAAAGTGTAATATCAGCAGTACTTCAACTAGCTAGCTAAACTGCCTGCAGCCATTTCCTCAACTGACAACTGTCCACTGTGACCAAGATGTCACATGACTATTCGTCTTCTTGTTGTAAATTGTAAAGGAGAGTTTAAAACACTTTTTAAATCAAATACTATCTAGCTAATATACAAAATTATGTGCACCAGTCTCTCCTGCAGCAAAACACCCCCACAACATGATGCTGCCACCCCTGTGCTTCACAGTTTGGATGGTGTTCTTCAGCTTGCAAACCTCCCCATTTTTCCTCCACACAATACAGTGGTTATTATGGCCAAACATCAGACCAGAGGACATTTCTCAAAAAAGTACGGTCTTTGTCCCCGTGTGCAGTTTCAAACCGTAGTCTGGCTTTTTTATGGCGGTTTTGGAGCAGTGGCTTCTCCCCCGCTGAGCGGCCTTTCAGGTTATGTTGATATAGGACGCGTTTTACTGTGGATATAGACACTTTTGTACCTGTTTCAACCAGCATCTTCACAAGGTCCTTTGCTGTTGTTCTGGGATTGATTTGCACTTTTTACTTACATTTTTATGTACGTTCATCTCTATGAGACAGAACACGCCTCCTTCCTGAGCGGTATGACGGCTGCGTGGTCCAATGGTGTTTATACTTGCGTACTATTGTTTGTAGAGATGAACGTGGTACCATCAGGCATTTGAAAATTTCTTCCAAAAATGAACCAGACTTGTGGAAGTCTACAATTTGTTTTCTGACGTCTTGGCTGATTTCTTTAGATTTTCCCATGATTGTCAAGCAAAGAGGAACTGAGTTTTGGTAGGTCTTGAAATACATCCACAGGTACACCTCCAATTGACTCAAATGATGTCAATTAGCCTATCAGAAGCTTCTAAAGCCATGACATCATTTTCTGGAATTTTCCAAGCTGTTTAAAGGCACAGTCAACTTAGTGTATGTAAACTGGAATTGTGATACAGTGAATGATAAGTGAAATAATCTGTCTGTAAACAATTGTTGGAAAAATTACTTGTGTCGTGCACAAAGTAGATGTCCTAAACGACTTGCCAAAAGTATAGTTTGTTAACAAAAATGTGTGAAGTGGTTGAAAAACGAGTTTTAATGACACCAGCCTAAGTGCATTTAAACTTCTGACTTCAACTGTATATCAAAATCCTGCAGGTTTCGCGCTGGAATTTCATGGTCCTGCAGGAATTTCCATGTCCTGCAGGAATTTCCATATCGTGCAGGAATATCAAAATCCTGCAGGTTTCAGTCCTGCAGAATTCCTACAGGAATTGTCATGTTTGTGCATGATTTTCAACATTTCTGCAGGTAAGTCATACTTCTGTAGGAGTCCTACAGGAGCATCAGGGACTTTTCTTTCAGGATTTTGTCATTCCTACACGATTCCTGCAGGATACCTGCACAATTCCTTCACAAAATATTGAATTCCTGCAGGGTTCCTGTAGGACTTTTTGTAAGGGCAGGGCTATAAACCACCATATGACTGGGCAAAAGTGATTAGCGGGTAGTGCCCAGTAAACTGCATCGCCTGGTCATACTGTCAACAAGACAGCAGGGAGCAATATTCAGAAACACACAACATGTCTTTTACATCAAATATATGTCACAATGAAAACGCTATACCACCAAGGCTAGTTTAATTGAATTGCCTTAGTAATACATGCCAATTGTAGCAAGTAGACATGGTTTGATCTAACAAGTAAATATACAGTATATCACTGTATGTGAAGTGCCAATCTAGGCGGTGGAGGTGTCAGTGAGGAGGCAGACAAGTAGCACTCAAAATAACAAGGCATTAATCATGCCGGTCTCCCTAGCAGAGGAATGACAGGCATGCCTGTTCTCCCAGTATTGCCCTCATCCGGGGTGTGTTCATTCAGACCAAGACCGTAGCAAACAGTTGCAAAACATTTTCACAGAAACCGTTTACTCCAAACAGAAACCGTTTTGCAATGAAAATGAGAGTTTATATTGGACAATTTCAGGTAAAAAGGTATCATCTTGGGTGTCTCGTTGGAAATGTACTCTTCAGAGTTAGCATGAACATGCCAGGAGTAGTTGATGAACATTGCCTGAACCGTGTAATGAATGGAAAGAAAAATCTGTTAGATACTCATCAAACATCAATAAAACCTATAGGCTTTCCTCTCTCTTTCCATCCACTATACTGTTCAGGGGACTAGTTGTTGAAGAATCATATGATCTTCCAAATCCCCAGAATGCCCTGCTGGTGGCAAGGGTCAGGGCTGTCAAGCAGGTCTCCTACAGGGAGGTCGAAGGAAGTATTTGAAGGAGAGAGTGGAGCTGAGGAAGCTATGACAGTGTATGCCCTCAGCCTATGGAGATTCAGAATGTCGTTCACCAGTTGAGGGAAACTGACACACTGATCATGCAGGAGGTGGAATTTCTGGCATTTATTGCGCAGGTGATTAATTGTACTGCCTAAACGAACAAGAAGTCCAAGAAACTGGACATAATTCTATCTGCGGCTGAAAGGTTTTTCTGTCTTCAGGAACTAACAGCTGAGACAATGCAGAGTAAATACTGTCTGAAGATGTTCCCCCCTCCCATGCCCCTGAGGGATGTGATCTTGACTGGACTGTAACTGAAGGAGTGGGATGGGTTTTTGATTAATCCATTGTAGTTTCTTGTGTGTTGTCGTTTTATTTTTCTCCAGTTCACTACCCCGTACAGAAGTTGGGGGCAATACAAAACAAGGTATAGGTTGTAGTCAGCCATTAAATCTCAAAGAAGAACAAGAAGTAGCTCTGGCTCATAGAGATAAATGGAGGACTCATCTTTACATCTGTGCCATTATAGTGTCTGTGACAGCATGGGCAGCGCTATTGAGGCTACAACCCCAGGAATCGCCAACCAGTTAACTACTTTGACTACTTTAAAATGGCATAAGCATGGTGGAAGCCCTCAGTGACGCTGCCCATTCTAATACTGACTTTTGGCCACTAGAGGCCTCTATCATTCTCTATGCTCTGGTTAGCATCCCAAATCCTCCACTTCTCCTTCCCCTTCACCTTCACCTTGCTACTCCATTTACACATTCACTCATACTTTTGCCATAAGCAAGAGTATTCAAAAGCTGAGGCAGTGCAAATCATGGAGGGTGTAGGGGCTAATTAGACCTTCTGATAGCCACTCTGACCGAGTCAGCTACGCTGCCGGCTTCAAAAGACAGGCGGTATCCCATAACGCAATTTCACACTAAAGAATGGAGAGGCGTGCCTATTATTATTTGTTCTGATATCGAGGCTTCACACATGCAACATATGAAATATCTCCCAAATTAAATGTTTATACATTTCTGAGGTTTATATCTTGTAAAATTACAGGGAGAATTTTTGCATTTGAATTTCATGCTTGTTTGATTATTTAAATGTGGTACTTGAATTGCAGCATTCAAGTCATGAGTGTGTCCCGAAGTTGATTGGTTTATATAATCCCCTCCACACTCTTGAAGTCATCCTGTGTTTCGTCAGCAACGTGACGACAGAGGGCCCTCTGAGTAATTGGTAGGGGCGAAGGACTGACTTGGGATTTAGCTTCTGTTTGCCATCCAGGAAGGACCAAACAATTCACTTCTTAAATTACGAACAATAAAGGTAGCCTACGTTTCCAAGAATTTGTAAATATGGAAATAGCGATCTCAATCCCAAAACATGTGCACCTGTAGTGGTTAATACACAAATAAAAGAATGTAACATTAGCAAAACATATTAATGAAAGATGGCGTCCAGCTACAAACTTCTTGCCATTCGACTACAAACATCTAAGTTGGAACTTTGAATACACAAAAAGAAGGATAGCACAAGCTGATAATATCTGAAACCCTAACAAATGGTTTATGCGCTAAACTAATGAATGTGGGCATCCAAAATGTATTTGGGTATGCTTTCACTCCCCTGGTTCCAGACCTGTTTGTGCTGTCTTGCCAACTCCTAGGTCATTGTCAGAACTGGGACCATAATTGTGTGACTTTACATGGCTTTTCATTTGTTTTTCAGTTATAAGTGCAATGAGAGATTAGTGACAAATCTGGAATGGAATAACAACTTAAATGGACATGATCTTAGCCAATCAGACAATACTATGTCAATATTGGAGGACTCTGGTGGATTATCACCCCACCAGGCATCCCAGCACTGTGCTTTTGGAGACTTTCTCAGCCTGGCCTGTGCTATATATTTCATATAAATAATCGAATAAGTGAAGAGGACAAATCACTTGGATTAGGTTTGGGTAATGAGAATCCTTGATGCGCCATGTTGCATTAGTCTAGATGACTGATGAATGTGAGTAAGGCTAGGTTTTTTTATTTTATTTAGTCAAACTCTGTTTGCCTGCGTACACCTTTTCCATTGCTGCCAGTGGAGGAATATGCTGTTTCTATTTCATGAATACCTTTCTTGCTCTGATTCAGTCATTATCCACTTCCTGCATGTCACATGCATTCAACTGGCTAAGATATGCAGCAGGCTGGACTGAGCAGGTCAAATAATCACATCTCTGGTGTCATGTCTAATTCAGGTCACACTTGTATTCAATTGTAGATTTGGAAGGTGCGCTGTCTGTTTTATTTGGTCAGTTATTGTCTACCTGGTCCAATGCTCATGTCCTTTGTCACAGTAGGATTAAGAAGCTTTGCTGGCAGTGGGCTTTGTGACAGTCTTCTCTTCGTCTGGGTTACGGTGAGACAGACCTGGGTTCAAATAGGCTTAGTTTTCTTCCAAATACGTTAGCTGTGCTCGATTGAGCTCGTCTGGCACAGTGGAACCCAATGGACTAGCAACCAGTGCAAACCTCAAACCTCGTCCACCTGGCTCTCCAAGCAGGCTCAACCAAATGCTGAAAAAAAACAAATGCTATTTAAAGCACAGGTCTGCGGCTGTGTGGGGAGCACATCCCACAGGCTTCTGTTGCTTCTGTCTGTCTCCAGCTGAGGCTCTTCTGCCAGGGATTAGGCGGAATGTATTACCCATCATGACTCACTCTCTTGGTTGTTGACAAAAACAGACTAGAAACAGTGGCTATTTCCATATTAATAACCGTATCCAATTCAGACCCGTTTTTTCTCTGCACTGTAATAATGAGGGAGAGGGGACAGGAGCCCCAGCACCGAGGACTGGAGGAGCAGAGGAGTGGATTTAAACAGGGCTTTATAGTATGAGTCAGGATTTCTCTTCAGATCTATACTTTTTGTTTGATGTCAGTAAAGAGACTCATGTCCCTTGTCAATAATCGAAAAAGAAAGTACCACAGAGTATGAAGAAATCCTCCCCTGAATTTCCAGCAAACTGACTGTACAGTACAAAACCACCATTGAAATAGGTTATAAATAGGATAGGTTGATTCATAGGTCCATAGAGATTAATGAATATCTGCAAGTAAAGATCTGAAAAGAGAGGGAGCATATATGAAAAGGATTAAACTGTATATTACTCTCAAGGCTGTAGAGACAGAGAGTTCATTCGCCAACGAGCAGTGACAACTTTCACAGCTCTGAAATCTGTTTAAGATGATACGCCAGACGTCTGTGTATTGTTACCAAGGCAACTGAAGCCTGGTCGTCTGGCATTCATAGTGTTTTTGTGGCGATGTCTGTGTCCAACAGCTTACTGCCTCCAGAGAATGGTGGTGGTTAGATACACAAGCTTCATAACAAACCTGTTGAAATAAAGTGAAGTTCAAGAGCTCTAGACCACTAGATGCATCATTTGCATTGGAAATACTTAGGAATAAAATGAATGGTCTCTTATGAGTCCAGCCATGTCTATATGTCTAAAAGAAAAGTATACACTGATTGAACAAAACATTATGAACACCTTCCTAATATTGAGTTGCACCCCCTTTTTACCTCAGAACAACCTCAGTTGGTTGGGGCATGGACTCTAACAAGGTGTTCTAAACGTTCCACAGGAATTCTGGCACATGTTGACTCCAATGCTTCCCACAGTTGTGTTAAGTTGGCTAGATGCCCTCTGGGTGATGGACCATTCTTGATACACATGGGAAACTGTTGAGCGTGAATAACCCAGCAGCGTTTCAGTTTCTTTTCTTTTTTGTCAATTTACCCTCTCAACGGCACACATACACAATCCATGTCTCAATTGTCTCAAGGCTTACCAATCCTTCATTTAACCTGTCTCCTCCCCATCGTCTACACTGATTGAAGTGGATTTAACAAGGGATCCCAACTTTCACCTGGATTCACCTGATCAGTCTGTGTCATGGAAAGAGCAGGTGTCCTTAATGTTTTGTATACTCAGTGTTTATGTGAGTAAGTAAATGTACGACTATCACACATACTGCAAGTGGTTTCATCTGACCACCTGCTCTGATTCTCCACACCTTAGCACACATCACAACTGCTGCTACCAGACTGGTATTATACTGCTCAATTTATTATACACTTGCTCCCCCTTCCCCAATACACGTGTATTATGTTTATTTTAAAAATAGATATATTCTGCTACCATTTACTTTATGTTCATATTCTTATTTTTTTACTAGTTCTTATTGCTGTTGCACTGTTGATAAGGAACCTGCAAGACAGCATTTTGTTCGATGATGTATACCATGCGTATACTGTAACATAGGACTAATACAAACACTTTAAACTTGAAAGCTATTTCCTGATGTAGCCAATACTATGATATCTCTGTAAGCACTAGGGGGCAGCATATGCTGTCTAAATGACCATTTTTTTTCAGTGGGGCAACTGGTTATACAAATCGAATCAAATCAAATGTTTTTATGTAGCCCTTCTTACACCAGCTGATGTCTCAAAGTGCTGTACAGAAACACAGCCTAAAAACCCCAAACAGCAAGCAATGCAGGTGCAGAAGCACAGTGGCTAGGAAAAACTCCCTAAAAGAGCCAAAACCTAGGAAGAAACCTAGAGAGGAACCAGGCTATGAGGGGTGGCCAGTCCTCTTCTGGCTGTGCCGGGTGGAGATTATAACAGAACATGGCCAAGATGTTCAAATGTTCATAGATGACCAGCATGTTCAAATAATAATAATCACAGTAGTTGTCGAGGGTGCAGCAAGTCAGCACCTCAGGAGTAAATGTCAGTTGGCTTTTCATAGCCGATCATTATACAGAAGTAAATGTCTTATGATGTGCTAAAGCCCGATTGGCTGAACTAGGTGGTATGTGACGTCAGAGCTAAGAATACCAGGAAACACAGAGAGGCCCTGTGGAAGTCTATATTTAAAGTCATAATTTAAATACCTGATCATGATCAAACCATTGACTATACCACCACAATGAGTATAACATTACTGAACAGCAAAGTCATGAAAAACAGTTACAGTAGTTATGATTTCTTTTGTGATATGAGTTGTTATTTTTGGTACATTTCTGCAGCGAGTGCCTGTGTGTGTCTTGCTTTCAAATGCATATAAAGAATATAACCTTGTTTTCCTTTGTGCAATGTATGTAAGTAGTCTGAACATAGTCATTTACAGCATAGTTGTTATTCTTTTTAACATAATTTATGAGTGCGTTTCAATGAATTGCAATCTGTGGTAACATACTGACCTCTTGTGGCTGCCTTCTGAACGGTCGTCAGATCCAAGTCCATCTACACTCATCAATGTACTATGGGTTAACATCAGGGTCATGCTCAGTGGGGCACACTGTAGCATAACATTTAGCCACGAAAGACAAAGATCTGTATTCTTATTGGACATGTTCAGGTAGTACCACCCCATTTCACTCCATTTCAAAACATTTAGTCCCGACTGAACAAAACCCAGTTTATAACCCAGTACAACTACCTGCCCTGAGGGAGCTCATTTTATTCATGTATTCTATCCAGCCTAAATGATCAATCCAATAGCCGTGAAGCACAGTGAGCCCCAATGTTACGGTTGTTGTTATTTCCAGATGCGCATTATCTCTAATGGCAGTATCATGGCAGACTCTTCCAACATCATTATCTGTCCATTAAAATGTCATAATGGCCAGTGTGTCACCCCAAGGGGGCATAGAAGGAGGTTAGTCTATTCCCGGTTAGCATGTGAAGATCGTAAGAACCTGATCATAGGCAGATTGATGGGCTATTATTATAGCTCATATTTTCTCATGCAATACAATGAGCAATAGCAGTGCCATGCTATGTCTATGGGGTGGTGTGTTTCTTTAATGTAAATACACTTGTTTGAGTTAAACAGTATTTCACCCTGATTAGAGGTGAATTAAACACATGCATCGTAATCTATGCCAATCTCTATTAGACCTCTTGAAAGCTATTTGATGGCTGCCATTGGCAGAGCCAGTGTGCCCATTTTACAGTGGCCCTACTGAGCCTGTGCAGAACATTTCAATCTGTCTCGGAACCAACAAGGGCAAACAGTAGTAAACCTGCATGCAGGACAACAGAGGAGAAAGACCTTTTTGGTAATTACTCTGTGACCTCCTTTAAACAGCTTACAGCCAACCACAGGTACATTGGGATGTTTCTTAATAATGTTCATTTAAGTTTAGAGAATGCATCATGGATTGCATCTGAAATTGAGTCCCACATGTTTTCAGTTGATGCTCATACAAACTCTCATTTTTGGCTGAACAAAATATAAAATATGCTGTCTAACACTTGATGAATGTATCATTAGAGGGATGTCATAGAGGGTGTACGTACTGTAAGTAGCCAGAATAATTGTGAGAACAGTGTGGTCTGAGACAAGCTGATTGTTGGTACAAGCAAAGTGATCCAAACAGTATATCAGTGTTAGGAGTTGTCATAACACAAGTATTAGTCTGGGTCAAAAGAGCACAAAGATTACTGTGTAATAGAGCTCTGTTTAGTACTCAAACCCCACGTTGATTTATTTACATCATCACGGTAGTGGACTGCATTTTGATACATACAAAAGTTATTTTTATGCAATAACGAATTATAAATTTTTTCACTGGATTGATAAGAAAAACAGACCTTTCAACCAGACCCTCTTTTGATTTAGTGGCCAAGAAGCAAAAATGATATGAGCTTTTTAAAGGACAATATGACCTTTTACATTTAAATTAGTTCACAGTGCAATACGTCCCATTCGTAGTCCTGCTCTGGGAGAATCATTTCTCATAGTGGCACACTCCATCAAAATGAAAAGGGTCTCAATGACAATAAAAGGCTTCATAGATCACATTTAGATTAATCTTCTACACTGGACAGTCATAATTTAGTGCCTATATTACAGCATAAATCTTCAGTGTCGTGCACCCGAATGGAGTCTGTAGTCTGAATTTCTCCATAAATCAACAAAGGAACTAAAACAGGAGTTTGATTGGCTTACGAGGTAGAATATTGTAGACAGATAAATTCACTTTTTATATTAATAAAGGTCTTAATGATTCGGAACAGATGTCCTCCGGTAATTACAAGTTTAACAAAGACAGAAATCATCTGGAAGTCCCTGATCACTTGTTCACCTCATTTGGTCTCACACAAACAACTGACGGATATCGATCCGATTAGAAGAAAGAACATATTTACAATTTAAAAGTAAAAAAAGATGAAAATGAAATGTTCAGTCTGGATCAGTTCAGATGGACGGACGGACAGACGTCACGTCACAGTTTGTTTCACAAGTTGTTCACATTGTATCATCACAGTTTGTTTCACTAGTTGTTTACATTGTATCCTTTGAGTGTCCAGTTTTCCACTTGAGGTGAAATTGACCGTCAGGAACGATTTCTCTGTCAATCTGCGGTTTAACATTGTCCTGAACACTTCTTTTGCTCTCTTCCTGAAATGTCTCCCCACAATGACATACAGGAAAGGGTTAATGGCGCTGTTGGCGTATGCCAGGTATGTGGACAGCTGTATGCTAATGTCCAGAATGTGACCCCAGAGGCAACCTGGAGTGACCTGGAAGTAATCCAGCGTGTCCAGGAAGCGCACCACCTGGTAGGGTGTCCAGCAGATGAGGAAGACTGTGAGGACAGTCAGGACCAGTTGTGTGGCCTTCCTCTCTGATCTCACACCAGGAGTTTTTCTGATCTGACCATTTTTCAGAGCGATCACAATGTGGCGACTGCAGTACGCCACCACTATCACAGGAAGCAGGAACCCAACCACGTTATTGGTGATATTGCGCTGAATCTCCCAGTCCGGATGGGGGTAAGCCAAGTAGCAGGCTGTCACTCCCGCCTTGGCCACGTATTTCACCTTACGGAAGAACAGGATGGGCAAACTCAGCAGGAACCCCATGATCCATATTCCCAGGCAGATGCGCTTGGCCCAGGACGCCCTCCGCAGTCGGCTTTGGCACATGGGCCGGACAAGAGCCAGGTAGCGGTCGACACTTACCAGCACCAGGAAGAAAACACTACAGTAGTAGTTCATGGAGATGGCCACGTTGACCAGCTTGCACATTGGCTCGCCGAACGCCCAGTGGTATCTGTTAGCAATGGTAGCGGCCCAGAAGGGTAGACAGGACACTATGACCAGGTCGGCAGCGGCCAGGTTGCCCAGGTAGACATCGGCCACAGTGCATAGCTTTCTCTGCAGGCAAAAGACATATAGAACCAGGCCGTTGGCCAACACGCCCACCACACTGAGCAGAACCAGGTAGGCTGGATGGTAGGTGGAGAGCCAGTTCCAGGCTGCAGTGTAGTTGTACAGTAGTGTACAGTTATAGGGGTCCAACTCGGTCCAATCCAGCTCTGAGTGAGGGTCCTCAGTGTGGAGGAGCCTCTCGGTTGTGTTCCTGAACATTGGGAAACTGGAAGAAAATAACGATTTATCTATTAGTCTTTTTTCCACGTCTGTTCACACAGTGTCAAACATTTTTGAAATCATTGAACTTCAACATCCTAAGGAAAAGGAGACACAATTTGAGAATCCACACAAGGATTCATGGGTTTTTCCTGCCCGTACTGAGTCATACCTGTACTTTTAACAGTGGAAAATGTGAAATACTGTACATGACTAACAAGAAACAGATACCATCCCACTGATGGGAATAGGGAATAGACTACTGCTCAGCAATATGAGTAGTCTGCTAACATTACTAGACCTTGATTCATTCTGAAAAAGAGTAGTGCCCTGACTTGTGTTGGTACATTGCATAACTGAAGCAATAGCACATTTTCAAAACGATGTAAAAAAAATTAAAGTTCAGTTTGTCCTCTGTTTAGCTTCTGCCTGTGTTGTCTATCTGTGCACAATGTTAATACAGTATTGCTTTTCCTGACCATAAAAATGCTCCTTACATTATATGTTGAGATGTGTATCCAACCTTTTTTACTTGGATCCGTCCCAATTCAGCCACTTTGAATTATATCTCTTCACGTCCTTAGAATAACTTTATCCATCCTGCCCAAATGTAGCATGCACCTCATACAATAAGCGTGAAGAACATAAAACCCTGCCGTTAATCACAAGGAAACATTTCCCCCCCTTTATCTTTCTCATTCCACGAAGATCCCAGTTGCCCTTGAGGCTAACTCACCTTATCTCCAGTGCTTTGTGGTCTCAGTCAAGATGTGCTTTTTCTCCGTGTTCATTCCCATGTATTATCATCACCACCATCTGGCCTCCTCTGAAGAGCGTTCCGGGAGGATGGCCACTCTTATATGAGCCGAACACAGATCATCACAATGTCGTCACTTGGCCTCCAACACAAACCAGTTTTTCCCCTAAGTAGGCCTACTTCTTTCTGGCTCAACTATTTATCAAAACCATGACCCACTGTTGTTTCATTGGAGAGATATAAAAGGAAGCACATTTACAGTAGGAATGTTTTGCAAGTAAACGGCATTGTGCTAGATCCATATAAGTGTGGTAAAGTCCATTAGAGAAGTAAACAGATGTTGAATACACGTATCCAGAGTTAAAACCTTGTCCTATTTTTGTTTGATTCAATCTGAGGATATTATAAATTGGCTGTGGAGCTTGTTTCAGTTCACTTTCCAACAAACTTGCCAGATTAATTTCACAGGCTACACTAAAAAGTCTATGTGACTGATGAAACACACTGTACATTTTGGAACTTTTTCTGTCACGTTCAATGTAAATTTGGTTGGAAGTTTGGACGGTCTTTCCAGCATTAATAATGAAACCGTTTCTTCAGAAAACAGCCATGGCTAGGCTGTAGGACTGTATTGCACTAAAGCAACCAGCCTCCTAAATGTTTCTGGACCAGTGGGAACACTGGCCTTTGAATCCCCTGAGCCTCTGGGCTTCTACAGCCTAATCTTGTAAAGTACGGCCAGCAACCCCCGATATAATTTGTTTATCATGTTCGCACAGAAAAGCTATTAGATTTGCGGAACATAAGGTTTTCTCTCCTTATAAAGCCTGTCATTGTCTTTAGGGTATATATTTTATGACCTTGGTTTGGACCTGAATCTAGGTAAATGTCACTACAGGGATCAAATTTACTTGCCTTCCTTGCTGTTTTTTTTGCTTCTAGGGCATTGTTCTATAATATTACAGAAAGTAGAGTAGAGTACATAAGTATTCACCCCTTGGATTTCTTCAATTATTTTTGTGTTACAAAGTGGGATTAAACTGGATTTAATTGTTATTTTTTTGTCAACGATCTACACAAAATACTCTAATGTCCCCCAAAAATATTTTTAATTAATAATAATGAATATATCTTGAGCCAGTAACCAAAGGGTTGCTGGCTCGAATCCCGCAGGAGACAAGGTGAAAACATCTGTTTCTGTGCCCCTGAGCAAGGCACTTAACTCCCGGGGTGCTAGACAATGGTGACTCCGGCTCTGACTCCACTCCCTGTGGGGGAGTTGGGATATGCAAGAAACACACTTCCCACTGGGCACACACTGGTTGAATCAACATTGTTTCCACGTCATTTCATTGTGTGTAACAGGACAAATATATGCACTCCCCAAATTATTATGATTTTGTCAGCGATTACAGCTGAAAGTATTTTTGGGTAAGTCTGTAATAGCTTTGCACACTTGGATTGTGCAGTATTTTCCCATTATTCTATTCAAAATTCTTCAATCTCTATCAAGTTAGTTGTTGATTATTGCTAGACAGCCATTTTCATATCTTGCCATAGATTTTCAAGCAGATTTAGTGTAGGGTATTGTCTTGCTGAAAGGTGAATTCATGTCCCAGTGTCTGGAGGAAAGCAAACTGAACCAGGTTTTCCTCCAGGATTTTAGCTGTGCTTAGCTCAATTCTGTTTATTTTAATCTGAAAAACTCCCAGTCCTTGCACACTGAGGAACATGGAATTATTATGTGAATTGTTAATAAGGCTATTTCCTGAACTTATGTAGGCTTTCCATAACCAAGACATTTTTTATATTTTTTATTATTTTTTATTTGTATACATTTACAGCATTTACTTTTCAATTTGACATTATGGAGTGTGTTTGTTCTTTCATAACGGTGGCATTTGTTCCTGGCATTTTGGAGAGAAAAAAATTCCCAATTTTTTTTATTTATTTTCTCTTTATTTAAATGTATTTGGGTACATCTTCACATTCTAAATCATCCTTTAAAAAACATTTACTAAAATGATATGATTAATCCTTTTGCTCAACCTGTCACGACTTCCGCCAAAGTCGGTCCTTGTCTGGGCTGCGTTCGGCGGTCGACGTCACCGGCCTTCTTGCAACCGACGATCCACTTTTCATTTTCCATTTGTTCAGTCTGTGTCTTACACACCTGGCTTCACTTACCCAATGACTTGTTTATTATTTAACCCTCTGTTCCTCATGTTTTGTTCCTCATGTTTTGTTTGAGGGATTGTTCTTTGTCCTTCGATCCATTTTTGTGGGCTAGAAATTATTTGCTTTGTATTGTGTCATTTTTGAGTAAAGTACGTTGATTACTCATATCTGCTGTCCTGCGCCTGACTCTCTACACCAGCTACACATAGGACCATTACATAACCAGGGGATGTCGTTAAGTGTTTAAAATACCTAGGGACACAAATTGATAACAAGCTGAGTTTTACAGAGAATGCAGAATGTATTTTTTTTTAAAGCAAGCCAGCGCAAGCTTTTGATCAGGAAATTGATGGGGTATGGGCTCAGCCAGGATGTTCTGGAAAGCAGCTTGGTGGAAAGCATCCTCACGTTCAATATGGTATGGTAATCTGAGCGTGAGAAGAAAAAGTAATTTGTCGACCACAGGCACAGGAGCAGTTTGTTCTACAAGGCAACCAAAAAGAAGGCCCTGGCTGTCGTTGGTGAACCCTGCCAACCTCTACACCCTCAGTTCGAGAGGCTTCCCTCTGGCCATCGCTTCAGAATGCCCATGGCCAAAAAGAATGTGCTCAAACAATAATTTGTTCCTTGTGCTGTTGGGCTACTAAATGCAATTGTATCGGTATATGTACTTATCTATCCAGTGCAGTTGGGGCAACAGTTAGTTGTGAGTGAATGCATCAATGCACGCCATAATTTAAGTGTATGTAGTATGATGGACTGACTGGTATAAATGTGTATAATGTGAGAATGTATGTGATCCTTTTAATGTAAGGTGATGCCAAAGAAACATTTCCATTCTGAATGGATAATAAAGTTATAGTCTATTTTATTTCCCTTCATTTAAATTCAAATGACACTTTGGATTTATATACCAAATTATTGACGGAATCCTCAAATGTATGGCATAAAAGAGTTTGATTAGCAATTTTTTTTTTTCTTCAGATAGACCCCTGCCCCAATAACAGTTTGCCACTGGAGAGAATGCTCAAGGTCCTTTCATATCTTTGTAATCAGTGTTTTTCAAGGCGGTCACACCAATTACACACAACTGAGGGACACGCTAGTAAAAAAAAGAAGTATTTTAATAGACATCTTTGCTTTAATTGATCTATAAATATATTAAATACTTTTGCTCACGGTCTAGCATTCAACATAATAGATATCTCTCTCTAAATCCCCAAAACATGTCACTACACCTCCAAACATCACTGTTGTTTCTACAATGCATACAAATGCAGTGCCTTCGGAAAGTATTCAGACCCCTTTACTTTTTCCACATTTAGCTACGTTATAGCCTCATTCTAAAATTGATGAAATTGTTTTCCCCCCTCATCAATCTAAATACAATACCCCCTAATGACAAAGCAAAAACAGGTTTTTGACATTTTTGCTGATTCATAAAAAACAGAAATATCACCTTTACATAAGTATTTAGACCCTTTATTTACTTTGTTGGGCCACTCAAGGACATTCAGAGACTTGTCCTGAAGCCACTCCTGCAATGTCTTGGCTGTGTGCTTAGGGTCGTTGTCCTGTTGGAAGGTGAACCTTCATCGCAGTCTGAGGTCCGTTCACCTTTGCCACAATCCTGACTAGTCACGCTGTCTCTGCCGCTGAAAAACATCCCTACGGCATGATGCTTCCAAAAGCAAAAACATCCCCATAGCATGATGCTCCCACCACCAAACAAATCCCTACAGCATGATCAAAATCAAATCAAAATCCAATTTTGTTAGTCACATGTGCCGAATACAACAGGTATACAACACCTTAAAGTGAAATGCTTACTTACGAGCCCCTAACCAACAATGTAGTTAAAAATAAATAAAAAATACGTATAAGAATAAGCAAAAAAAGTAACAAGTAATTAAGGAACAACAGTAAAATAACAATAGCGAGACTATATACAGGGGGGTACCGGTACAGAGTCAATGTCAAGGTGTTTAGGAGTCTTATGGCTTGGGGGTAGAAGCTGTTAAGAAGCCTCTTGGACCTAGACTTAGCACTCTGGTACCATTTGCCGTGCAGTAGCAGAGAGAACAGTCTATGACTAGGGTGGCTGGAGCCTTTGACAATTTTTAGGGCCTTCCTCTGACACCACCTGGTAAAGAGGTCCTGGATGGGAGGGAGCTTAGCCCCAGTGATGTACTGGGCCGTATGCACTACCCTCTGTCGGGGGCCGAGCAGTTGCCTAACCAGGCAGTGATGCAACCAGTTCTCGATGGTGCAGCTGTAGAATCTTTTGAGGATCTGAGGACCCATGCCAAATCTTTTCAGTCTCCTGAGGGGGAATAGCTTTTGTCATGCTATCTTCACGACTGTCTTGGTGTGCTTAGACCACGTTAGTTTGTTGGTGGTGTGGACACCAAGGAACTTGAAACTCTCAACCTGCTCCACTGCAGCCCCGTCGATGAGAATGCGGGTGTGATCGGTCCTCTTTTTCCTATACTCCACAATCATCTCTTTTGTCTTGATCACATTGAGGGAGAGGTTGTTGTCCTGGCACCACACAGCCAGGTCTCTGACCTCCTACCTATAGGCTGTCTCATTGTTGTCTGTGATCAGGCCTACCCCTGTTGTGTCATCGGCACACTTAATGATGGTGTTGAAGTCGTGCCTGGCCGTGCAGTCATGCGTCAACAGGGAGTACAGGAGGGAACTGAGCACGCACCCCTGAGTGGCACCTGTGTTGAGGATCAGCGTGGCAGATGTGTTGTTGCTTAGCCTTAACATCTGGGGGCGGCCCGTCAGGAAGTCCAGGATCCAGTTTCAGAGGGAGGTGTTTAGTCCCAGGGTCCTTAGCTTATTGATGAGCTTTGAGGGCACTGTGGTGTTGAACGCTGAGCTGTAGTCAATGAATAGCATTCTCACATAGGTGTTCCTTTTGTCCAGGTGGGAAAGGGCAGTGTGGAGTGCAATAGAGAAAGCATCATCCATGGATATGTTGGGGCGGTATGCAAATTAGGGTGGGTCTAGGTTTTCTGGGATAATGGTGTTGATGTGAGCCATGACCAGCCTTTCAAAGCACTTCATGGCTACAGACGTGAGTGCTATGGGTCCATTTAGGCAGGTTACCTTAGTGTTCTTGGGCACAGGCACTATGGTGGTCTGCTTAAAATATGTTGGTATTACAGACTCAGACAGGGATTGGTTGAAAATGTCAGTGAATACACTAGCCAGTTGGTCAGCGCGTGCTCGAAGTACACGTCCTGGTAATCTGTATGCCTTGTGAATGTTGACCTGTTTTAAAGGTCTTGCTCACATCAGCTGCAGAGAACGTGATCACAGAGTCTTCCGGAACAGCTGGTGCTCTCATGCATGTTTCAGTGTAATTTGCCTCAAAGCAAGCATAGAAGTAGTTTAGCTCGTATGGTAGGCTTGTGTCACTGAGCAACTCTTGGCTGTGCTTCCCTTTGTAGTCTGTATTGGTTTGCCAGCCCTGCCACATCCGACGAGCGTCAGAGTAGTACTATTCGATAGTAGTACTGTATTGACGCTTTGCCTGTTTGATGGTTCATCAAAGGGCATAGCGGGATTTCTTATAAGCTTCCGGGTTAGAGTCCTGCTCCTTGAAAGCGGCATCTCTAGCCTTTAGCTCAGTGTGGTTGCCTGTAATCCATGGCTTCTGGTTGGGGTTGTGTTGTGTTCTCCTCAATGCCATCAGAGGAATCCCAGAAGATATTCCAGTCTGTGCTAGCAAAACAGTCCTGTAGCGTAGCATCTGCTTCATCTGACCACTTTTTAATTGATCTAGTCACTGGTGCTTCCTGCTTTAATTTTTCCTTGTAAGCAGGAATCAGGAGGATACAATTATGGTCAGATTTTCCAAATGGAGGGCAAGGGAGAGCTTTGTATGCATTTCTGTGTGGAGTAAAGGTGGTCCAGTGGACCATTTAAACCTGTTATGGCAAAGCGTTCCCCTAGGGGAACTCCCCATTCAGCTGAAAAGGTGGCGCGGGGAATTCAAAAATATTCTTTAGAAATATTTCACTTTCACACATTAACAAGTCCAATACAGCAAATTAAAGATGTTTATCTACCCATCATGTCCGATTTTTAAAATGTTTTACAGCGAAAACACAACAAATATTTATGTTGTGTTTTTCCCAGCCAAAGATAGTCACAAAAGCAGAATTAGAGATAAAATGAATCACTAACCTTTGATAATCTTCATCAGATGACACTCATATGACATGTTACACAATACATTTATGTTTTGTTCGATAATATGCATATTTATATCCACAAATCTCGATTTACATTGACGCCATGTTCAGAAATGCCTCTAAAATATCCGGAGTAATTACAGAGAGCTACGCCAGATAACAGAAATACTCATCATAAACTTTGACGAAAGATACATGTTCTACATATAATTAAAGATACACTGGTTCTTAATGCAACCGCTGTGTCACATTTTTTAAAAACGTTACGAAAAAAGCCTACCATGCAATCTGAGACGGCGCGCAGAGGTAAATATATTTCTCCGCCATGTTGGAGTCAACAGAAATACGAAATTACATCATACATATTCCCTTACCTTTGATGATCTTTCATCAGAATGCAGTGCAAGGAGTCCTAGTTCCACAATAAATCGTTGTTTTGTTCCATAATGTCCAATACTAGTATCCGATTAGCTGCATTTGCTAGCACTTTCAGCTCGCGTGCCCAAAAGCTGACGCTGGTCCAGGAGAACTCGGACGAACACTTCAAAAATATCTATTCCAGGTCAAATAAACTGGTCAAACTAAGTAGAGAATCAATCTTCAGGATGTTATTTTCATATATATCCAATAACGTTCCAACCGGAGCATACGTTTTCATCTGCAGCCAAATGGAATGATGGTGATATCAACAGACAAATGCTCAACAGGGAAATTGCATTCTGCCCAGACAGTGACTCGGTCAAAGTTCACAACAGAGGCTCCATTCCACGTTCTACTGAATGAGGACATCTAGTGGAAGGCGTAGGAAATGCTAACAGATCCATATCTTATTTGGAAGTGAAGAGGTGATGACTTAAAATTAGACGCGCATTCAGAATTTCACTTCCTGTTTGGAAGATTGCCTGCCCTACGAGTTCTGTTATACTCACAGACATAATTCAAACAGTTTTAAACACTTCAGATTGTTTTCTATCCAATAGTAATAATAATATGCATATATTTGCAATCTAGGACAGAGTAGGATGCAGTTCACTATGGGCACGCAATTCATCCAAAGTGAAAATACTGCCCCCTATCCCCAACAAGTTTTAATATGCTGATAGAAATTTGGTCAAACGGATTTTAAGTTTCCCTGCATTAAAGTCCCCGGCTACTAGTAGGGCCACCTCTGGGTAAGCTTTTTCCTGTTTGCTTATGGTGGAATACAACTCATTCAATGCTGCTTAGTGCCAGCCTCTTACTGTGTTGGTATGTAAAACAGCTACGAAAAATACAGATGAAAACTCTCTAGGTAGATAGTGTGGTCTACAGCTTATCATGAGATACTCTACCTCAGGCGAGCAATAGCTAGAGATTTCCTTAGATATCGTGCACCAGCTGTAATTTACAAAAATACATTGTCCGCCGCATTGTCTTACCAGACACCGCTGTTCTATCCTACCGGTACAGCGTATAACCAGTCAGCTGTATGTTGTCGTTCAGCTACGACTTCATGAAGCATAAGATATTACATTTTTTAATGTCCCGTTTTTAGTTTAATCTTGCGCGTAGGTCATCTATTTTATTCTCCAAAGATTGCACGTTTGCTTGCAGAATGGAAGGAAGTGGCCCCTTTTTCTCTGCCTCCTCTTCACACAAATCACGGGGATCTGGGCCTGTTCCCGAGAAAGCAGTATATCGTTCGCGTCGGGCTCGTCAGACTTGTTAAAGGAAAAAAAGGATTCTGCCAGTCCGTGGTGAGTAATCGCAGTCTTGATGTCCAGAAGTTATTTTCGGTCATAAGAGACAGTAGCGGCAACATTATTTACAAATTAAGTACAAAAATAAGTTACAATAAACACAAATAAACTAACATTAAACATAATTGTTTTGGGACATGTAAAAATCTCAGCCTTCTTCTCCGGTGCCATTTCATGATGCTGCCACCACCATGCTTCATGGTACCAGGTTTCCTCCAGACATAACGCTTGGCATTCAGGCCAAAGGGTTCAATCTTGGTTTCATCAGACCAGAATATCTTGTTTCTCATGGTCTGAGAGTCCTTTAGGTGTCTCTTGAACAGGTTTCCATCAAGGATCTCTCTGTACTTTGCTCCATTCACCTTTGCCTCGATCCTGACTAGTCTCCCAGTCCCTGCCACTGAAAAACATCCCCACAGCACAATGCTGCCACCACCAAAAACATCCCCACAGCATGATGCTGCCACCACCATGCTTCATGGTGTCAGGTTTCCTCCAGACATGATACTTGGCATTCAGGCCAAAGAGTTCAATCTTGTTTCTCATGGTATGAGTGTTCTTTATGTGCCTTTTGGCAAACGGCAAGCGGGCTGTCGTGCCTTTTACTGAGGAGTGGCTTCTCTCTGGCCACTCTACCATAAATGCCTGATTGGTGGAGTGCTGCAGACATGGTTGTCCTTCTGGAAGGTTCTCCCATCTCCACAGATAAACTCTAGAGCTCTGTCAGAGTGATCATCAGGTTTTTGGTCACCTCCCTAACCATGGCCCTTCTCCCCCGATTGCTCAGTTTGGCTGGGCGGCTAGCTCTAGGAAGACTCTTGGTGGTTCCAAACTTCTTCCATTTAAAAATTATGGAGGCCACTGTGTTCTTGGGGACCTTCAATGCAACAAAAAAATTAATTGTACACATTCCCAGATCTGTGCCTCGACACAATCCTGTCTCGGAGCTCTACGGGCAATTCCTTCGACATCATGGCTTGGGTTTTGCTCTGACATGCACTGTGAACTGGGGGACCTTATATAGAAAGTTGTGTGTCTTTCCAAATCATGTCCAATCAATTGAATTTACCACAAGTGGACTCCAATCAAGTTGTAGAAACATCTGAAGGATGATCAATGCAAACAGGATACACCTGAGCTTAATTTCGAGTCTCATGGCAAAGAGGATGAATACTCATGTAAATAAGGTATTTCTGTCTTTCATTTTTGATACATTTGCAAAAATGTCAAAAAACTTGTTTTTGCTTTGTCATTAGGGAGTATTATGTGTAGATTGCTGAGTATTTTTAAATGTTTTATCCATTTTAGAATTAGGCTGTATCGTAACAAAATGTTGAAAAAGGCAAGGTGTCTGAATAGTTTCTGAAGGCGCTGAATATCAAATCAAATCAGATTTTATTGGTCACATATACGTGGCTTGCGACGAGCAAACCCGTATCCGGGAGCGTAATCATTGCCTCAAACGCATTAGCATAACGCAGCGGACATAAATACCCCTAGAAACTTTTCCTATTCATCAAAATCGCAAATGAAATGAAATAAATATTTTCAAACACAAGCTTAGCCTTTTGTTAACAACACTGTCATCTCAGATGTTCAAAATATGCATTACAGCCAACGCTAGACAAGCATTTGTGTAAGTTTATCATGGCATAATGCTATGCTAGCTCTGCTGGTAGCAGGCAACATTTTCACGAAAATAAGAAAAGCAACCAAATTAAATAATTTACCTTTGAAGAACTTCGGATGCTTTCACTCAGGAGACTCCCACTTAGATAGAAAATGATCCTTTTTTCCAAAAATATTATTTTTGTAGGCAAAATAGCTCCCGTTTCTTCATCATGCTGACTGAGAAATCGACCGTAAAATGCGACAACTATAACGCCAAACTTTTTTCAAAATATGCTCCATAATATCGACAGAAACACGTCAAACGTTGTTTAGGATCCATCCTCAAGGTGTTTTTAACATATATATTCGATAATATATCCGTCGAGGCTACCTCAGTATTTTACGCAAGATTTTCTGCGGGGGACACCATGTGACCACGTGTAATATATGGTCCCTTACAGCCATTCTTCAATGGAAATGCCTAAAAAGACATCACAATGCTGTGGACACCTTGGGGGAATACGTGGAAAACGTAAGCTCATTCGTAGCTCATTCACAGCCATATAAGGAGTCATTGGCATGAGGCGGTTTCAAAAAATGCGGCACTTCCTGGTTGGATTTTTATCTGGGTTTCGCCTGTAACATCAGTTCTGTGGCACTCACAGACAATATCTTTGCAGTTTTAGAAACGTCAGAGTATGTTCTTTCCAAAGCTGTCAATTATATGCATAGTCGAGCATCTTTTCGTGAAAAAATATCTTGTTTAAAACGGGAACGTTTTTCATCCAAAATGTTTAATAGCGCCCCCTAGTGTAGCGAGTGCAGCGAAATGCTTGTGATTCTAGTTCCGTGCTTCTAGTATCCTACTGTACTATTTGTCATGTTTTACATGGTGCCAAAGTCAAGGGACAGCATTTACCACCACAATTCAACAATTCCCCAAGTATTTTGTGTAGATCAATGACAAAAATCAATTTCGCAGTCCCACTTATTGGTGTGAGAATTACTCTATTTTCTCTAGGCCTATATTACCAGTAGCCATTTCCAAAAGTCTTATTAGTTTTAACCTCTCTAGGGTATGTCTGGCCAACATCCAGTGAGGTTGCAGAGCGCCAAATTCAATTACAGAAATGCTCATTATAAAAATTATGAAAACAAAACATATTTTACATAGGTTAAAATATTAACTTCTTGTTAAACCAAACACAGTGTCATATTTATAAAATGCTTTTCGGCGAAAGCATACCTAGCCCAGAACATACCTAGCCCAGAACATAGCCCAGTTGACAAATTATTACAAACAGTAACCAGCCAAGCAGAAGCGTTACAAAACTCAGAAATAGAGATAAAATGAATCCCTTACCTTTGATGATCTTCATATGGTGGCAATCAGAAGACATTAATTTACTCAATAAATCTTCCTTTTGTTCGATGAAGTCTCTTTATATCCAAAAACCTCCGTTTTGTTAGCGTGCTTTCTTCAGTAATCCACAGGCTCAAACTCAGTCACAGCAATCAGACAAAAAATCTGAATTGTATCCGTAAAGTTCATAGAAACATGTCAAACGATGTTTATATTCAATCCTCAGGTTGTTTTTTAGCCTAAATGATCTATAATATTTCAACCGGACAATAACGTTGTCAATATAAAAGGTAAACAAGAAATGCACATGCGCCTGAAAAAACTCTGCGTCACGTTAGGGTCCACTCGTTCAGACTGGTCTTACTCCCTCATTTATAAGAATACAAGCCTGAAACTATTTCTAAAGACGGATGACATCTAGTGGAAGGCATAGGAACTGCAAATGGAGTCCTAAATCAATGGATACTGTAATGGCATTGAATAGAAAACTACAAAACCCCCTCAGTTTTTCGCCTGCTAAATCAGTACTGTTATACTCACAGACACTATTTGAACAGTTTCGGAAACTTTAGAGTGTTTTCTATCCAAATCTACCAAATATATATACATATAATATCTTCTGGGCCCGAGTAGCAGGCCGTTTATTTTGGGCATGCTTTTCATCCAAAATTCAGAATGCTGCCCCCTACCTTAGAGAGGTTTTAATATTGTCTCATTCTCATTCAGTGCATTCCCCACAATAGAGACCTCTTTCTCGCACAAAAACAGGCTTAACACTCTGTTGCTTATCTGCACTTTCTTTGTATACTTGTGAGCTATCCGTTGGCCACATGGTTGAAAGCTGAAATGGTTAGAATAGCTAAATCAATCAAGAAATAAATAAAAGGCCGGTGGGGGCGGCGAGTGTGCCCCATTCACATGTTAATCGGGTATCATTCTGTCCAGAGGCTACAGAGGAGAGCAGCAGATGCTGGCCGCAGTTGGTTCCCCAGGGGGTCATCTAAGCCAGGGACAAAGCATACTGGGTCAATTCCCGTTTCCCTGGAAAAGACAACACACTGACACCAGGTTAGTCTTCGCCATCCATCATGTCGATCAGCATGTATTTATCGGAAGGAGATCCTCTCGATGCCCGGGGGCCACAGCTGTGCCAAGAACAACCAAGCACTGTTACGATGACAGGCTGGCCGAGCTATCTCTGTCAACGCTGCCTCTCTCTTTCTCATTTTCTCTCTCTCTCTCTCTCTCTCTCCCCTTTCACTCTCTCTCTCTCTCTCTCTCTCTCTCTCTCTCTCTCTCTCTCTCTCTCTCTCTCTCTCTCTCTCTCTCTCTCTCTCCCTCTCCCTCTCTCTTGAATCAGGTCAGGCAGGAGCATGCAGGAAGGCAAACTGCACCACAATCTGCAGATCAGCCTGTCAACCGAGATGAACGACTTAATTAAAGTTTGTAGCAGTATAGCACTATTTTAGTGGTAGACTAAGGGGTGTGTTGGGGGCATGAGGAAGGAGGTCCTCTGGTTTGGTGCTATCCATGTCCATTCACTTGTGTACAATGTAAATCTACGTGCTAATATGTGTGGCACACAGCAGGGGTTGGAACCGGTTCTGGGAACAGAACAGGAAACCGGAAAATAATAACAGAAACGGGAATGAAAGTGATCTTTTGTGTCCCGGAACAGAACCACTATTTGAAAAGCATGGTAACCAGTTAATAACATTCCTTTACATTCCAAGTATATATTTTTTCAGTCCCACAAAGCACTCAATCTGTCACTCAGACACTTCCACTTCCAGTGTCTGCCTGCCAAATAGTTTTCTAGAATAGTTAAAAGAGAAGTGCACTATTTTACAACATGATGTTAGATGGTTCCTCAACCTGAAAGTAGTCTATGTGTCAGGAGAAACTGTAATCCATTATTCAGTGTTCTTTAAAAACTTATTAGATGATAAGTCCCCTATTTAGGGGACTTGGAGAGGTTGTTGACCAGTTTCAATTGTCATTTGTGTGTACAGAATACTCTGTGAATGGTGCAACATCAATTGCTGTGCTCTCCCCAAAAGTACTGGTTGTCCCACTTCACATGCCCCTCTCAGCTGAGATGCAGTATATGACATCTGACACCTCATTTGCACAGGGAGCGACACATCGCATTTTCTGGCCTATCCAGACAAAGGATCGATATCCTCTGGCCGTGAACCTCGCAGCTCTACAAGCAATACTGCACAGTTGTAGAAAAGTACTCAATTGTCATAACCTAGTAAAAGTGAAAGTCATCCAGTGAAATACTACTTGAGAAAAAGTCTTAAAGGACCCTCCAGAGGAAGTTGCCATCACTATTTCATTGTAATATCCTGTCCTGGAGAGCAAATGCACATTTAGGTTCCACCTCTGAAGAATGACGAAAGCTACGTATACATATTCACGAATTGGGTGTGGGAATTTCCACATCGAGTTGATAAACATCAACAAATGGGGCACTGATATTGTTGCTGTTTTTTTTTTTACCACACCTTATTCAAAAGATTAGCCAGCTGGCTCTATGTCTGGTTCTGGAGCTGGATTGGTCATAAGCATTGATTTAGGGAAGAATTCACCAGAGATGGAAACCACTGGCCTGTCTTTCACTTTTTCAGCTATTGTTATTTCAAAGGTTTGGACAAAAGTCCATAAATTGCAGCTGTGAATTCTTAAATAGTTAAAAAGAATAAGATGAAACCCTTGTAATATCGATAACTATTGAAAGACAGAAGATAGCTTTTTTTACATTGTAATGGACACGGTGCAGCCTTTGGTACATGCAGGTAGTCTGCTGGCAGGCAGTGTGTTTACAAAATGGTATCATATCACGCATTAATCACACATATCATGCATTTATGAAATGGTCACACACATACAGTACCAGTCAAAGGTTTCAACTCATTCAACTCATTCAACTCATTTATTTTTTACTATTTTCTACATTGTAAAATATTAGTGAAGACATCAAAACTATGAAATAACACATATGGAATCATGTAGTAACCAATAAAGTGTTAAACAAATCAAAATATATTTTTGATTTTAGATTCGTATCGCCGAGCTAAGGAGGAGATAGAGGCAGCGAAAGCGTAATGGCGATGATAGGAGGATATAGCTCAACGGAGCAAGCACGAGAGGCAACCCCAAGAAAATCTGCGGAGCCGATGGAGCGAACCAGAGCCAGTCAGGGAGTCGGATGAGGAACTCGACGCAAGATTCCGGAGAGAGGTGCTAGCATTGAGAGCGCTGCAGAGCGGGCATGCTGAGGTGCGTGTCATCAGCCCGGTGTCACCTGTACCGGTCCCACGCATTAGGTCTCCAGTGCGCATTCATAGCCCAGTGCATCCTGTGCTAGCTTCCCACACTTGCTGGGCTGGAGTGAGCATCCAGTCAGGAAGGGTGGTGCCTCCTCTCCACACTCGCCCTGAGGTGCGTGTCATCAGCCCGGTACCACCTGTACCGGTCCCACGCATCCGGTCTCCAGTGCGCCTCCACAGTCCAGTACGTCCTGTGCCTTCTCTCTGCCCTGAGGTGTGTGTCATCAGCCCGGTGGGATCTTGTCTACATTGAAATGCCTGAGTGCATAGTAGCTTCACGTTTCGCTTGGTTGTTTGTTGTTTATGTTAGGTGAGTTTCAGTTGATAAAAATTATGTGGAACTCTACTCACGCTGCGCCTTGGTCTCCTCTTTACGATGATCGTGAAAGGATGTGATGGGGAATGTGAGCATGTTAACCAACATGATGTCCAAGTCACCTGAAATCAACTCCATATTTGGTTTGATCTTACTTTTAAAAAAACATGCTCACATGCCGCCATCGCTTCCACTGATTTGTAGCTAGCTAGCTAGCGGTGGCTAAAGTTTGATGAAGATTGTAATGTTTGATTAAACCTCTCTGGGATATGTGGGAGTGGCGTCCCACCTGGCCAAAAGCCAGTGACAATGCAGAGCTTCAAATTCAAATAAATTACTATAAAAATCTGACTTTCATGAAATCACACATGTAAGATACCAAATTAAAGCTACACTTGTTGTGAATCCAGCCAGCATGTCAGATTTCAAAAAGGCTTTTTGGCGAAAGCAAACGATGCTATTATCTGAGGATAGCACCTCCGTAAACAAAGAGAGAAAAGCATATTTCAATCCTGCAGGCGCGACACAACGTGCCTGTTCGATTAATTACGTCAATATATATCCAAAATGTCAATGTTTTTTTTTTTGGGGCGCGTTTGATCCAGAAAAACACTGCTTCCAACTTGAGCAACGTGACTACAAAATATCTCAAAAGTTACCTGTAAACTTTGCCAAAACATTTCAAACTGCTTTTGTAATACAACTTTTGGTATTTTTGAACGTAAAGAATCAATAAAATTGAAGATTGGATGATCTGTGTTCAATACAGGAGGAAAACAAACTGTAGCTAGCTTTCTGGTCACGCACCTCTATCTAACAGTACACTTGAAGTGACCCTCGTTCTGAACAGGGCTACGTCTTCATTCCACAAAGGAAAAACCTCAACCAATTTCTAAAGACTGACATCTAGTGGAAGCGGTAGGAACTGCAAGAAGGTCCCTTAGAAATCTGGATTCCCAATGAAATTCATTGAAAAGAGAGTGACCTCTTATTTAGCCGGTTTCTGTTATACTCATAGACATGATTCAAACAGTTTTAGAGTGTTTTCTATCCAAATCTACTATTATTATGCATATCTTATCTTCTGGGGATGATTAGCAGGCAGTTGAATTTGGGCATGCATTTAATCCGGATGTGAAAATACTGCCCCCTGTCACCACGAAGTTAAAGAAATCTGAACCATGGATTACAGCCCATAGACTACTTTCAGGGCCAGGACACAAATTGTGAGCAGGGGTGAAACTTTGGTTTTCGAAGTGCAGAATGTGGGGGTGACATGTCCCCGCATCCCCAGTGAAAGTTGCGCCCCTGCCTTTAAGGATACTATAGTTATCAGGTTTCACATTGGATTCATTAAAAAAGGTAAGACATATTTTGAATTCTGGTGCCACTGCACACATGAGCTGTTAGCTAGCTCTGGTCCAGGGTGTGGTTCCAAACTTTCAGACGTTCAAATGTCCCTCCATATTATCCGCTGCTCCATAGGTATCTATCTAGCTTGTCAATAATTATGTAAATCAGTGAAGGAATGACAGGCTTACTACTAGGAGCTGATTCAATGTGCATAGCTTATGTTTTGATGGTGTCTGAGCTGCGTTAGAGCTGTCAAATCCACAAGAAGCTCACCCGCATTATACCTCAAGAGGACATTGCCATTGGAGAATCCCATGCAGCCTTGTTGACAAGTTCGAACACTGGAATGTCAGATGTAATCTACACCTCAATTATGCTGATAGAAATCCTCATTATTTATTTTATTTTATTTTATTTTTTATTTAGCCTACACTCTCCTTCTGAACGTCTAATGCGAGTAGGACAGGTGTGGCTTCGTGACAATGATCACAAGAGCAGCTGCTTACCGATTAGACAGCTCCAACACAGTTCAACCCCCCACACCACCAAAACATCAGCTATGTTGATGTCGGCTATCGCCTTTTAATGCTTGATCTGATTGAATCTAGGCCCTTTTACCCTAAATACATTATAATGCACGTCATATCATGATGCCCAGCGCTTCAAGCTAAGCCACGTCCATGCTCTCTCTCTCGCTCTCTCCCCACCTGCAAAATTCAGTAGCATTTCAAGCCCTACACTTGTCTGTCCATCAAGCATGTAAACAACTAGCTTTCCCGGTCCACAGCAAGCTGCTCTACCTGCACTGATTGGAGGAGTAATTTAATGAGCTAAATGTAAAAAGTATATTGATTTCACAGGTTAAATAAGGAATAGAAATTAACAATATAAAAGGGTACTTTTTTTGTAACTGTAATATTCTGGTCGGAACAGTGTAACGGAACAAAAACAAAATAGTGGTACTGTTCACAACGAAACCATTGGAAAATAATTTGGGTTCCAACCCCTGGAACACAGTAGTTGAAAACTCTGTAGAAAAAACTATTTAACAAATTATATTGTCTTGTGTACAACAGGAAATTCCTTCCTGCGCCATTTCAAGCAGAATCGTCTTCATCGTCATCATCATGAGAACTTACATTAGAATGTTTTTACATTTTTAAAAGTGAACTCCTGTGAATTCCCCTAAAATTGAGAAATAGTTCAAATGTTATCTACAAGCATCACTGATAACATGACACGGCAGTGGAAAGAAGGGTTCATCATTGCTCACCACCTGACCGTGACTGCATTAAGTAGTCATTATTATTATTATTACAAATAACCTGGCCATAGAAGGTTTCCATTTGGCTGTGCCTGTGACAATCTGTCAACAGTGCCAATAATTAGTTTTATTATTAAACATTAGATCGAAGAATGTTCACAGTGGGATTTTAATACAAATACAGCGTTCAGTTGGGGCATTTGTCTGTTCAACCTCTTGAGAAACTGAGAGACGTTTGGCACATTCCTTTTGGCTGAATTGGTGAGGTCTCCATAGCAACTTGGACTCTGTAGCTGCCTCATTCTGGGTAATGTAACTCCTGTGAGCGTCTCATTTACATCTGAAAGTACACGTGTCTGTTGGTGTACCTCGCTAAATGACTGTGCAGTGAAGAGGTGATCAACACGAGTTCATGTACCTTTCAACTGAATGTACAGTAAGGGTCTTGTTGGATTTGAACGCTATAGTCATTTCATGCCTTGACAGTGGTGTTACACATCCTTCCTTGTCTCAGAGGATCCATACTTTACCTTTGGTGCCCTGATGTGCATTTCTCTCCTTTGGCTCTGCAGCCAGCTCTGGCAGCTCAACGGTAAAAAAATGTACAGTACATTTTACAAAGACAGGTTTAACCCTCTGTTACTTACCTGCACACGTTTTTGTGTGTGTGAGCTATCGATTGGCCACATGGTCGGAAGCTAAAAATAGCTGGAATAGCTAAATCAATCAGCCGAGAAGTTAATGAAGGCCAGTGTTGGTGGGTGTGGGTGTAATATAGTCCAGTATCATCCTGTTCAGAGACTGCAGAGAGTAATAGTCTAGTTAGACTCTAACGCCATAATCATTTCCTGCGGTGACAGTGGTGTGTTACACAACTCTTCCGGTCCCAGAGGATCCATAATGTAGCTACCATTGCTGCCATTCTGAGCAGAACAGTCCATGCGTTTGGGTATTCCTTTCCTTTGACTCTAACTCTCCAGCTTAAAGGTAAAATCATTGGCATTCAAAAAACTTGTTTCATAAGTTATTTAACATTGTGAAAGGAGCCCCTTCCGCCAGGCAGGTGAGTCACAGCCATATGATGTCCCTTGGATTCTGCCTAGAGGCTCCCAGAGACTCTGCTGAGCTGTTGCTTCCGGTACTAGTCAGCCCCCAATTCAAACTGAAGCAGAGAGACTGAGCCGAGGTTCTGTTGAAGGATGGGATCCAGAATTCCAGACCCATCTGGAGAATCTGTGACGCCAGCGGGACATGAACAACTGTCCGTGCTCAAGCAGGAAAACAAGACCAGGCCATTTTTCATCAAAACCTGATTAATAGAATTTGGTGACAATGGAAAGATAAATTGTGCTGGCTCTTTTGCTTTCCTCTTAACTGATGGTAGAGACTCAAGGTAATGGGAGTAGTAGACGCTGACCAGACCTCCAGTGGTGCGTGTCTCTGCCTAATGGCTCTAATCATGGGAGGAATGTTTCTCTGAATCAATCAATTTAATTTATAAAGCCCTTTTTAAATCAGCTGATGTTACGAAGTGCTATACAGAAACCCAGCCTAAAACCCCAAACAGCAAGCAATGCAGATGTAGAAACACATTGGCTAGAAAAAACTCCATAGAAAGGCAGGAACCTAGGAAGAAACCAAGAGAGGAACCATGCTCTGAGGGGTGGCCACTCCTCTTCTGGCTGTGCCAGGTGGAGATTATAAGAATACATGGCCACTTAAGGCCAGATTGTTCTTCAAGGTAGGCCGTCATTGTAAATAAGAATTTGTTCTTAACTGACTTGCTTAGTTAAATAAAGGTTAAACAAAATCAATAAATACAAGATGTTCTGGCGAATCCCCCAGAGTTCTAATCGCACCTGCCTCTTTGCGAATGAAAGGAATCATGAACAGTGGTTTGTTTGTTATGTTCACCTTCATCCCCTGGATTTGCCTTTTTAGCAGCGCATTCAGCTCTCTCACAAACGGCTAACTGCACACTCTCATGGCACAGGCCGAAGGCCTGAGACGTGAAGCGAAACTACCCCAGTTAGATTCTAATAATTCATGTGAATAGGATCAACCGTGTGCTCCATGAATGTCTGTTTGTGCAGAGCTTGATTAGTAATGCCTAGGAAAACAAATATGCAGTGGTCTATTATTGGGGGGGACATAATTATTCTTTTTTTTTTAAACATCCGCATGGTCCTAAATCACACAGTTGCCTTGTTTTGTATCTCATTCCAATTAAAAAACTGGGGTGACAAAAAATGCAATTGTAGGATGTGGGGGGGACATGTCCCCCCATCCCCAGGGAAAGTTGCATCCCTGCAAATATGAATGCTATGACATTTGAGAAAAGCGATATCTACATAAAGAGTTGATAATTTTATGTCATTCATAATTACAACTGATGGAACAGTTGCTGATTCTACGTGTCAGTGTGAATCATTAACATTACAATTGTATAGCTAATAGGCTATGTGTTTGTAGAGAATGAACCTACAGCAGCAAAGGTAAAAACGGTTTATGAGCTTCATCTTTTTTTAAAACACACAGACCTCACTAAAACATAAACCCTGGTTACGGCTCTGATGCTGACCACACATGAATGCCAGTAAATTACCCAGAAGCTTAATCTTTAAAAAAAACACACAGACCTCACTAAAACATAAACCCTGGTTACGGCTCTGATGCTGACCACACATGAATGCCAGTAAATTACCCAGAAGATAATTGGTTAGAAAGAACGATGCATACAAGTTCTCATTAGATCAGATGCATTGTGATAGTTTGGTCAAGTCTGGTCGACAATCGAAAGCTTGATATGTGGAACGGTTAGTCATTAATTACTGAGAGTTAATGATCCAGCCTACCTACAGAAAGGAGCCGACCATAGTAGACATCAAAGTGCCTGATGAAGAGCATCTGGCCTGACTGACATTTCTCCCTGGCTGTGCTATCTATGCTCTGCCTTCTTAAGCTACTGCCTATCCAAACTGCCTCAATGCTCTATCATCTGAAGCTGTGGAAGCCAATCGCCCAAGAAGCCAGATCCTTAAATTCGTTTTTGTGTTTTTGTTATCCAGTTTGTAATGAAAACCACAATATAAAAAAAATCTATCACCATTATTACTATTCATATTTTCTTCCGTTGTCGAAAACTTTTGTTTGGCATTTTGAGGAGTAGCTGTTTCCAAAAAGCCTGCCAGTGTACACTGTGCTATCATCAGTGTCTGGCAGAGAATGGCCTCTTCTCCATTTGGCCTTTCACTTATTATTTTCCTGCAACAGAATGTTTTGTCGACAGCCTGCGATTTCAACTATGAGCGATTAGTTAAAGTGAAAGCAGAGCAAGCGGCAGCAGAGTCTAAGGCAATTTCAACATTTCAGTTCCTACCTCCGATTTCTCCTTCTGTGTTTGGGGCCATTGCGTCACAACCCCCAGGCAGCTGTTTACACAGACACATTCTCCCTGACCATAAAAGTCCTTCCTCCTGTCAGGACTAAGGCTGGGATGTGTCAGAGGAGACGCTGCACCTCCTCCTTATCATTTTAGTCTGGCCTACGTAGAACACAGACAACCAGTAAAAGCATCAAAACAAAGCCGTTTTTACAGACATTCATCGACACTCAATCTCACCAGTAACCAAAGGAATTTTATAACCCACTTGTTAGCTCTTCCGGCTTTATTCTTAGTGCTCTGTGGGCGTTGGTGTTAATTTCCAGTAACAGGAGGAAGTTTGTTCTATATATGTGTCGTAGCAACTACACAGTCTCATGGTGACCTGGACCTGGAGCTTAAGCCGAATGAAAGCATACAGTGTCGCTCTTTAGGTTGGCTACACAGGAGGTGTTGGTGGAGAGGCAGACAATCTCATTCAATATCAAAGAGCATCTAGTTAAAGAGAATAAAGGCTTGCCCCGGATATGTTTGTTCTGTGTAGTTAACTATACATAGGAGTTGACTGTACAGCACAATCAAATCAAACGTTATTTGTCACATGCGCAGAATACAACAAGTGTAGACCTTATCGTGAAATGCTTACTTACAAGCCCTTAACCAACAGTGCAGTTCAAGAAGAGTTAAGAAAATACTTATTAAATAAACTAAAGTAAAAAATTATAAAAATTAACACAATAACATAACAATAACGAGGCTATATACAGGGGGTACCGGTACCGAGTCAGTGTGTGGGGGTACAGGTTAGAGATAATTTGTACATGTAGGTAGGGGTGAAGTGACTATGCATAGATAATAAACAGTGAGTAGCAGCAGTGTACAAAACAAATGGAGGGGTGTGTGGTCAATGTAATAGTCCGGTGGCCGTTTGATTAATTGTTTAGCAGTCTTATGGCTTGAGGATAGGAGCCTTTTGGTCCTAGACTTGGCGCTCCGGTACTGCTTGCCATGCAGTAGCAGAGAAAACAGTCTATGACTTGGGTGACTGGAGTCTGACAATTTTATGGGCTCAGACACTGCCTATTATATAGGTCCTGAATTGCAGGAAGCTTGGCCCCAGTGATGTACTGGGCCGTATGCACTACCCTGGTGTTTAGTCCCGGGGTCCTTAGCTTACTGATGAGCATCGTGGGCACTATGGTACGCTGAGTTGTAGTCAATGAACATCATTCTCACATAGATGTTCCTTTTGTCCAGGTGGGAAAGAGCAGTGTGGAGTGCGATTGAGATTGCGTTGTCTGTGGATCTGTTGTGGCGGTATGCGAATATGAGTGGGTCTAGGGTTTCCGGGAGGATGCTGTTGATGTGAGCCATGACCAGCCTTTCAAAGCACTTCATGGCTACTGACGTGAGTGCTACGGGGCAGTAATCATTTAGGCAGGTTAACTTTGCTCCCTTGGGCACTATGGTGGTCTGCTTGAAACATTTAGGTATTACAGACTCAGTCAGGGAGAGGTTGAAAATGTCAGTGAAGACACACAGTTGGTCAGCGCATGCTTTGAGTGCACGTCCTGGTAATCCATCTGGCCCTGTGGTTTTGTGAATGTTGACCTGTTTAAAGTTCTTGCTCACATCGGCTACTGAGAGGATTATCACAGTCATCCAGAACAGCTGGTGCTATCATGCATGCTTCAGTGTTGCTTGCCTCGAAGTGAGAATAAAAGGCATTTAGATCATTTGCTAGGCACGCATCACTGGGCAGCTCACATCTGGGTTTCCCTTTGTAGTCAGCCACATCGGATGAGCGTCAGAGCCGGTATAGTAGGATTCAATCTTAATCCTGTAATGATGCTTTGCTTGTTTGATGGTTCATCTGAGGGCATAGCGGGATTTCTTACAGGTGTCCGGATTAGTGTCACGCTCCTTGAAAGTGGCAGCTCTAGCCTTTAGCTCGATGCGGATGTTGCCTGTTATCCATGGCTTCTGGTTTGGATATGTACGTACAATCACTGTGGGGACAACGTCGTCAATACACTTATTGATGAAGCCGATGACTGAGGTGGTATACTCTTCAATGCCATTGGATGAATCCCGGAACATATTCCAGTCTGTGCTAGCAAAACAGTCCTGTAGCGTAGCATCTGCATCATCTGACCACTTCCATATTGATCTAGTCACTGGTACTTCATGCTTTAGTTTTTGCTTGTAAGCAGGAATCAGCAGGATATAATTATGGTCAGATTTGCCAAATGGAGGGCGGAGGAGAGCTTTGTATACATCTCTGTGTGTGGAGTAAAGGTGGTCTAGTTGTTTTTTCTCTGGTTGCACATGTGACATGCTCGTAAAAATGTGGTAAAACTGATTTAAATTTGCCTGCATTAAAGTCCCCTGCCAATAGGAGCGCTGCTTCTGGGTGAGCATTTTCTTGTTTGCTTATGGCTTTATAGAGTTGGTTGAGTGCTGTCTTAGTGCCAGCATCAGTCTGTGGTGGTAAATAGACGGCTACAAATAATATAGATGAGAACTCTCTTGGTAGATAATGTGGTCTACGGTTTATCATAAGGTGCTCTACCTCAGGCGAGCAATACCTCGAGTCTTCTTTAATATTAGACATCGCACACCAGCTGTTATTGACAAAAAGAAACACACCCAACCCTCATCTTACCAGACTTACCAGTAGCTTCTCTGTTCTGCCGGTGCAAAAAATTCCTCCAGCTCTATATTATCAGTGTCGTCGTTCAGCCACGACTCAGTGAAACATATCTGGGACAAGATCTGGGACCAGTCCACAAGATGTGCATAAGGTGACAAGAGGTGGACCACACTGACCTGGTCAGGTCTGTGAAAAGTTCCACCACATTGGGGGTCCAGAAGATCCAGTCAAGGAAAAGACTAGACAGTGATGATTTCCTGTCCAAAGTCACCATGGGAACAAGTCTACAGGAACTAGAATCACATGGACGACTTCCCCCAGTTTCTATTTCTGATAAGTGAACCACTGTAGGATTTTAATTTGATCACTCTGTTGCAGGAAAACTGTCATACTTGATTTTCACTTACGAGAAATGTATCAACCCTACAAAAATGTCCAACTATAATCCATATAATAATTCACACGTCCTGTTGCAGCAGCATTCTTTTCCTGTTGTAGCAAACTGGCTCAGCTTAAGATCTGTAATCACTAATGTCAGGTTGGGTGAGCATCAAACTTAATCAAACGGTGACCAGAGTGCTTCAGTAAAGGGTAAACACAACAGGCTGGTGCCTGGTGCCTGGTGCCTGAAGAAGTCAAGTGCTGTGTCATTTGGCTTGTATTTTGCTAACAAAGGTGAAGATGCAAGACACTTCATAAACACTGTATGAGCAGACTCTTTGGATACCTACAGTATATACAAATCTTGATGTTATTGATAAATCCATTTGATTAAAACGTGTGGGAGTGGTATTCTTTCACATGAGGCACTGCCTTACATGGAGTGAATAGAGAAAATAACACATTGGGCTAATTCACAAAAGCTGTCTTTGTACTCTTTCTACAGCCTAGAGTTTAATAAAATATTATCGTTCTGCAACTTCTTTTCCCAAAGAAGTGTAGAAAAATAAATGCTGATATCCTTAGAGCACGATTCATGTGACTTTTATTTGTCATATTCTGAATAACAAAGCACTTCCACCTTCTGGAGGGATAGCTAGCATAGCCAGGAAACTGGATCAAAGACAGTGAAGTCCAGATATGAGAAATAGTTTTGCCGGCATCTGATCTATATATTAGCTGATTCATCTCAGACAAATCTGTTTACACCTGACAGAGACCCTTTAGTCTGATATGGTATCAAAATCTCATCCATATGAAGCTCACAGCAGCAACCAGATTACAGCAGGAAGAACCCAATCTGCTCCTAGACGTCAAAGGGTCATTCATATAAGTGGGAAATGATTTTACCTGATACTGATGTAAAACTGAGTGAGACCAGTAGAAACCATCTGTCATAGAGCCATCATGGAGGGCACATGTGATAATTGGAGTTAGCCGAGTCTCATCCACCATGTCCGGAACCAGTAATGAGCAGAGGACTGGGCCATCAATCTCCTTTGCAGGTTAAACAGGGGATTGGAGACCAGATTAATCAGAGGAAGAGCCAAAGGCAAGCGGCTGCTACAGAGAACATCTCTCTCCCTCACCTGAGTTATAATGTTCTAAATGAGAAGATGCAAATTTAGCTTCTATTTTAACGAGACAACAAATGTGCTCCTTTAATTTATGGGTATATTCGTACCTCTTCTTTCTGAATTCTTCCAGGCACTTGAGCAGCTTCATAGCATGCTGTTTTCATTGGAAGCTACATTCTGTAATTAAACCTCTTGAACCTGTCTTGGCATCTATTTATTATCGCTACTAAGGTCCGCCTGTACCACTCAGTTCTTGGCACTGTCAATGGGACAGCTCAATACCAGTTACCATGGTGACAATGGCATGAGTATAGGGAAACTGTCCTGAATGATGGGGTTGCCACAGGTGGTTGGGTGGTTTACCCATAAGAAGGAAAACTCAACAATATAATTGAAATAATTTTTCAGTGTTAGGCTATGGAAAAATCTATCAAGGTCAATCGAATTATGTTATGTTTGGATGTGATATTGGTAACACTATGGAAACCATATTACTCTATCACATTACTCTGAGAAAGCGCTGATATTATGAAATATCTTGCTATTGCATGAATGAGAAAAAGTGACACATTGGGCATGACACACTTATGTAAATGATCAATATGCATTGCTTTGGTGTTGTTGTTTTGGGTTCATTTGACAGATACCTTCTGTTAACTTTCAGTTCAATGGCCAATCTGCTCTCAAGCATCTCTTAGCAGGGGACACAACCACATCTATCACGCTTAAGTGGATCTGCCTTTCATTCATCTAGCAGTTTTACCTCCAAATCATATTTGCACTGTATGACAAGAAGTGGGCTGATTTATTAAAAACAAGGATGTAATTTTTGGTTTTACATTTGGATTTGTCACCCTAGCTGAATTCAATTGTGATATACAGTGGGGCAAAAAAGTATTTAGTCAGCCACCAATTGTGCAAGTTCTCCCACTTAAAAAGATGAGAGAGGCCTGTAATTTTCATCATAGGGTACACTTCAACTATGACAGACAAAATAAGGAAAAAAAATCCAGAAAATCACATTGTAGGATTTTTTATGAATTTATTTGCAAATTATGGTAGAAAATAAGTATTTGGGCACCCTAAAACAAGCAAGATTTCTGGCTCTCACAGACCTGTAACTTCTTCTTTAAGAGGCTCCTCTGTCCTCCACTCATTACCTGTATTAATGGCACCTATTTGAACTTGTTATCAGTATAAAAGACACCTGTCCACAACCTCAAACAGTCACACTCCAAACTCCACTATAGCCAAGACCAAAGAGCTGTCAAAGGACACTAGAAACAAAAATGCAGACCTGCACCAGGCTGGGAAGACTGAATCTGCAATAGGTAAGCAGCTTGGTTTGAAGAAATCAACTGTGGGAGCAATTATTAGGAAATGGAAGACATACAAGACCACTGATAATCTCCCTCGTTCTAGGGCTCCACGCAAGATCTCACTCCGTGGGATCAAAATGATCACAAGAACGGTGAGCAAAAATCCCAGAACCACACGGGGGGACCTAGTGAATGACCTGCAGAGAGCTGGGACCAAAGTAACAAAGCCTACCATCAGTACCACACTACGCCGCCAGGGACTCAAATCCTGCAGTGCCAGACGTGTCCCCCTGCTTAAGCCAGTACATGTCCAGGCCCGTCTGAAGTTTGCTAGAGAGCATTTAGATGATCCAGAAGAAGATTGGGAGAATGTCATATGGTCAGATGAAACCAAAATAGAACTTTTTGGTAAAAACTCAACTCGTCGTGTTTAGAGGACAAAGAATGCTGAGTTGCATCCAAAGAACACCATACCTACTGTGAAGCATGGGGGTGGAAACATCATGCTTTGGGGCTGTTTTTCTGCAAAGGGACCAGGACGACTGATACGTGTAAATGAAAGAATAAATAGTGCCAAGAATCGTGATATTTTGAGTGAAAACCTCCTTCCATCAGCAAGGGCATTGAAGATGAAACGTGGCTAGGTCTTTCAGCATGACAATGATCCCAAACCCCCCGCCTGGGCAACGAAGGAGTGGTTTCGTAAGAAGAATTTCAAGATCCTGGAGTGGCCTCCAGATCTCCAGATCTCAACCCCATAGAAAATCTTTCGAGGGAGTTGAAAGTCTGTGTTGCCCAGCAACAGCCCCAAAACATCACTGCTCTAGAGGAGATCTGCATGGAGGAATGGGCCAAAATACCAGCAACAGTGTGTGAAACCTTGTGAAGACTTACAGAAAACGTTTGACATCTGTCATTGCCAACAAAGGGTATATAACAAAGTATTGAGATAAACTTTTGTTATTGACCAAATATTTGTTTTCCACCATAATTTGCAAATAAATTCATAAAAAATCCTACAATGTGATTTTCTGGATTACAGGCCTCTCTCATCCTTTCTTTTTAAGCAGGAGAACTTGCACAATTGGTGGCTGACTAAATACTTTTTTGCCCCACTGTAGAGTATACACTGAATGCACAAAACATTAAGAACACCTTCCTAGTATTAGCTTAAAAATCCTTCATCTGATTCATCTGGTCAGTCTATGTCATGGAAAGAGTAGGTGTTCATAATGTTTTGTACACTCAGTGTAAGACATTATTTAATAGGCTAGGGTGAGTTGAGTTACATGATTGGACATGGGATTTCTACCATAGTACATAGTGGCACATCAGGTAATTCATCAAAATCACATTGAGAAAATGGGAACATTACGGACATTACGGAAATAAAGTGCAAATATCGTGAAGTCTAGATTACTTTCTACTGTATATTCAGGAAAATGTATTTTTGGTAAATTGTGTTGCCCAGTAAAGGGCTTAATGGCATTTCACAATTGAATGCACTTTCATTGATGCAATAAGGTGAGGAAAGCAGCGTGTACTGTATCTAGCAATGGATTCTGGCATGTTGCCTTGTGTGTGAATATGACCACTGGGGTTTCTAGGGTTGCTCTCGCACACAAGTGCTATGCCTATGAGGACAGTAAATGGGAACCAACATGATAGAGGAAAACGTAATCTTGTCATGTTTTTTGCAAATGTCAATTGGCTATGCACCCAGCAGGCTTTGCAGGGCCAATGGGACAATATCAACTACAAGCGCTTGACACTATGCTAATACATTGCATTCAATGGGAAAAGACGAGTGTCACAGGGTTGACGCTTACGTCAATACATTTGCAGTCAATGGGAAAAGATCAGTGTCAAACAACTAACGCTAATGTCAATACATTGCATTCAATGGAGAAAAAAAGTAGTCAATTAGGATTGTGACGTTCATGAAATTTTGTCACAAGCTGCTGATGCATGCATTTGGAACATCAACATTTTATCAAGTCGAATAAATCAATAAATCCCTTATTTATTTTAAAGAATGTTTCTTTAGACCTATGTTATGAAGAAAATGTATTTCAGATTAACAGAATATGAGTTGGCCTATTACTGTATGTTATCTGGTTATGCGGCATGCCATAGGCTGTACTATAGGCTTGCTCATTTAGCAGACAAGATATGCTTATACGTCCTGTGTCATTGTTTTATATTATATGATTTTATTTTGGGGGTAATTTCTCACCCTTTTTCTCCCCAATTATCATAATTACGATCTTGTCTCATCGCTCCAAATCCCCAATGGGCTCGGGAGAGGCAAAGGTCGAGTAATGCGTCCTCCGAAACATGACCCGCCTAACCGCGCTTCTTAACACCCTCTCGCTTAAACCGGAAGCCAGCTGCACCAATGTGTTGGAGGAAACACTGTTCAACTGGTGACCACAGTCAGCCTGCAGGCGTCCGCCCCCCCACAAGGAGTCGCTAGAACGCGATGAGCCAAGTATAGCCCCCCCCCCGCTTATTGTGTAGTGGAGGATTAAAAAAAATAAAAAATAGCTGTATGCCTATAGATATGTAGGTGATGTGTATGGACCCTAAAATGGTTGGTATAAATATTACTTTAGAACAGTGGTTTTAATTGCTTCCACCAGTTAATATTTAATCCCCAAGAAATTCCAGAAAATCACTGTTGCACACATGACTGTTACATGTCAATATTAGTTAGCTATGAACCTCCGATATCATAGCCGGTTGTATCGACTTCAAAACAGTCGGAATGGCATCAAAGAAGTCTATTGATTGAGTAGAATATAATATATTGTGCCAGGGATGCAAGTCGTACATACATGTAGATAAAACCAAGCAGGGGTTCCTTACATTGTTGCCAGCACATTGAATATATTCACGGATCATGTACTCTACTTTGGCAAATAAAGGTGTGGTTTAGGTATGAATGTCTGTCAGTGAGACATTCTTTTTCAATCATATCTAATACCAGGAATATCAAACTCGTCTTTGAATGATGCTGTTTCTGCATGTATTACAATTATACACTTCAGTGTTTACCAATCCTGGTCCTGGGACATGAATGGTTACACATTGTTACTATGCATTAGACAAGAACACATGACTGAACTAGTTAACTTCTTGGATATAGGGGGCGCTCTTAATTTATGGATAAAAAAACGTGCCCGTTTTAAGCGCAATATTTTGTCACGAAAAGATGCTCGACTATGCATATAATTGGCAGCTTTGGAAAGAAAACTCTAAGGTTTCCAAAACTGCAAAGATATTATCTGTGAGTGCCACAGAACTCATGCTACAGGCGAAACCAAGATGATACTTTAACCAGGAAATGGGCAGAATTTTCAAAGCTCTGTTTTCTATTGTCTCCTTAGATGGCTGTGAATGCGCCGGGAATGCGCCTGCCCTTCCTATCGTTTCTCCAAGGTGTCTGCAGCATTGTGACGTATTTGTAGGCATATCATTGGAAGATTGGCCATAAGAGACTACATTTACCACGGGTCCGCCCAGTGTCCTTTCAATTTACAAAAAAAAAAAAAGACATTTTCGTCTTTTGAGCTTCTAGTCATGAAATCTATGCAGCCTACTCAATCACTTTTTATAGCTACTGTTTACAGGCCTCCTGGGCCATATACAGCGTTTCTCACTGAGTTCCCTGAATTCCTATCGGACCTTGTAGTCATAGCAGATAATATTCTAATCTTTGGTGACTTTAATATTCACATGGAAAAGTCCACAGACCCACTCCAAAAGGCTTTCGGAGCCATCATCGACTCAGTGGGTTTTGTCCAACATGTCTCTGGACCCACTCACTGTCACAGTCATACGCAGTCATACGCATACCTAGTTTTGTCCCATGGAATAAATGTGGTGGATCTTAATGTTTTTCCTCATAATCCTGGACTATCGGACCACCATTTTATTACGTTTGCAATTGCAACAAATAATCTGCTTAGACCCCAACCAAGGAACATCAAAAGTCATGCTATAAATTCACAGACAACACAAAGATTCCTTGATGCCCTTCCAGACTCCCTCTGCCTACCCAAGGACGCCAGAGGACAAAAATCAGTTAACCACCTGAGGATCTCAATCTAACCTTGCGCAATACCCTAGATGCAGTTGCACCCCTAAAAACTAAAAAAATGTCTCATAAGAAACTAGCTCCCTGGTACACAGAAAATACCCGAGCTCTGAAGCAAGCTTCCAGAAAATTGGAACGGAAATGGCGCCACACCAAACTGGAAGTCTTCCGACTAGCTTGGAAGGACGGTACCGTGCAGTACCGTAGAGCCCTTACTGCTGCTCGATCATCCTATTTTTCTAACTTAATTGAGGAAAATAAGAACAATCCGAAATTCCTTTTTAATACTGTCGCAAAGCTAACTAAAAAGCAGCATTCCCCAAGAGAGGATGACTTTCACTTTAGCAGTGATAAATTCATGAACTTCTTTGAGGAAAAGATTATGATTATTAGAAAGCAAATTACGGACTCCTCTTTAAACCTGCGTATTCCTCCAAACCTCAGTTGTCCTGAGTCTGCACAACTCTGCCAGGACCTAGGATCAAGAGAGACGCTCAAGTGTTTTAGTACTATATCTCTTGACACAATGATGAAAATAATCATGGCCTCTAAACCTTCAAGCTGCATACTGGACCCTATTCCAACTAAACTACTGAAAGAGCTGCTTCCTGTGCTTGGCCCTCCTATGTTGAACATAATAAACGGCTCTCTATCCACTGGATGTGTACCAAACTCACTAAAAGTGGCAGTAATAAAGCCTCTCTTGAAAAAGCCAAACCTTGACCCAGAAAATATAAAAAACTATCGGCCTATATCGAATCTTCCATTCCTCTCAAAAATTTTAGAGAAGGCTGTTGCGCAGCAACTCACTGCCTTCCTGAAGACAAACAATGTATACGAAATGCTTCAGTCTGGTTTTAGACCCCATCATAGCACTGAGACGGCACTTGTGAAGGTGGTAAATTACATTTTAATGGCATCGGACCGAGGCTCTGCATCTGTCCTCGTGCTCCTAGACCTTAGTGCTGCTTTTGATACCATCGATCACCACATTCTTTTGGAGAGATTGGAAACCCAAATTGGTCTACACGGACATGTTCTGGCCTGGTTTAGATCTTATCTGTCGGAAAGATATCAGTTTGTCTCTGTGAATGGTTTGTCCTCTGACAAATCAACTGTAAATTTCGGTGTTCCTCAAGGTTCCGTTTTAGGACCACTATTGTTTTCACTATATATTTTACCTCTTGGGGATGTTATTCGAAAACATAATGTAAACTTTCACTGCTATGCGGATGACACACAGCTGTACATTTCAATGAAACATGGTGAAGCCCCAAAATTGCCCTCGCTAGAAGCATGTGTTTCAGACATAATTGGATGGCTGCAAACCTTCTACTATTAAACTCGGACAAAACAGAGATGCTTGTTCTAGGTCCCAAGAAACAAAGAGATCTTCTGTTGAATCTGACAATTAATCTTAATGGTTGTACAGTCGTCTCAAATAAAACTGTGAAGGACCTCGGCCTTACTCTGGACCCTGATCTCTCTTTTGAAGAACATATCAAGACCATTTCGAGGACAGCTTTTTTCCATCTACGTAACATTGCAAAAATCTGAAACTTTCTGTCCAAAAATGCAGAAAAATTAATCCATGCTTTTGTCACTTCTAGGTTAGACTACTGCAATGCTCTATTTTCCAGCTACCCGGATAAAGCACTAAATAAACTTCAGTTAGTGCTAAATACGGCTGCTAGAATCCTGACTAGAACCAAAAAATTTGATCATATTACTCCAGTGCTAGCCTCTCTACACTGGCTTCCTGTCAAAGCAAGGGCTGATTTCAAGGTTTTACTGCTAACCTACAAAGCATTACATGGGCTTGCTCCTACCTATCTCTCTGATTTGGTCCTGCCGTACATACCTACACGTACGCTACGGTCACAAGACGCAGGCCTCCTAAGTGTCCCTAGAATTTCTAAGCAAACAGCTGGAGGCAGGGCTTTCTCCTATAGAGCTCCATTTTTATGGAACGGTCTGCCTACCCATGTCAGAGACGCAAACTCGGTCTCAACCTTTAAGTCTTTACTGAAGACTCATCTCTTCAGTGGGTCATATGATTGAGTGTAGTCTGGCCCAGGAGTGGGAAGGTGAACGGAAAGGCTCTGGAGCAACGAACCGCCCTTGCTGTCTCTGCCTGGCCGGTTCCCCTCTTTCCACTGGGATTCTCTGCCTCTAACCCTATTTACAGGGGCTGAGTCACTGGCCTACTGGGGCTCTCTCATGCCGTCCCTGGAAGGGGTGCGTCACCTGAGTGGGTTGATTCACTGATGCGGTCATCCTGTCTGGGTTGGCGCCCCCCCTTGGGTTGTGCCATGGCAGAGATCTTTGTGGGCTATACTCAGCCTTGTCTCAGGATGGTAAGTTGGTGGTTGAATATATCCCTCTAGTGGTGTGGGGGCTGTGCTTTGGCAAAGTGGGTGGGGTTATATCCTTCCTGTTTGGCCCTGTCCGGGGGTGTCCTTGGATGAATCTAAGTGTGCGTTCTCTAATTCTCTCCTTCTCTCTTTCTTTCTCTCTCTCGGAGGACCTGAGCCCTAGGACCATGCCCCAGGACTACCTGACATGATGACTCCTTGCTGTCCCCAGTCCACCTGGCCGTGCTGCTGCTCCAGTTTCAACTGTTCTGCCTTATTATTATTCGACCATGCTGGTCATTTATGAACATTTGAACATCTTGGCCATGTTCTGTTATAATCTCCACCCGGCACAGCCAGAAGAGGACTGGCCACCCCACATATGCTCTCTCTAATTCTCTCTTTCTTTCTCTCTCTCTCAGAGGACCTGAGCCCTAGGACCATGCTCCAGGACTACCTGACATGATGACTCCTTGCTGTCCCCAGTCCACCTGACCGTACTGCTGCTCCTCCAGTTTCAACTGTTCTGCCTTATTATTATTCGACCATGCTGGTCATTTATGAACATTTGAACATCTTGGCCATGTTCTGTTATAATCTCCACCCGGCACAGCCAGAAGAGGACTGGCCACCCCACATATGCTCTCTCTAATTCTCTTTCTTTCTCTCTCTCGGAGGACCTGAGCCCTAGGACCATGCCCCAGGACTACCTGACATGATGACTCCTTGCGGTCCCCAGTCCACCTGACCGTGCTGCTGCTCCAGTTTCAACTGTTCTGCCTTATTATTATTCGACCATGCTGGTCATTTATGAACATTTGAACATCTTGGCCATGTTCTGTTATAATCTCCACCCGGCACAGCCAGAAGAGGACTGGCCACCCCACATAGCCTGGTTCCTCTCTAGGTTTCTTCCTAGGTTTTGGCCTTTCTAGAGAGTTTTTCCTAGCCACCGTGCTTCTACACCTGCATTGCTTGCTGTTTGGGGTTTTAGGCTGGGTTTCTGTACAGCACTTTGAGATATCAGCTGATGTACGAAGGGCTATATAAATACATTTGATTTGATTTGGTTGAAGAAGGCCAGCCAGAGCTTGCCGCGGAGTCTTATTTTGTGCACACACAGTGCAGGGGATGACGAATGCAGAGACATCAGGAACCATGGAAGGCCAACACAAGCATCATGGGATGAAAGCCAGGATCCAACGGGAGCCTGGATGGCAGGTCAGTCTCAAGGAATGTTCCCATTCCAGGACCGGGGAACGAGCAGAGTTCGGGACAAACATCTGCGCCTTACGGACCATGCTCTCTATACCCCAGACGAGTGCAGCCGCTAGGCAGGGGGTAGGGAGGATGGTCTTGGGGTCAGACGGAGTAGCAGCTGGGCTATACAAATGTGAGATTGCGTCAGGCTTCACAATCTTGGACCCCGGGCGATAGGAGGTGGTGAAATTGAACCGGGTATAATACAGGGCCCAATGAGCCTGCCTAGAGTTGAGACGCTTGTCGGTGCGGAGATATTCCAGGTTCCACACTAAGGATGGGTGTTCTGCCCCCTCCAAACAGTGCCTCCACTCCAACGCCATCTTGATGGTGAGGAGTTTCCCACATCATAGTTCCTCTCAGCAGGGGTAAGACGATGGGAGAGAAAAGCGCAGGGGTGCAGCTTTTGAAGTTAGAAAATCCCAGCAAGCGTTGCAGCTGCACTCTGGATGTGGGTTGAGGCCAATCCACCACCTCTCTCACCTTGTCTGGATCCATCCATATATGTTCAGCAGCGATGACATATCCAAGGAAGGAGATGGTGGAGCGATGGAATTCACACTTCTCTGCTTTAATGAAAAGCTGGTTATTGAGGAGACGCTGAAGGACCTGTAAGACGTGGAGGACATGCTCTTGAGCTTAACAGGAAAATACAAGGATGTCATCGAGGTAGACAAACCGGTTCAGCATGTTCCAGAGCACATCGTTGACCAGGGCTTGGAACACAGTTGGAGCGTTGGTCAGTCCGAATGACATAACCAAGTACTCATAGTGCATGCTAGCCATGTTAAAAGCTGTCTTCCACTCATCTCCTTCCCGTATCCAAACCAGAAGGTAGGCATTCTGAAGGTCCAACTTTGAGAAGATGGTCTCTCCCTGAAAAGGTTAGAATGCCGAATAGATGAGTGGTAGAGGGTAACGATTTTTAACCGTGATGTCATTTAGGCCCCGGCAGTCGATACACAGGCGCAGGGTTTTGTCCTTCTTCTACACAAAGAAGAACCCTGTGCCGACGGGAGAGGCAGCTGGATGAATACCCCCTGCAGAGAGTGAGTCCTCAATGTACTCCTCCATAGCCATGGTCTCTGGACTTGACAGGGAGTAAAGCCGCCCCCGAGGTGGTGTAGTGCCCAGGAGAAGGTCAATGGGGCAGTCGTAGGGTCGATGTGGAGGGAGAGGCCTTGTTGAAGACCTCCCGGAGGTCCAGGTACTATGCGGGAATGGAGGAGAGATCATATAATTCCCCCAAGCCTGCAGTAAGATGAGGCAAACATGGCAGAAATGGCTCCAACCCATGATAGAACCAGTACTCTTACATACTGATGAGCCAGGTCTTTTTAATTGACAGGTCGAAATAAAATGTCCTGAAGTCCCTGCATAAACGTTCACCCGGAGACAATCTAGCCCTTCCTAGTAGTTTGGGCTCTGGAGGAGGCGAGTCAACCGCCTTCAGGTGACCTCGGATTCTCTTCATAAGGTGGATGTCGGGAACTTCCGGGATTCCTAGTCGGCGAGGTGGGAGCAGAGGATGAGCAAGTGTGACTGGGAAGAGACCTCCTTTCCTCCTACGTTCTCGTAGTCGCCCATCGATCTGTAAGATCAAGGCAATGATGGAGTCGAGGTTCATGGGCAGCTCCCGGGCTGCGAGCTTGTCTTTAATCACCTCCGATAATCCTGGAAGGAATGTGTCAAACAGGGCTTCCGGGTTCTAGGCACTATCAGTCTTGCCGTAGTTGGAGCAGCTTATGAGCAGCCTCTCTCCCGGACCTCGGAGAACTGAACACGTACCTCTGCCACAAACTCTTCCAGACTGGACTGTTGCTCCCACACCGCCGTAGCCCAGGCGAGTGCCCTCCCGGACATCAGATTTATCAAATACGCTATCTTCGAGGGGAACGAAGAAGGCTGCAGCTCGAAGATAAGGGATCACTGGCAGAGAAACGCGCAGCAGGATCCCGGATCTCCTGCGTAGCGCTGGGTTACTAAGAGTCTGAGGGGTTACCGTAGAGGCTTGCTGCCTAGTAGAATATCCGCAGAATTGCTCCAGCAACGCATTGAAAGCATGGTCTTGGTGTTCTCGCCAAGTTCTGGAGTTCTTCCATAAGGTTTTGAAGTAACTCCTTGCGTCTTCCAATGGTGGCTCTTTGCGGAGCTTGTCTCTGTCTACTCAAGGCTCAGGCTAAGACCCAGATGCAGACACAGGAGGCAGATAGTACGAGTATCCAAGGTTATTATAGGCAAAAGTTAAGTCAATGCAGGGAAAGGGTTAGAATCCAAATCAGAGTCAGGCAGGTACAAGACGTTAGGCAGGATCAGGACAGGAATGTTCTGTTCTCTACCACAAACCGCCTCCAAAGTTGTTTTAGAGAATTTGGCACTATGTCCAACCAGCCACACATTCGCAGACCACGTGTAACATACCAGCCCAGGATCTCCACATCTGTCTTTTCACCTGTGGGATTGTCTGAGTCCATGGTGCCAGGTGTGCGTAATAATGGGTATTAGAGCCAGTGAATAGTAAACCGGCGATGATGAGTGCCGGAGAGAGGGAGCGGGGGTAGTGACATTCTGCTTCCTGACTCTCATTTCAAATCCCTCTACGCCCATATTAAATGATCAAAAAGATCAAACGTGAGCTCAATCCCATTTTATAAATCAACATTCTTTCAAAGAAAGACAGATTCCTTAATCAGCATTTCATTTGTACCATTTCAACAAGTCATCCATCTCTCCATTAACGATCGGTTAATCAAGGTTAATCACGGACCAACTTATCAAACCGAACCTTTTGGATCGACAGCTTCATCCATTATATTCAAAAGGACATTATATCCCCTATCCAAAGACTACATAATGCCGTGACCATCCCTGTCTTCACATCCAAATCAATGGCTGTGTCCCAAATGACACATATTCCGCACATAGTGCATTACTTTTGATCAGGGCTCTCAGTTCACTATACAGATGTTGGCTCTTAACTTGATCACTATTTTGTCAGGGAGAATTTTCCTGCTGTATCACGAAATCCAAATGAGCCTTGTGATTCCTTGTAAATGTGCGGTTCTCTTTCTCTCTATGTGGGGTCAGTGGAGTCATTGGGATCAGGGCTGCTGTCAAAATAATGTTATCTCTCACTGAATCAAACGCTACACCTAGGTCTTATTACTGCTACATTGAAATGTACAAAAATGTTTCTGAAATGCAGCTATATACAACTGTTGTTTTATATAATATACAGTGCCTTGCGAAAGTATTCGGCCCCCTTGAACTTTGTGTCCTTTTGCCACATTTCAGGCTTCAAACATAAAGATATAAAACTGTATTTTTTTGTGAAGAATCAACAACAAGTGGGACACAATCATGAAGTGGAACGACATTTATTGGATATTTCAAACTTTTTTAACAAATCAAAAACTGAAAATTTGGGCGTGCAAAATTGTTCAGCCCCCTTAAGTTAATACTTTGTAGCGCCACCTTTTGCTGCGATTACAGCTGTAAGTCGCTTGGGGTATGTCTCTATCAGTTTTGCACATCGAGAGACTGAATTTTTTTCCCATTCCTCCTTGCAAAACAGCTCGAGCTCAGTGAGGTTGGATGGAGAGCATTTGTGAACAGCAGTTTTCAGTTCTTTCCACAGATTCTCGATTGGATTCAGGTCTGGACTTTGACTTGGCCATTCTAACACCTGGATATGTTTATTTTTGAACCATTCCATTGTAGATTTTGCTTTATGTTTTGGAACATTGTCTTGTTGGAAGACAAATCTCCGTCCCAGTCTCAGGTCTTTTGCAGACTCCATCAGGTTTTCTTCCAGAATGGTCCTGTATTTGGCTCCATCCATCTTCCCATCAATTTTAACCATCTTCCCTGTCCCTGCTGAAGAAAAGCAGGCCCAAACCATGATGCTGCCACCACCATGTTTGACAGTGGGGATGGTGTGTTCAGGTTGATGAGCTGTGTTGCTTTTACGCCAAACATAACGTTTTGCATTGTTGCCAAAAAGTTCAATTTTGGTTTCATCTGACCAGAGCACCTTCTTCCACATGTTTGGTGTGTCTCCCAGGTGGCTTGTGGCAAACTTTAAACAACACTTTTTATGGATATCTTTAAGAAATGGCTTTCTTCTTGCCACTCTTCCATAAAGGCCAGATTTGTGCAATATACGACTGATTGTTGTCCTATGGACAGAATCTCCCACCTCAGCTGTATATCTCTGCAGTTCATCCAGAGTGATCATGGGCCTCTTGGCTGCATCTCTGATCAGTCTTCTCCTTGTATGAGCTGAAAGTTTAGAGGGACGGCCAGGTCTTGGTAGATTTGCAGTGGTCTGATACTCCTTCCATTTCAATATTATCGCTTGCACAGTGCTCCTTGGGATGTTTAAAGCTTGGGAAATCTTTTTGTATCCAAATCCGGCTTTAAACTTCTTCACAACAGTATCTCGGACCTGCCTGGTGTGTTCCTTGTTCTTCATGATGCTCTCTGCGCTTTTAACGTGCAGGTGCATTTATACGGAGACTTGATTACACACAGGTGGATTGTATTTATCATCATTAGTCATTTAGGTCAACATTGGATCATTCAGAGATCCTCACTGAACTTCTGGAGAGTTTGCTGCACTGAAAGTAAAGGGGCTGAATAATTTTGCACGCCCAATTTTTCCGTTTTTGATTTGTTAAAAAAGTTTGAAATATTCAATAAATGTCGTTCCACTTCAGGATTGTGTCCCACTTGTTGTTGATTCTTCACAAACAAATACAGTTTTATATCTTTATGTTTGAAGCCTGAAATTTTGCAAAAGGTCGCAAAGTTCAAGGGGGCCGAATACTTTCGCAAGGCACTGTAGCTCAAGAACACAAGATAGATATTGGTCTCCACTAGATTATGACCTACAAGTGTGAAGTATCGTAAAGTTACGAATGAACTGTCAAAATGTTGTTAAATTGTTGCCTGGGGTGGTCTAGCATTTAGGGCTGCTGCTTTCAGGGCGCACATATAGGCCTGTTGTGTTGGCGTGGGTTCAATTCCGGCCCATGCCCTTCTTGCTCAAATAACTCAACTAAATCCCACAGATTGACTTAATTTAGTTACACATTTCAAATACAGTATGAACAATCCAGGGATATTTTGCCCCTGAACTTGATAAAAAAAATAGATTTTCCGTGGTACATGAGAAAATACTTGGACGGAAAGCTTGTCAAATAGATAAATTGTCCTTAGTCTGTTCAAAAACGTAGACGTTGTTCCAATGACAATATGAAACAAGCAGGACTAAGGTAGAGAGAAAGAGGTGAAGCGAGATGGCTCACTCTTAAATACACAGGACTAAGTATGCTGTCTTCCTTCCTGCCTTTGGGACAACGACACCCATTGAAGAGACATGGTCATCTCATCATTTTAAACAGAGGTGCGTTCATTTTGCTTGAACATTTGCTACGTTGCGGAATGGCTTGTACGTTCTTGAACAGACTTTGAGGTACGTTCCCGTTTGTTGGGTGTGGCGAAATGTAGCTGGAAGCAAAGAGTGACATATTTCATGGGCAGTGGCCATGTTGACAGTTTTCACCAACCCACTACCCAACCCCTCCCAGTTTTTCAACTGGTCGTTCAGTACAGCATCGTTTCCGTTCAATTGAACATTCCAGAACGTAGAAAAGTACTGAGCGCAGCCCTGATCTCTGACCAAAGTAACACTGACGTCATCGTTTAGGGAGCTGTAATGAAGTGACCAATAATGGTTGCAATTGAGATCAGCTGTGTGGGTGAATTTAGTGCATATTGATGGTTTAGCGCTACATCAGCTGCTAATAATCTAGTGCTATTGATGGTTACAATAGGCCGCGTGTTATTTGATTAAATTCTAATAGGTTACATTTTGTAGGCTACCTGTTAGCCTATCCATTGTCACATAATGAAAGGTGTGAAAACTGATAATAGGTTACTGTTTGTGTTTCCCTGGCGGAGTTGATGACCTGATTTGGTCTATCAGTTGATTGACTGATGTAGGCCTACTGAAGAATGCTAAACTTTCCTCCAGTGTGTATGCTCGCCCACGTTTTATAGTTAGGCTATACATAATTTGCGGAGGTGGATAGAGTACTATAAATCTATACTTAACCCTTATGTGGTGTCCATGTTTTTGTTATTTTGTTTTCATCCAATGTTCTCAGGTCTGATGGGCCCACAACATTATTGGGTTTTTAAAACAATACAGCCATAACAATTTACATAAAATACTTAATACTTAATGTTGACTTATATCAATGACCAGCAATACATACCGCATACATGGTTAATATTTGCCATTTACCTCTGCTAGATCACATTTATCAATAAAAGCGCTATTTAAACAAATAAAAATTATGTGATTTTTGTAAACAACAATCAATTAAAATCAAGACATGGGTGGAATAAATCATGTTTATCTTGAACAAATATAAATGAAACAAGGTTTGCATCACTATTGATGTTGATTGCTTTGAACTGAACAAAATGTAAGGACAGATTTTGCATACAGTATTTTATAGAAATGATAAATGAGCCTCCTTGAAAACAAATTAAGACCTGTTTATACACCACATGAGGGACAGAGGTTTACTGTGTGTGTGTGTGTTGCAAATGTATTTATTGCACTTGATGCATGTGTACTGTGTCTTCCTATCCTTCTTGGGTTCACACACAACGCAATGCTTCTTCTTGCTGCTACTGACTGCAATCTAGAATGATGAAAACACTTAGTTCAGGAATTTTACTAACATCTCACTCACTTACTCACATATATAGTTACAGCAGGCCAAGGTAGGAGAGTCAGACACACACACATGTAACAACATCACTCACACTTACTTCCGGTGTTGGAGTTGTTGGTTCTGTGGGTCGGGCGGATGGGGCACCAGCATCCTCCTCCTGAATCCACCTTACGTTGGCTGCAGATGCTGGGGTCCTTGGGATATGTTGCGTCCTCTGGATTTGAGGTCTTACCAATGCCTTGCCCAGCTCGTCAAGAAAGAGCCATCTCCCCTGGAGCTTCCCTCTGTTCCAATCTCGATTCCATGCCCACCAGATGACAAACACGTTGTCCAAGATGTTGAAAAATATCACAAGTGGCCAGCGTAGAGTTCTTCTTTTGCAGCTGTAGCCAGTCACCAGCTTGTCTAAATTGTCCACCTCTCCTTTTGTGGCTTTGTAATCCATTATGATTTTTGTTTTTTTGATGTTCCTGGCCACTGTTTATTCAACAGCCAAGATGGGAGCTCTGGCTTGATTTTTTCCGCACTTTTCCTACCATCATCAGCTTCCTCTTGAGGAGCTCCTGTCTCAGCTTAGTCAAAGTCAAAAAGTTATTGCATGTGAAGTTTTGGCCACGGAGTCCCTGTGTCACGTCCAGGACAACCCACATCCTTTGGTTCTACTCAGGGGCTCCTCCATCTGGCTTTCCCTTATACACTTGCAAGTTCCACGCATATGATGAAGCAGCATCACAGGCATCCCAAATCTTGATGCCATATTTTGCAGGTTTAGACAGTATGTACTGCCTGAAGGGGCAGCGGACTCTAAATGGCATAGGCTGATCATCAACAGTAATGTTGGGGCCAGGGTTATAAAACAGGGGAAGGAGGTCTACCCACTTGTTCCACATTAACCTGATTGCAGCTAGCTTGTCTCTGCCGCCGAGCTGGTCTGGTGTCTCGGTTATGGAAGCAGATAATCCTGGAAATAATGTGGGAGTTTCCCAGAGACATTGTTGCACAGAAAAGTTATCTGCCAGTTTCTGCATCCCACAGGGATTCTGTGGATTCCCCATTGGATCTGAAAACACAAGCAAGGATAAGAACCCCAAAGTATGCATTGTAAATTAGTAAATTTAAGTAAACAAAAAATGCAGGTATAAATGGAAACAGGAGACAAAGGGCTGTGAGACAGAGGTTTAATCCTAGACACATGAAAAGAGAGATGTATACGGATGGTGCAGGGCAAAAGAAGAGGAACAGCAGAGGGGCTAAGGATGTTAGAGATGGAGAAAGGGCCCATAAAATGGGGGGGGGGGGGGTTCGGCACTCCTCCCAGAGGGGTAGATCCTGAGTGGAAAGCCATACCTTCTGCCCGAGACAAAAGCGGTAGCAGGGGTCCTGTGGTGGTCCGCCTGTTACCGATACCTGGAGGTGGTCTTGAGAAGAGCGGACTGCACTCTTCCAGGTACGGCGACAGTGCCGGACGAACATGTGGGCAGAGGGTATGCTGACTTCTTCCTCTTGCTCAGGGAAGAGTGGGGGCTGTTATCCCAAGGAACAGTCGAAGGGCAAGATACCAGTGGCCGAGCAGGGAAGGGTGTTGAAGTCGTATTCCACCCACACGAGTTGCTGGCAACGAAGGGCCATCTCCAGTTCCTGATTGGCTCGCTCCGACTGGTCATTAGACTGGGGATGAAAACCTGAGGACAGGCTGACCGACGACCCAAAGAGGGTGCAGAACGCCTTGCAGAACAGGAACGAGAACTGAGGACTGTGATCGGAGACCATGTCGACTGGAAGTCCATGGATCCGGAAGCTGTGTTGCATCGTGAGCTGGGCCGTCTCCTTGGCTGAGGGTAACTTGGGAAGGGGAATAAAATGGATGGCTTTGGAAAACCTATCTACCACCATTTGAATGATCAGTGACGAGGTCCAGGGATATATGCTACCAGGGTTGGTGAGGAACAGGGAGTGGTTGACGGAGTCCAGCAGGAGCTTGCCGCGGTCTTATTCTGTGCACACACAGTGTATGCACCGACAAACGCGGAAATGTCAAGGAACCTTGGTGGGTCACCAAAAACATTGTTGGACAAAAGCCAGGGTCTGACTGACGCCAGGAAGTCAGGTGAGTCTAGAGGAATGTGCCCATTCTAGGACTGGGAAACAGAAAGATTTTGGGACAAACATTCGGTTAGCCGCTAGACAGGAGGTAGAGAGGATGGTCTCAGTGTCACATTCTTGGACCCAGGGCGGTAGAAGATAATAAAATTAAAACGAGTGCATAACAGAGCCCATCGAGACTGCCATGAGTTGAGGCTCTTGGCGGTGCTGAAATATTCCAGTTTTTTTTGGTCAGTCAACCCTAAGAATGGATGTTTCACCCCCTCTAACCAGTGCCTCCACTCCTCCAACTCCATCTTAACCGCAACTAGTTCTCGATTTCCCATCTCATAGTTCCGCTCAGCAGGGGTAAAGAAGATAGAAAGGAAAATGCAGGAATGCAGCTTTTGGTCCTGGGCAGAACGCTAAAACAGGAGAGGCCCAACTCCGATGTCCGAGGCGTTGACTTCCACAAACTGACGGGATGAGTACGGATGGATTAAGATGGGAGCTGTAGTGAATTGATGCTGGAGACCATGTGAACAGTACCTTGGGAGAGGTGAGTGCTAAGAAGGGGGAAGCCAGGGTGCTGTATCCCTGGACGAAGCGGTGGTAGAAATGACCAAACCCCAGGAAACGTTGCAGCCCTGGATGTGGGTTGAGGCTAATCCACTGCTGCTCTCACCTTGACAGAATCCATCTGAATATGAACTGCAGCGATGATGTATCCTAGGAAGGAGATGGTGGAGTGATGGGATTCACATTTCTCTGCTTTCACAAAAAGCTGGTTCTCCAGGAGATGCTGGAGGACCTGTTGGAGGTGGAGGACATGCTCTTGAGCTGAATGGGAAAAGAGGAGGATGTCATCAAGCTACACAGTCACGAACCTGTTCAACATGTCACAGAGCACATCGTTGACCAGGGCCTGGAACACTGTGGGAGATTTTGTCTGTCCAGATGGCATCACAAGGTACTTGTAGTGCCCTCTAGCCATGATAAACGCTGTCTTCGGCCTCCCAGGTGGTGCAGTGGTCTAAGGCACTGCATCGCAGTGCTAGCTGTGCCACTAGAGATTCTGGGTTTGAGCCCAGGCTCTGTCGCAGCCGGCCCGCGACCAGGAGGCCCATGGGGCGGCACACAATTGGCCCAGCGCCATCCGGGTTAGGGAGGGTTTGGCCGCAGGGATATCTTTGTCTCATCGTGTACTAGTGACCCCTGTGGCGGGTGTTGGATGTGCATTGTGTCAAGAAGCAGTATGGCTTGGTTGGGTTGTGTTTCGGAGGATGCATCGCTTGACATTCGCCTCTCCCTAGTCCGTATGGGTACATGAGGAGATTTGATGAGCAGGAACTACATAGACTCACTGTGATTACCTGACACTCACTGGTTGATAGGAATCGTAGTCTGGACCGGTCACCTCACAGCAAGATGGCATGGAGAGGGGCAGGAGTAATGGGAGATTGGAAACTCCCCATATGGCTCACCAGCGTCCCCATACCTACTGATGAGCCTGGTCTTTTAATGGGCAGCTAGATATGTAATGTCCTGTTGTTCCACAACACAGACAGCTCTTGGTGCTCAGTCTGTGTAAGTGTTAAGCAGGAGACAATCTAGCCCTGCCCAGTTTATGGGCTCCGGAGGAGGTGAGTCGACAGCCCTCTGTGATTAAAATTCCTCAAGCATACATGTATTTTACACCATTTTAAAGATACATTTCTAGTTAATCCAGCCACAGTGTCTGATTTCAAAAATGATTTACAGCGAAAGCACAACAAACGATTATGTTAGGTCACCTCCAAGCCACAGAAAAACACAGCCATTTTTTCCAGCCAAAGAGAGGAGTCACAAAAAGCAAAAATAGAGATAAAATGAATGATCACTAACCTTTGATGATCTTCATCAAATGACACACATAGGACTTCATGTTACATGTATGTTTTCAAATCAAATCAAATCAAATTTATTTATATAGCCCTTCGTACATCAGCTGATATCTCAAAGTGCTGTACAGAAACCCAGCCTAAAACCCCAAACAGCAAGCAATGCAGGTGTAGAAGCATGGTGGCTAGGAAAAACTCCCTAGAAAGGCCAAAACCTGGGAAGAAACCTAGAGAGGAACCAGGCTATGTGGGGTGGCCAGTCCTCTTCTGGCTGTGCCGGGTGGAGATTATAACAGAACATGGCCAAGATGTTCAAATGTTCATAAATGACCAGCATGGTCGAATAATAATAAGGCAGAACAGTTGAAACTGGGGCAGCAGCACGGCCAGGTGGACTGGGGACCGCAAGGAGTCATCATGTCAGGTAGTCCTGGGGCATGGTCCTAGGGCTCAGGTCCTCCGAGAGAGAGAGAAAGAGAGAAGGAGAGAATTAGAGAACGCACACTTAGATTCACACAGGACACCGAATAGGACAAGAGAAGTACTCCAGATATAACAAACTGACCCTAGCCCCCCGACACATAAACTACTGCAGCATAAATACTGGAGGCTGAGACAGGAGGGGTCAGGAGACACTGTGACAATGTTTTGTTTGATTTTTCATATTATACAAAAAAATCTGAGTTTACATTGGCGCGCTATGTTCAGTAGTACTAAAACATGCAGTGATATTGCAGAGAGCCACATCAATTTACAGAAATATATAATAAACATTGATAAAGATATGACTATTATACATGGAACTTTAGATAAACTTCTCCTTAATGCAACCGCTGTGTCAGATTTAAAAAAACTTTACGGAGAAAGCAAACCATGCAATGATCTGAGTACAGCCTTTAGACAACAAAGCAGCCAAAAAGATACCCGCCATATTGGGTAGTCAACATTACTCAGAAATAGCATTTTAAATATTAACCTACCTTTGATGATCTTCATCAGAATGCACTCCCAGGAATCCCAATGTAGATTTGTTCGATAATGTCCATCAGTTATGTCCAAATATCTTCTTTTGTTGGGGCGTTTGGTAAACAAATCCAAAAGCGCGTTCAGGTCGCGCCGAGCGTCGGACGAAAAGTTCAAAAAGTTCCGTTACAGCCCGTAGAAACATGCCAACCTAAGTATGGAATCAATCTTTAGGATGTTTTTAACATAAAACTTAATTAATGTTCCAACCGGACAATTCCATTCTGTACAAATGATGTGGAACGTAGCTACCTTTCACGTGAGCGCGCCAGACCGAGGCTGTGGCACAATGCCAGACCACTCACTCAAAGAGCCCTTATGAGCCCCTCCTTTAGAGTAGAATCCTCAAAACAGGTTCTAAATGCTGTTGACATCTAGTGGAAGCCTTGGGAAGTGAAACATAACTAATATCATCCTGTATCTTCAATGGGGGCTGAGTTGAAAAACTACAAACCTCAGATTTCCCACTTCCTGGTTGGATTTTTCTCAGGTTTTCGCCTGCCATATGAGTTCTGTTATACTCACAGACATCATTCAAACAGTTTTGGAAACTTCAGAGTGTTTTCTATCCAATACTAATAATAATATGCATATATATTAGCATCTGGGACAGAGTAGGCAGTTCACTCTGGGCACGCTATTCATCCAAATGTGAAAATGCTGCCCCCCATCCCAGAAAGGTTAATGGGGAACCAATTACTTGTCTCCACAATGTCTGTATGCCAGTCATTCCCTCCTTTGGCATTGGGGGAGATAAGGTTTGGTTTGAGACAACAGATATGTGTGGTTGTGTCTGGAACCATTGTATGTCATCTCTGATGTTACACTTATCCTGGGATAGTGTATGACCTAGAGGCTTACTCCCCTCAGTGAGCTTGTCCAGGTGTGTGGTCAAGAAGGGGTTTTACTTGAGATGGGAGTATCTGGAGTTGTCAATTGATTTATGCCATTGGATGAGTTGGTGCTTTTGTGCTATGAAGTACCAGGAACGAGATCGGAACCTCGTCTTAGGTGCCAAACTGAACGATAATTTCTGGCAAATGCTATCTGGCTACAACATACTGCTTTCTCATTTAAAAAGTCCTTGTGACCCGGTTTGTTATGTAGACTAGGGGGTGGATCTATGCTATAAAAGATCTCATTAGCCTTTGTGTTGTGGCTCTCAATGAATCATCGGAGGGTGATTCATCAACCAGCCATTGCTATTGCAAAGCTCTCACTAATAAAGATTCAGTTTAAGTATAACTCTGATTTTTTTGTTGTTGTTATATTTGTTTTTATTTCTATTGTTTATGTTTAGCTCACGTAATAGAATTCAAAAGTATACATTAAGGTGTCTATAACAGAATAAATGTGAAAAAAATGAATGTAGACCATAATAAATGCATAAATGCATTTCTGTAGCTTCCAAAATATTTTTTCCTAACGGTGGGGAAGTGCCAAGATGGAGGTGCGGTGGCTTCAACACAGCGCCCCCTATCAGCCATCTAGTGTAAATAGAAATTATTGGGTTTGATGGACAACTTTGAAAGCCAATGGAATTCCTTCAGAAAATATAACCCACAGAGAGTAACTAGAAAAGTATGAGTTCCTCCAAAAGGCAGGGAGCCAGATTCAAACCCATGCTGACACTGGCATATGTGTGCTGGGGTCAGCAGCTGTAACCACTAGACCACACAGGCACTGAGGTATCTACAATTTTTTTCAACCTATTGCTTGTCTTAACATACAATCAAATAATTCATCTAAAAAAACAGATTTCCCCGAATGAAAAATACATCTACCCCTTCCAAATATGTTCATTTATTATAATCCACATAGGAATTCTGTAGCCTGCACGTAGAAAGGCTACTTGAACTGACGCCTTGTGGACATGAAGCCTAAGTTATTGTATAGCCTACAAACAGCAATTCCAGCTGCCCCCTGGCAGCGATTCTAAATATTCAATATTCATTCAAATCCACCTGAGATGAAAGGGGTCAAATTAAGATCCGGCATCTGTATGGAGAATAGAATGCCATTTGGGACACAGAATGACTGTTCCCAAACAGTGACTCTATTAATGCAGTGTGTTTGACATCCTCGGGCCTGCTCTACGGTGTGGCAGGCAGGAACGCATCAGAGCTTTATTGAAATTTTATTAGCCTCCCAGCCTCCATGTTACACCTAATGGGGTGCTCACTGTCTGGCTGCGGTTTGGAGATTTGCATGCCCCCTGTCTGGTGAGTAACGGGCTACGAATCTCACCGCTAATATCAATGTGCAAAAAGGGTAGACTGTCATGCCCTGATCTGTTTCACCTGTTTTGTGATCGTCTCCACCCACCTTCAGGTGTCACCTGTTTTCCTCATTAGTCCCCAGGTACTTATTCCTGTGTTCCCTGTTCGTCTGTTGTCAGTTCATCTTGTTTTGTCAAGTCAAAAAGCATGTTATTTCTGTGCTCCTGCTTTTTCCATTTTCTCTGTTGTTGCTTGTCCTTCCGGTTTTGACACTTGACTGCTTTGACTCTGAACCCGCCTGCCTGACCATACTGCCTGCCCTGACCTCAAGCCTGCCTGCCTGCCACCCTGTACCTCCTGGACTCTGACCTTGTTATGATATTTTGCCTATCCACGACCATACCCGTGCCTGCCCCTTGGATTATAATTAATATCAGAGACTGAAACCACCTGCCTCCCGTGTCTGCATCTGGGTCTCACCCTGTGCCCTTTTACAGACAGCAAAAGCAGAAGACAACTATGCTTGCTCTCTGGAGTAAAGCAGGCTAATGCTAATAGATGAAGAGTATCATTCAACTTATAAAATCTCTTAATTATTTATGTAAGAGTATCGGCTAATGTGTGATGTCCACATGTAAAGAGGCTACATAAAGGGCATAATCCATTTGGACATTGTGGATGCCTGTGCATGGAAATGTACCCAGCGTTTTGTGAGAAGGCTGTGTGTGTGTGTTAGCCAGTTTTGCTGGGGAGTTTAGGGAGAGATAAAAAGGTGTGCTGCACTGGGAACGAGAAACACTGCATCCTTGAGAGGGAAGTAGAGATTCATCGCTATGGCAACTGTCTCTTGTCTCATCCGGGGCTCATTAAAACGATACTGCACAAAAACATAAATGCAACATGCAACAATTTAAAAGATTTTACTGAGTTACAATTCATATAAGGAAATCAGTCAATTAAAATCAATTCATTAGGCCCTAATCTATGGATTTCACATGGATGGGCACAGCTGGGGAGCCAGGCTAAGCCAATCAGAATTAGTTTCCCCCCACAAAAGGGCTTTATTACAGACAGAAATACTCCTCATTTTCATCAGCTGTCCGGGTGGCTGGTGTCAGATGATCCAACAAGTGAAGAAGCCAGATGTGGAGGTCCTGAGCTGGTGTGGTTACACGCGGTCTGTTGTTGTGCGGCTGGTTGGACGTACTACCGAATTTTCTAAAACGATGTTGGAGGTGGCTTATGGTAGAGAAAGGAACATTCAATTATTTGGCAACAGCTCTGGTGGACATTCCTGCAGTCAGCATGCCAATTGCACACTCCTTCAAAACTTGAGGCATTTGTTGCATTATGTTGTGTGACAAAACTGCACATTTTAGAGTGGCCTTTTATTGTCCCCAGCACAAGGTGCACATGTGTAATTATCATGCTGTTGAATTAGCTTCTTGATATGCAACACCTGTCAGGTGGATGGATTATCTTGGCAAAGGAGAAATGCTTACTAGCAGGGATGTAAGGAAAAATGTGCACAAAATTGGAGAGGAAGAAGCTTTTTGTGTATATGGAACATTTCTGGAATCTTTTATTTCAACAAATGAAACATGGGACCAACACTTTACATGTTGCGTTTATACTTTTGTTGAGTATTTGGCTTGGAATGCAGTTTGGGTTACAATGTGTTGAGCAACTGTAAAGAGGAAGAAAGATAATCTTATATCCAAATATACATTCAGACCGACATAAAAATGGTTATGGTTACAGCAGTCACATCAAGAGGCTTGGATCCAAGTGAGTTCTAAGCGTGATAAATCTGGTTTCCACATGTAAATATCTGTGAAAAGTGGATTGCTATACAGAATGGAAACAAAAATAACAAGCGGTCACAGTGAACATCAAGTTCTGTAAATCGTACATCCCGTTCATGTGGATTTGAGGTCTGATAGGGGTGTTTAAGGGAAATAGTTTTAGTGTACTCATACTTTATTTGTTTTGAATTTGCTCGGAAAGGATTGTCTATTCAGCACTCAAGGCTCACTTAGAAAGAAAAGGGGAGAACCAGATTTACTTGATCCAAAACCGACAGTGTCAGGTGAACTACATTTTCATGGGGTAAGTAAATAAATCTAAGATCATTAGGCATTCTGTTTCTAGAATGTTTGTCATGAACTCCTAACTTTGGGCAGATGTCTTTAGAATACAGTGACCTCTGTGGAGTAATGCTTTGAAGATAAAAACATATCAGTGTTACTTTCCATACAATGATCTCCAAACTCTTCGATTGGCACGTTACAAAGGTTCTGTAGGAATATTGTACGTCCTTTAGGTGATTTCAGAATTGACCAATTAGCTCAGAGGTTATTCAGAGTTGACTATACAACACTGTATACTATTTTCTAGAATCCGTTCAATATTTAAAGCTTCATCAGAAATGTTAACATTTTTACGTAAAATCAACAGAACTTATGTACAAAATATTTCATATTTTTACCTTTGGCTGCAGTAAAATTACCAACATATTACACATACTCAATTCTGTATTTGTATTTGTCCCTTGTCTTTCAAAAGCATGGACAAGATGTCAATGCAATAATCATTCACTCCTCTGTATCAGTGTAGCCTTTCAGAGTGGTTATTGGCTGCTGTGGAGTTCTGAGATTATGTCGCTCTCAAGTTTCTGAGCTTATGTTCAAATATCTTGTGCAGCAACTTCCTCCTGCTGGCAACACTTTATCATGGATCCCACCACTCAGAAAGTGAAGGCGTACACCACTCCCACAACCACAATGTTCCCAATGGTGGCAGTGATGGCAATCCAAAGCCAGATGGCGTCGCGGGACATGGGCTCCCTCTCCGGCTGGTCATGGGCTGCCATGGAGGCCGCGTGGACGCTGGCTGAGGAGTTGAAGAGGGAGTGGTCCGTGCTGTAGTCATCGTTGGGTGACGAGTCCATGAAGGCCCCCGCCATGACAGACTGGAAGAGAAATGGAAGTCCATTAAACTCAAAGTGGGCAAAATATCTGAACTTTGCACAGCGTCATTTTATGTATAACCCGAAACACTCCTTCCCTATCAATATAGTCCATTGGCTTAATCTTCTTCTCTCTTTGAATATTAATTGAATATTCAGTTCACTTGTCTCCTTTCCAATATTAAGTAAATAGTCTGAAAACATTTCTGCAATGGCTCTGATTCATTGTGATTGAGGAACCCTTATCTGGAAGGTGAAGCTCGTCCAATAGGCCATTGGAGCACATATTTAGATTATAGCAATCATTTAAAACTCTTTCACTGAAATGTATCTACAGTAAAGCTATTGGATTGCCAATGGAATGCTTTCCAGCGATGGTATGGAACCTACATATTCCTACACTTACGCATACACATTCAGAACATACACGCAGTATCGCAATACCTATCTACAGCAGGGAAGAGGATGGCAACTATGCTCAGAAAATAACACACAGAATATATGAGCTGCGTTTAGGTAGCCAAACCCCACAAATATGACAGTGGGACAAGAAAGGTGTTCTCCTTCACACAGTTGTATCCTATACAACACAGTCCGTAGTAGAGCGTCACCAATTGCAGCAAATGACCAATTTGTCACAAGGTCCGTTCTCATTAGAGTACAATGGTGAAAGACGTGTTCTAATGTGATGAGGCTGCTACCGGTATCTTTGAAACCCTTCTGTGGAGATTAGTCTGTCACATATAAAGTAAATAGTCAATGGAGGTTAAGAGATACAGTATACAAAAAAAGATTTTGTGAACATTGTCTCAAAGAGGGGATGGAGTCTGAGATCCTGTATGAGTACGCCAGGGCAGGGTAACCTAGTGGTTAGAGCGTTGGACTATTAACCGAAAGGTTGCAAAATCGAATCCCCAAGGTAAAAATCTGTCGTCGGTCCCTGAACAAGGCAGTTAACCCACTGTACCTAGGCCGTCATTGAAAATAAGAATTTGTTCTTACCTGACTTGCCTAGTTAAATAAAGGTATAAAGTCCTTTATGAGTACCTTATTTCCTTTGATTCCTATAGAGATGTGTTTTGTTCATAGCAAACTAATGAAAAAGAGAGGGTATTGTCTAGTAGGGGTACAATAAAGGGACAGACAATGTCATATAGAGAACTGATCAAGGAAAGGGCTGTGATGAGTGTCCCGTAGATGTGTCTGTTTTTCAGGTTTCCACCTGACCATCTATTCACACTTCACAGATAACGTAAGGAGAGGAATTAAGAGACAATTCACTTGCATGTCAAACGTATAGACTTGTAGGGTAAACAATTCCTTCTACACATTGAAATGTACAAAAGCTTCTCAAAGACACTTTCCCTCAAACAAAGGAGAACTCATCTCATTGAAGAAACTATGCCTTCAAGAAGCTTACCTTTTATCTTTCACTTGTATATACTGTAGAATCAGCCCAGCACATTATGTGGTTCAGAGAAGATTTTAACCATTTAGAAACAGGAGTTGGGAATGTGAACAAATTTATACAATTGTTCCTCAAACATGTTCTTTTTTTCATTCAAAGCTGTTTACCAATGCAAAGCTGACTGTTGCTGATAATGGAGTACACACTGTCCATTTGTGGACTGGACATCAATTCCAATGTGTCACTCAGAGGTGAACTGCTTGATTGCTATTCAATGCTGTCAATACTTTCCATTTAATAAATACCTTACAAGATAACTAAGACATAAGAGTGTTGTTTTTAATCACTGTTCCTTATTGCCTCTGCTAAACATCACTGTCATACACGTGCACACATGCACGCTGACAAAACACTTAGGCGCACAACAATTCAGACGGCCCCAAACACCTTTCCTCAAAGGGACAAGTCAGTGTACCTATGAAAACAAACCGCTCTGTCCAAATGAGCGATGACACTCCCACATTGCTCATTTGTTCATGCATCGGATTACACAAGTTTTTTTTCTCCAACTAGCCATTAAAGTGCTATGTTCAGGGTAATAGAGGTGCCTGTCACCGCCATAACGGCTTTTTGAAATCGCTTTCTAGCTAGAACAAATGGATCTTGCATATTGGTTTCCCAGTGTAGACTGTGCTAAATCACAGCTGAGACAATAATTAAGAGATCAACAAGATAGGAAGGTTTGGAGCCTCGGTACTGCCCTGGCTAGATTACCTGGATTTATTAACTAAATTCAGTTGATTTCTGCACTCATTTGCTCTTTGTCACTGTCACAATCCCTTTCTATGTAAATCTCCAAGAGTACAGTTGGCTTTTTTAGTCAATATACCACGGATAAGGGTTGTTATTAATCACGACGCAAAGTGGAGTGCCTGGATACAGCCCTTACCCGTGGTATTTTGGTCATATACCAAACACCCCTGAGGTGTCTTATTGCTATTATAAACTGGTTACCAATGTAATTAGAACAGTAAAAATGTATTTTTGTCATACCCGTGGTAAAGGTTCTGATATACCACGGCTGTCAGCCAATCAGCATTCAGGGCAAAGCATTTCAAAAGAGCTTCCATAGGAGTGAACATCAACCGAGTACAAACCATATCCTCATATGAGTCTCAGGATAGTCCCTGTATATAGGTTGCTGTCTCCCACCCTACAGCCTGAACAGGAGCATATGTGTTAGTGAGCACTTTAGGATTCCCCTTTACAACGCAACTGTCAGAAGCAGTCAACGTCTTTATGTTTCTACAGTCAGTTCCTCAAATAAGCCTCCAGTCGGTTGTCAGTCATGGCACTCTCTGTTTACCAAATGATCTTCGGTCCTATAGCCAGAGGTTTCAGCATGATGAAAAAGGATGTAACATTTTGTATTCTATTGCAAGTACAGACTAAATATCTCAAAGCTTGCTTAGCAGAACCACTGAATGAGCACTCACATGCCCACTTTGGACATAGAGCATAGTAATGACACTGAGCACTTCCATCAACTGTAAATTATTCACCTGTGAAGTGCACTTTCTCTTATTTCCCCTGGTATCCCAAAATAATCCATCTCTCGTACAAATGGACTACTGAGACAATGGGTAGCAACAGTGACATTCTCCTCTCTTCTTCTAAACACACAGCAAATATCATCCATTAACTACAGGCTACTGTGCACTCCTATGGTAATGTTCCAGGCCAATATCATGCTTTTATTCATACAAGGGAAAGGGGAAGCATGTGTTTTACTGTCACGTTCTGACCTTAGTTCCTTTGTTTTGTCTTTTGTTTTAGTATGGTCAGGGCGTGAGTTGGGTGGGTTGTCTATGTTAGTTTGTCTATGATTTTCTATTTCTGTGTTTGGCAGCTGTCAATCGTTGTCCCTGATTGAGAACCATATTTAGGTAGCCTGTTTTCCATTGTGTTTTGTGGGTGGTTATTTTCAGTCTTTGTGTGTCTGCACCAGACAGAACTGTTTCGGAAGTTTCTTTGTTGTTTGTTATTCAGTGTTCAGTTTTTTCATTAAATAAGATGAACACTTACCACGCTGCCCTTTGGTCCTCACTTTCTTCCCAAGACAGCCGTTACATTTACAGAAAATGCCCCATGTGTTTACAGAAAAAAAAATGTAAAATACTGTAAAATAATGCTATTTGAAACGTCCACACAGCATCAGTCACAACTACCTCTCTCATAGCTGCCTCTTATTCTCTCACAAAACAAAAGGACCCATCAATCAAAAGGTATACAAATGTCTAAAACTTGAGAAACCAATATGATATCCTCTCTAACAAAGCATAAAGTGAAACACTTCAATCAAGTAAAAAAAGAGGGTCATTGGATGGTTCATGGATGCACACGTATAGCAAGTTTGGCCCACGTATACGCATTGACTTTTTTACAGACTGGAATATGGAGTCCAATACCTATAAACCCCTGCTTCACATCACAATAGAACTCTGAGCTTTACCACTATTTTCCCATGTAGACTTTGATATCCTGTATGCTATTACAGACTAGACATTTAAACCTGCCATATCCTGACCTATGTACATTTATGGCTACAAACTCATTCCATGCCTCTCAGTGAACTCTGTTACTACGGTAACATATTATATGCAAATCAAGCAAAGGACACTTTGTCATCTTCAGGTAACAAGGACTACACTATTTCGCATAGTTCACGACCTACCCTTTCATTTGGAATATGTGTTGCAATTATTGGATTTCTGCCTCCACAATCCATAGACAAGGTATTTTCCTCAGGTCATATCCAGCCTACCTCAACATAATGAGTGTGGCATGTCATTTATACCATGGAAAGTAATGCTGGAACATGCAACCAATTTGACATCACAAAGTAATATCTGGCGAGTTACCATTTCTCAAGCCTGTCTGGTTGAGTGCCATCACGGTGGAGAATCTTTGGCAAAACAGAATCAGCCAGCTATTTCAGCTTTTTTTCTCTCGTTCCAAATCACTCATATCTGTAACAGTACTATGTGCCTGCCTGGGCCCAGCTCAGATCTGTAACAGTACTATGTGCCTGCCTGGGCCCAGCTCAGATCTGTAACAGTACTATGTGCCTGCCTGGGCCCAGCTCAGATCTGTAACAGTACTATGTGCCTGCCTGGGCCTAGCTCAGATCTGTAACAGTACTATGTGCCTGCCTGGGCCCAGCTCAGATCTGTAACAGTACTATGTGCCTGCCTGGGCCTAGCTCAGATCTGTAACAGTACTATGTGCCTGCCTGGGCCCAGCTCAGATCTGTAACAGTACTATGTGCCTGCCTGGGCTTAGCTCAGATCTGTAACAGTACTATGTGCCTGCCTGGGCCCAGCTCAGATCTGTAACAGTACTATGTGCCTGCCTGGGCCTAGCTCAGATCTGTAACAGTACTATGTGCCTGCCTGGGCTTAGCTCAGATCTGTAACAGTACTATGTGCCTGCCTGGGCCTAGCTCAGATCTGTAACAGTACTATGTGCCTGCCTGGGCTTAGCTCAGATCTGTAACAGTACTATGTGCCTGCCTGGGCTTAGCTCAGATCTGTAACAGTACTATGTGCCTGCCTGGGCTTAGCTCAGATCTGTAACAGTACTATGTGCCTGCCTGGGCTTAGCTCAGATCTGTAACAGTACTATGTGCCTGCCTGGGCTTAGCTCTTCTTTTATTATATCTTGGCTCTGTAAGAATTACACAAGGCTGTACTAATCACTGGCCTATCATTGCTGCATGCCCCTTTTAATAGATATATTTTTTACCATAATTCCCTCTGGTCTCTCTTTAGACGTCCTCGACCTCTTTCTATCTGTCCCTGGATGAGAATGTCTTATGGGCATGAAGGAAAATAGAAAACGTGAACAGTTTTTTTGAAAAGTGTAGACAAGTAGGAAGAATAAAAACATTATATACAAAAACATTATATATGCCACAATATTATCACTATATGACATGCTATCACGATATATCAAGATACATCGCCCAGTAAAGGTTAAATAAAATGTAAAAAATGCCCGGTACCATTTTCATATTGAATTATCAATATTATTTTGGTGCCCACCACTACTAATTTCGCCTAAAAGTGTGTGTCTGGGCTCAGAGTGGGGCTAACCACATCCCTGTAACAGCGGTGGCCAACCAGCAAACTGAACAAGACGCCCATCATTCAACCACGACAAGAAGGACATGGGACTTTCCGCATGCTGTGATTAGTCCACTCCTGCTGGCTCACTGCCTGGGTGAGTCTTCACTGTAGTGTGTAGCCAGGTGACGCGTTAATCATATAGAGGGGCATGGGATCTCAGAGATAGCGTTAGCGCCACTCTGGGGGCTGGGCTTCATGTGATGTAAAAGCTATCCACTGGGCTACATTACAGGAAACAGGCTGCTTAGTGTGAGGACATTCACAGGTCATTAATCCATTTCTCCACAGGCCACACAATGTCAGGAGGGAATAACAGAATGCCCTTACACACACCCACATGCATACACGCACACACGCAAACAGACACACACACAAACAGGTCATTTATCCATTTTTCCCTAGGTCACACAATCAAACAAGGGAGCAACAAAACCCCAACACACAACGGCACCTGTTTTTCTATGAATAATAATCACATAAAGACTGTACATCGACAGTCTCGACAAGCTAATGAAAATGTGTTTGCTTCATTATGTACCTTACTGAGAAAATGTCTTCCAAAGAAATCTCTTGCTAGAACCTACAACATATGAGTTGTGTTTGGGAAGAAATAAACAATGTCATACCGGCGGCTTTGGCGATCGTGACGTTTAGTCAGCCGGTGATTGTCAAGCAAATAACTGCTGGTTTCACAGTAATTGACCGTTAATTAACAGAAACACAATTAGCATTTTCTGGCTTCCGTCCACAAGACACTGATGCAGACCTTTGGAACGTCTACTTTTAAAAGTGTAATGAATCCATGTCATAAAGCGAACACCATCAAAAGATATCCATTATTTATATTAGACAGGTCTAAAGAAACATGAAGAAGAATACAATTGAACATAGTTGAATAAAATAGAAAGGATATTTTCTCCAAAAGGTTTGAGGGATTGCGCACATGCTTCTATTCTGTGTTGAGAGGTTAACAAAGAAACAGGTCCTCCTACATGCTTCATTTAAACGTATTTATGTAACTTTAGTTGTGATACAAATGTTGGGCTATGTGTTTTAATGTTCAATACATCCTAAGGCTGCATGATGTGACTCTAATGCTATGATATGTATTGGTTCAGTCTCTCATTCACAACTGGACAAGCACTTGATAATGACTCAAATTTCCCGGCGGCATTCCCTTTTGTATGGCCGTAATGCCCCCTAAAAAAATCTATGACTTTTGCGGCCAGTAGCTGTTGTGCACTTGGGCTGAATATAATAATTATATTTCCCTTCTCCCGGCTGCATGCTCCAAAGCACCTCTCACTCTCAAGGCTCTCTCGGAGGTTCTCAATTCTTATTAGACAATGCCTGTAAAGTGATCTGGTCCTTCTCACAGCATCTCGGGATTTACATTTTTATTTATTTTATTTCACCTTTATTTAACCAGGTAGGCAAGTTGAGAACAAGTTCTCATTTACAATTGTGACCTGGCAAAGATGAAGCAAAGCAGTTCGACACATACAACCACACAGAGTTACACATGGAGTAAAACAAACATACAGTCAATAATACAGTAGAAAAATAAGTCTATATACAATGTGAGCAAATGAGGCGAGATAAGGGAGGTAAAGGCAACAAAAAAATAAAGGCCATGGTGACGAAGTAAATACAATATAGCAAGTAAAACACTGGAATGGTAGATTTGCAGTGGAAGAATGTGCAATGTAGAGATAGAAATAATGGGGTGCAAAGGAGCAAAATAAATAAATAAATAAATACAGTAGGGGGAGAGGTAGTTGTTTGGGCTAAATTATAGATGGGTTATGTACAGGTGCAGTAATCTGTGAGATACTCTGACAGCTGGTGCTTAAAGCTAGTGAGCGAGATAAGTGTTTCCAGTTTCAGAGATTTTTGTAGTTCGTTCCAGTCACTGGCAGCAGAGAACAGGAAGGAGAGGCGGCCAAAGGAAGAATTGGTTTTGGGGGTGACCAGAGAGATATACCTGCTGGAGCGCGTGCTACAGGTGGGTGCTGCTATGCTTTCTCAGAGGCTACAAGTGAAGACAGACACAACAGGGACGCATTTTACTGGTCAAATTGTCCTTCTGCCTGAAAAAAATATATTCCAAACATAGTCTGGAATAGTTGATGTTCAAAAATGCAATCAATTAGCGGAGAAAACACAATTCTCAAAAGTGACCGCAAATGCGATTATGCATGTAAAGGTATGTAATGGTCATTATAAAGGTGCATTTTTATGGTGAAATTTTTCTTCCCCAAACAAATAGGCTCAACACTGGTTGTAAAGTGGATTAATACGCTTCATTTTAAGAAGTTATTTGGCCACTGTAGTTGTGATACAAACCTTATCAAAACATATAGGCCTATGGGCTAGGCTACAGGAGGTGTGCGACTATGATTTGAAAAAGTCACACACAAAAAATGCTCTGTTTCTTGCCTTACTGCACAAGCTGGGCATCATTCACAAGTGATAGGCTAATATTGTCACCCATCAGGCTATTCTTGATTTAATCTTATCTTTACAAATACTAAATAATATATGTGTGAAATTTGAAACACGAAACAGGGGTAGGGGGAAAAATACATCATCTACACACTTAAAAAACAAATGGAGGACACTTTTCCCATGGTTAATTGCCAGCCAGGCAGGCTATACTCCTCTTGCAAAAAGAAGCAATGTGCTTAATATTAGGAAAGATGAGAAATAAATATAGTAGGCTTAGCCTATAGAAAGCTGATGGGAACCTCCTCTATTCAATAGAGGCCATCAAAACGGTTTTCTCACTCAATTGCACAGCCTATAGAAATGCTGCATAACATGAGCTTGTGGGCTCTCATGATGTGTTTGATTAGATTTTCGATCACATTTGCATTCATGTGGGACAATAGAGTGCTGAGTACCAGTCAGTTAGCAAGTTTGGTAGGCCACTAATGACCATCAGCAGCATCAGAGCTTGGAGAAGCCTAGTTACTGTGATTAAACGGTCACTGGAATTTGACTGCAGTCATGACTTGTGAACGCCGGTGTGGCGGTAATATGGTCACCGTAACAGCCCTACGGAGTAGTCATGGAGTGTAGACAGCCTCTAGACAACAAAAGTCACAATAAGTTACCTATTCACTAGTCCCAATAGCAAAACTAATTGGGTTCTGAGGGGAGCAACACCTAAAATAGTTTGGTACCTCCAATTCCACAAAACATTTTAGCATACACATGTTGACACATTAACCCTTCAAATGTAATTTCTTGAAATAGACATTGACATATCACACCTTATCACTACCACATGTTGAATAATAATTTCTGATTTGGTAGAAGGGCATTCTAGAATGGGCATTAACACCTCTCTGACTTTGAATCACAAAAAGACTTGGGAAAAAACAGTCAGAGGAATGGGGAGAGAGAGAGAGAGAGAGAGAGAGAGAAAACCCATACTTTTGGACTAACATTAGATAACACATTTTTCCAACAAGCGATAGCTTCCAATTTCCCTGAGAAGGGAGTGTTTTCAGTAAAGTGGCACTGAAGGAATTTGATAGCAACCATAGCCCCTGTGGAAATAAGCATGTTTGCCAGGACTTTCTGTAACAAACTGTTTATGTATTAATAGAGAGATACGTAGGGAGAAAATATTTAACTGATTGTTATTCCTCAGATGTGGCGCATACCCAACACAGTTCACGTTTGAGTAGTTTTCTGCTTTGCATTTGAAAAGTCATTGAATCATGACACCACAGACCTCAAGTTCAACTAGAACAACTATAGTCAACACATTACACACAGGAGTGAACTGGTACTGCTGCTACAATGGCAATTCCCAGCATTCCACAGTGCAGAGGGCTATAGGGGTGATCCAGAGGACGCTCCTTACTGTACTACTTGGCCCCCTTTTATCATACTGTTCATGATGAGATAGTAAGTCTGAGTTGAACTCTATGGCTAGTGTATAGACCAGGAGCAGGACTACTGTATGGGGCAATGGGTTTGTTCTCTACACCCTGAACTATGTTTGTTTGAGGCACTGGAAGTAACCCCTGCTGTGGTGATGATGAGTTACACAGGATGTGGAAGCACTGTCCCCAGACCAGTTGCGTCACTGCATGGATTCTACTGTAGTATACCAGGGTAGAATGGGGACCTCTGACTCCGGCAAGACACCAGGTCAGACACAGCCTTTACAATGCAATATATAACCTTAGAAGGGCCTCATTTAAAGGTTCACTAGTTACAACACAATTTAAAAAATGAAGAATATCGTCTTTAAACAAAGATGAACTTTTCTTCCACTTCATTGGGCCCGAATGTAAAAAATGCGATGTCTCAGTATCTGTGAATACATTAAATGTGCTAAATTATGATGTGAAACAGTTTAGTCAATCAATAAGGATGTTTCCCATTCAATAATAACTACAGACTACAAAAAATCACGTTGACAAATTGTCACCTCTGGGGAACATTGGACTGGCAACATTTCATTTAGATTTACATACTAACTCATCAGGTCGAAAAAGATAACACAATACTGTATATGGATTATAAACACAGTAAATCACTGCACTCATCAGATATCGCAGATCCTTTGAAGAAAATGTACATCCCCGACCCAACATCCATATCATTATGTTCCCTTTGTGCGGTCCCTGGAGAATTCTTCATTTTACAAACAAGTCGCGACTCGTGAAAATTTATCAGTGCCCATTAATAACTCAAAATATGGTTGTTAGGATGGTTTTGCAATGGTTGCTGAATTTTTTGTATTATCAGTTATTTTACTTTATGTACATCTGGTAATGTTAATGGGGCGTAAAATAGAACTACTGCCTGATGCACTTCTGTGCAAGTAAGGTAGACGGGCATTTCCTTCTGCTTTGTAAGGCTAAATATTGTAAGTCATGGACATGCTTGTTCATTCCCAGCGCATTGCTATTAACAGTGAGTAGAAGAATGATGGATGACTAAACAAGATTATCTAATGTATGACCACAGTCCTATTGATTAACTTGACCATGCCTGGAATAGGGGCCAAAATATATTTAAAGAAATGTTTAAGTCGATTACGTTTGGAAATAGGGAACCCTGCTTTGGATGCTTCCTTGAGAAGGCAGCTTGGAGAGAAAGGCCCCCTCTGGTTACAGGTAATGGCTCACTAACTCTATGGCATCCCACACTGCCATTTTCATTAGCACTCCAATTTCCTTTCTCTACAGGGTAAACAACCTACGAGCGTTATGGGTGTACATCCTCATGTATTTACACACGGAGGCATCGTGATACCTGGATATCATCATAATCACCTTCTCTACAGAACACACCGTAAAACCATGAAACATGTGACACGTTTATAACATACACATCAGTGTTAAAAACTTAAACTTCAGGCATTTAGGTTTGCCAATAGACGGGTTAGCTAACAACGTCAAGAAAATGATGTGCACGCTTCCATGGGGCAAAACCTATTTTCGACACAATTGGCTGGAAAGAGTTCAATGCTTTAGGAAGCTTCATTTCCCCATCACTACTAACAAACACAGTAATGGGTGGGTATCTCTTACATTCACTCAAAAGGCATTTATGGAAATATGAAAATATGGCTTTACATCCTACAGTGTTGAAATAACACCCCCAGTGTTTATTGTTTAAAACCTAAATGCCTTATCCTGAATAAACATGTTCATATGTTTAAAAAGTATAATAGCAAATAAGCATGTTCTTGTGTTTACAATCAAAACACTGTGACGAGTTTTCATTGATATTCTAAATGCCTTGACGCATTTAAAAAGTGTTACAGAATTTATTTGAGTTATGTGTCTTAAACACTTGGTTTAACCGTGTATGCTGATCTCTTTTTGCCATAGCTCCAGTCACTCTGATTCAGATCATTATGTCTTGATCAGATATCCTTTCATGCACTGTCAGCAGTCTACTGAGAAGAAACAGTCATAATCCAAGAAAGATCTCACAACTGCTTAATCTTTTCTGTGCTTCCTGTCCACACACAGGGAGCTTGTGCCCCAACCTGGGAGCTGTTGCCATCCCGGATTATTTCACCCCTTGTCTGTAAATTCACCCATTCAGAGAGAGCCAGCTAGCTCGAGCATGGCACATTACTACTGGAGAGCTGGGAGCCAGAAGCCATCATTCTCGCCCCGCTAATTACAGTACATGCACTCTGACACACCCCTGGGCTAAGCTGAAGAAAATTGTATTGCCGCCTGTAGCTTAGACCCAAAGACAAGCTCTTGGTTGGTGTGATAAGGAGGATGGTATCAAGGTCTGAAAGCAATTTTATCTGGTGACCAGTCGAGTGGGCCAAGAAGTGACAAACCACTCTCTGATCCTACTGTACACACACCCATATAGCTAGTGGTGTAAAGTAGTTTTTGGGAGAATCTGTACATTACTTTACTATATATGTTTTCGACAACTTTTACCTTTACTTTACTACATTCCTACATAAAAAAAAAAACGTTTTACTCCATACATTTTCCCTGACAACCAAAAGTACTTGTGTCAAATTTAGCCTCTGGCCTGACGGACTCACTAAACACAAGAGTGTGCCCCTGGCAATACATTCTTTTCAAAAACAAGAAAATGGTGCCTTCTGCTTTGCTTAATATAAGGAATTTTGAATGATTTATACTTTTACTTTTCATACTTTAAGTATATTTTTGCAATTACATTTACTTGTTAAACTTAAGTATATTTAAAACCAAATACTTTTAGACTTTTACTCAAGTAGTATTTTACTGGGTGACTTTCACTTTTACTTGTGGAACTTTCTGTTAAGGTATCTTTACTTTTACTCTAGTATGAAAATTGGGCACCTTTCCCACCACTGCATATAGCATGTGTAGCTCCAGCAGACGCAGCACGTACAGTATGTCTACTATAACCGTCACTAGCTGGTTGTCTGGCTGACTGGCTGGCTGATCAGCTATGTATCCATGGGATCTGCAGCCACAGCCATCCTCACTATCAGTTCCTTTCAGATAGGGTTTTGTTTCAGTACCAGTTGTAGCCTACCCACACTCTACAAATCTATGGAAGCCACTAACAAGCATCCCACTTACTGACAGCTGATGTGTGCTGTAAATTAATTTAGTAGCAGACAACATTAATGATCAAAACCAAGGATGTATAGAATAGTATGAGAGCATGAAATAGAAAAAAGGAATGTAGTAGATTGATGCTAAAATCAGTGTATGTGACACATAACAGACACAGCATGAGTCTTGCACAAGCAGGAATATAACTATTCCTTTGTAGTTGAGGGTATAAAAATGAAATTGTCATAAGCAGTGGTCAAACAGAAAGGAGAAATTCAATAAGAGTTGAAAGAAGCATCGGTATCATTGGCAAGAGATAAACGGAATGGCTTAATTAGGAATAATGGGAAATCTTGATTGCGATCATGGACATTGTATGAAAAAAAAATTGCAAACTTCAAGCATCCTTCATCATCTGTCAAAACTTAAAAGGAATATAGCCCACGGTTAATTTGCATCAAGGGCACAAAATGAAGGATATGATTAAGAGTAAAGTCACTTGGTAAAACATTAGGACTCATTACATGGTGGCTCCTATTTCAGATTAAGGCTAGCAGAGAGAGAGAGAAAAATGTGTAAAGAAAGCACAGTAAATGTTAGGCTGGGTTTCTGTACAGCACTTTGAGATATCAGCTGATGTACGAAGGGGTATATAAATACATTTGATTTGATTTGATATCCCAATGTTGGTATAGTTACCACTTTGTTATAATATTTAAATCTGTTTTTTTTATTTTTATAAATGTCACATTAAAATGTGTAATGTAATAAAATATTGAAGGAAAATAAACATTTGCAGTGTACAAACTTGATGAACATGAATTACATTTATTCTCACAGGGGGCCAAAAATAACTATCTGAAAGCCATGCCCAGAATAGGCCACGCCTTTGGATTACCGAAACATGGGTTAATTTAACCGTAAATTGGGTTATTATTCACTTTCATGTTGGGTTGACCCAGCAGATGGGTATTTTTTAACCCTCTTTAGTCAATTACAGCAGCCCCATGAAAATCGAACTAGCATAATATAAACATCCCCATAAAAATCTGTCTGTTTAAGCTAAAGATATCCTCTATATATATATATATATATATATATATATACTGTATATACACTGCTCAAAAAAATAATGGGAACACTTAAACAACACAATGTAACTCCAAGTCAATCACACTTCTGTGAAATCAAACTGTCCACTTAGGAAGCAATACTGATTGACAATAAATTGCACATGCTGTTGTGCAAATGGAATAGACAACAGGTGGAAATTATAGGCATTTAGCAAGACACCCCCAATAAAGTAGTGGTTCTGCAGGTGGGGACCACAGACCACTTCTCTGTTCCTATGCTTCCTGGCTGATGTTTTGGTCACTTTTGAATGCTGGCGGTGCTTTCACTCTAGTGGTAGCATGAGACGGAGTCTACAATCCACACAAGTGGCTCAGGTAGTGCAGCTCATCCAGGATGGCACATCAATGCGAGATGTGGCAAGAAGGTTTGCTGTGTCTGTCAGCGTGTCCAGAGCATGGAGGCGCTACCAGGAGACAGGCCAGTACATCAGGAGACGTGGAGGAGGCAGTAGGAGGGCAACAACCCAGCAGCAGGACCACTACCTCCGCCTTTGTGCAAGGAGGAGCAGGAGGAGCACTGCCAGAGCCCTGCAAAATGACCTCCAGCAGGCCACAAATGTGCATGTGTCTGCTCAAACGGTCAGAAACGGTCAGGTCTGACCGTTTGAGCAGACACATGCACATTTGTGGCCTGCTGGAGGTCATGCTTACAGCCCAACACCGCGCAGTACGTTTGGCATTTGCCAGAGAACACCAAGATTGGCAAATTCGCCACTGGCGCCCTGTGCTCTTCACAGATGAAAGCAGGTTCACACTGAGCACATGTGACAGACGTGACAGTCTGGAGACGCCGTGGAGAACGTTCTGCTGCCTGCAACATCCTCCAGCATGACCGGTTTGGCGGTGTGTCAGTCGTGGGGTGGGGTTTCTTTGGGGGGTCGCACAGCCCTCCATTTGCTCGCCAGAGGTAGCCTGACTGCCATTAGGTACCGAGATGAGATCCTCAGACCTCTTGTGAGACCATATGCTGGTGGTCTGCCCCACAGACCTCATGTGGCTGGAGTGTGTCAGCAGTTCCTGCAAGAGGAAGGCATTGATGCTATGGACTGGCCCGCCCGTTCCCCAGACCTGAATCCAATTGAGCACATCTGGGACATCATGTCTCGCTCCACCCACCAATGCCACCTTGCACAACAGACTGTCCAGGAGTTGGCGGATGCTTTAGTCCAGGTCTGGGAGGAGATCCCTCAGGAGACCATCCGCCGCCTCATCAGGAGCATGCCCAGCCATTGTAGGGAGGTCATACAGGCACGTGGAGGCCACACACTACTGAGCCTAATTTTGACTTGTTTTAAGGACATTACATCAAAGTTGGATCAGCCTGTAGTGTGGTTTTCCACTTTAATTTTGAATGTGACTCCAAATCCAGACCTCCATGGGTTGATACATTTGATTTCCATTGATAGTTTTTGTGTGATTTGGTTGTCAGCACATTCAACTATGTAAAGAAAAAAGTTTTTAATAAGAATATTTCATTCATTCAGATCTAGGAAGTGTTATTTTAGTGTTCCCTTTATTTTTTTGAGCAGTGTATTAAGATATGTATTTTTTGCATTGGCTGCATCTGAATCCACTGCATCCTTTCATACCGTCCCTAGGAGGGGTGCGTCACTTGAGTGGGTTGAGTCACTGACGTGATCTTCCTGTCCGGGTTTCCAAACTATTATGACTCCTCTATTGTGATTACTGTTTTGTTCTAGGATGTCCCTAAGCCTCACAAGACTCGCCTGAAGGTAGCCCGGTACCAGTAAAATGAATGAATGGCAGTATATATGGAAGTTTCCTGATCTTTCTTATATCCCTCAGATATAGGACAGACACTTCAAAAACAAAATTCCTTTAGTTTTGTTTTTCCATGTATGATGCTGTTATTCAATGTGTTTATGGGCTAATAGCTAATAGCAGTAAGGCCAAATTCAATGTTTCATCAAATATTTGTTTTTATACCTAAAGGGATCCTAAAATTCCAAATCAAATATCTAAATTATCCTTCATATGACCATCTTAAAACAATTCCACATGTTAACTTAGTAGAACCCCCCCCACAGGCTTAAACTATAGAGGTTATTTGCAGGAAGAATGGCCTATTGGCGACGATAAGTCTTTTTGGCAACATGTGGGAGTAAATGTCATTCCTGTTCATCAAGTTATTTTTGTACAATTTTGTACACATTTAAATTTCCCTTCAATATTTTTGCACATTACATAGTTTAAATATACAATTAATAACATTATTTAAATATCATAACAAATTGGTAACTATCCCAACACTGGGATATGCATAGGCACTTGAGGAACTCAACTTGTGTAAGCTTCAATAAACTACAAAAGTGTCGGTGCTCACCCTTAATGCGTTTGACAATACTACAAAACAGTTCAACCGTAATGACATTTACTCTCACCGGGAACCAAAAATAACGACCCGAATGCCATGCGACTACTAAGCCACGTGCTTCCAGTGTTCTGATCTGACACGGTGGATCATAGCTCAATAACCCAACTAAATGACACAACTGGCTGGGTCAAAAATAACCCAACGTGTGTTCTGTCCACTATTTACCCAGCGATGGGTTGTTTTTAACCCAGCATTTTTTTTGTGTACGAAGGCATAATGAGACAGAAGAGAGAAATGTAATAATAAGAATGTAATCAGAATGTGATTAATGTAATACGAATGGGAGTAACGTAATAAGAGTGGGAAGTGAGAAACTGAGGCAGTTAGTGCTTATGCTTAAGCCTGCATAGTTACCAAGTTCTGTCATAGCAGACCCATGTTGGAACAATATGGCAATGGAGCATCTCAGAGGGCTCTCCAGCATTAATGTGAAAGTGACTAGCTCCTGCCTGTCAGCCAGGGCAACGAAGGCGAGATGACACGCGTCATGGAGAAGTCAGGCAGAGAAACCTGGCGCCCAGCTCAGAGACTAATGGAGAGCTCTCTCAACGTGGCAGGCAGAGCTGTGTCACCATCTCTATCTTACCGATGCCGTCCTCCCAACAGCCATCGCTTCCTCGCACCGTCGCACAGCTGTCTAGAGCCGTGGAGGAAAACCACCTAAATATTTCCCGACACATGACCTCCCAGACCTAGACGCTGAACATCCACAGCAACAGAGAAAGCCTTGATTGATACTGTTTTGTAGTTGACAGATGATTGAGGATGTGTCCTTGATGAGTACTGTATGGATGGATGTTGAGGGGAATGAGTGGTGACATGAAGATATATGATATATGATGGCGTCCTAGCTCATGGTTATACTCGTATGATTCAGTAATCTCAGTCTTTATTTATTTATTATTTATTTATTTGTATTTGCCTACAGTAACCTGAAAGTTCTGCATGTTGATTGCATAATGTGTTGACCAACACATTCAATCTGGGCTTTGTGAGATACTATAGTCAGCTTTATTGAGGATTTAAAAACGTTCACCCCTGTCAGAAAGTCTCTAAATACAAGAGAATTCAGCTGATACCGCTCTACATTCTAAGTTATCAGGCGCCTGGCTAACACCACACAAGTGTTACCTGAACTAAAAAACAAACAGTTGGCGCAAAATTAGCTCCAACTTTTAAAAAACATAGGCAGAAATTCAGTCAACTTAAAATGATGTGTTTGTTAAAGTTTGTTAAAATTGACTGAAAAATATGACTTGGGGGGAACTATTGTTTTAACATACAATGTTTTCATATTTGACATGTAGACAGTAATTAATACTCCACGTCCTCACCTGGGATTTGAACTCACAACCTCTTCCAATCTTCTTGCTACCACAACCATGTTCATGTCAATGACTTATTTCACCTGCATTGCTACACTTTGCTCTTCAAAGTAAATCTCAGCTCTGGTACACTCAAGCAAAACTATTGTATTTATCATAGTGATTACGGAGTAACATTAAAACAGATTAATATGCCCCACCAAGAGCAGACAACTACACAGAAAAACCTACAATTGCTGAAATAAGTCAATAATATCAATGGTGAGAGAATAGTTAGATAAATTGACACTTGACTCAGATATGGTGCCAAAGCCGGAAGATTGGAATGCCAAGAACCAAGAGGCTGAGAGTTCAAATCCCAGGTGAGGACTTGTTGAATAATATCTACTGTATAAATGAACATGCACAATGTAAACATGTATGTCTAATATACATTACCAGTCAAGTATTTCAACACACCTACTCATTCAAGGATTTTTCATTATTTTCTACATTGTAGAATAATAGTGAAGACCTCAAAACTATGAAATAACACATATAGAATCATGTAGTAGGCAAAAAAAGTGTTAAACAAATCAAAATATATATTTATATTTGAGATTCTTCGAAGTAGCCGCCCTTTGCCTTGATGACAGCTTTGCACACTCTTGGCAAAAATATATTTTGATTTGTTTAACACTTTTTTGGTTACTACATGATTCCATATGTGCTATTTCATTGTGTTTATGTCTTCACTATCAGTAAACATATAGAAAAAGCCTTGAATGAGTAGGTGTGTCCAACGTTTTCACTGGTACTGTATGTAAGTTAAAAATAGTGTATGTTAAAAGCACTCTGTGTGTCTTAACCAGTTGCACAGCCTTTTTTAGTTAAGATGCCCAAATAATAATTTATAGTTGAATGATCATATGAGACATCTTGAGCAAGCACATCATTTTGAATTGACAAAATGTTTGCCTACGTTTTCTTAAATTTAAGCTAAGTTTGAGACCTATTTTTTTTGGGGGGGGGGGTTCCCCTTGCCCACCCTTGACCACCCTAATGACGCTCATGTTTTCTAAATATAAATGTGCATGCATGTGCAGCCCTGAGGGCATGACACTCATAATCAGAGAAATGTAAATAGGCTAGCAATGAAAATCATGGTGAATCGTAAACATTGTCCATGGTCCGGTGTGTTATTGTCATTTTTCATTTATTAGAGTCGTTATGCGGAGTTACAAGTTCAAGATAATTACATTTCGCATTGCAAATCACATATTTGCACTATGGCATGGTAGCCTGCCATATAATACCTAGAATAGCCTATCTTAATAGATATTGATCAACTCCAAGTCTATTATAATTGCATATATCTCATCTGGGCTGATTACATTTGATTACTTTAATTATCCTGTTGATTACAAAGTTGTCTGACATCTCAGTCAAATATAAGAACTGCATTGATGATCAGAGGAACATCAGCGTGGACAAAATAATAGAAAATGGATGAAAACATGTATGCATGTGTGTTAAGTTTTTTACATGATTACATGTACTGACTTTAGCCAAATCTAATTCGTGCTAAAATCGTATCATTTCCTGAAGCTTAGCGACCAAATGTTATATTTTGAAAAAAATCAACAAGTTGTATTACAGTCGGTTTAAAAAACGATATTGATCTCAAGATTTAGGGTGGGATGCGTGTTTACACCTGTTTATCCGCAAACGGTTATTTTAGCTTGTTGGTGACAAAATCAAGTTCATCGGGCGAGAGAGAAACTTCGTGCGTATGTCGGTAGGAAATAAATAACCCATACATACGCCATATAGAACTGGTTTACTCTTTACTGCCTTTTGCACATTAGCAAGCTTTTGACAACGCATTTCGCCTATTCGTTCTAATAATTATTAGCCGATAATTGCATGGAAACCACACATAACTTCTTGATTACCAATACCAATAATGTCACAGACTTACCTGCGCAGCCATAAATGAGAGATCCATTGTGTTACGCGTGTGAGAACAGTACACCGTTGACTATCTTGAAATAGTGTCGAGTCGCCCTAGTATTCTCCAAAATGTAATTAGAACGTTTTTCCCATCTACATTCTCAGATCCAGCCAACGTTAATAGCGTATGCAAGTGGCGTAGCCGAGTAGGCGACTATTGTATTGGAACATACGACAACCTTACAGAGAGGGAAAGAGCGCTTGTGTTTCTGTGTGAGTGTGTGAGAGGGGGAGATTTTTAATAGCCTACAGTGATATTAACACAAACGGCGAATCTAGCAGTGTTTTCGAGAGTAGTTATGACAGTCTAATTGAGTTGTCTCGCCTACTCTTGGCACATTTATCTGTTGCATTTTGAAATACAACAAGAGCTTGTGCTTCAGAAACCATGTCTGCTTGCAATATTTAAAGAGCACCGTATTTCATGAAGCAATTAATCATGCACTGTCTGAGTACCTATGTTAGATGCACAGGAGGTTGTATGATAAATTATTGTCTGATGGATTAGTAAATGTTTAATGTACTGTGTCTGTGGTCTATTTTCAGGATCCCCACTCTGGGTGACATCCTTCATCTTATTCTAAATGATACTTTGCCCCCTGACCTGGACTCAAACCCGGGTCCAGCGACTGTCAAGCCAACACCTTAACTGTTACGGCAACAGGTCTGAACCTCTTACTGAGGTTGCTAGGTGTTAGTTTAAGGCCACGACATTGTCTCCTTCCTCTGGGAGAGAGTGTCCTCACGCTTCTCTGTGAGACTCTCACGTGTACACGCCTCTTTTGATGGCCAAACAGGCGCCACCCCACTTTTGACACCAATGTAGTGAATTTGGGGGGGGGGGGGGGGTATCGCCGACTGGAACTCTGCGACTGTCAAGCCAACACCATAACCATTACGCCAAGAGGTCCGGACGTAGGTGATGGGTTAAAGTCGCTACCATACTTGCTCATATGAGAGCACGTGGCCTGTGAATAACTCAAAGCTCATTGTGAGTATAGAACAAGGAAATGCAATGTCTTAAAGGGAAAGAAGTTGATGATGGCAAAGCGATGAGAGGCGCCAATATCAAGTTCATAGAACGCTTTGCCTAAAACAGGTAATGAACTCCGTAGTGTAGTGTAATAGCCGACACTTTATGTGTCTGCCAAATAACTCTCAGTCAGGGAAATCACCCAGATGAGAGCTGTAACAGTGTGTTCACAGTTTTATGTCTAGCCATTTGAACAAAGTACTGTTCCTTCCATTTTGGCCATTACATCGTTAATGTCCACTTCTGAAAATGTTATGGAATATGAATAACAGTACAGATCTTCCAGCTGATTTTCTATTCCAAAGCAAACTATTAATATTGTGTAATGATATTCTACTGATAAATTATAACAATGCATCCACTCGCGGACCCATGGGATATTGGCCATGGGATTTGTTAATTCCGGTGCATTAACGTACCAGAACAATTGCACTGACACACAATCTTTTAAACTCATCAATATTTCATCAGAGTTCCAAAGCATCTGGCACACCTGAGGTCAAGGCGATTTACTCGAGGATAAAAACTTGCTACAGAACCTTTTAAAGCATTCCAACTATGTCGTGCAGTCAGACACCTAATGTATTGTGCAGTTTGATTCTGGACAGGAGGCTTTATAGATACAGTAGATAAATTGCTGCCTCCGTCGAGTGCCACTACCTTTAGCTATTGTACAACTTTATACACTAGATACTGCCAAGATTGCAAGTACCACTCACATGTGGTCTGATTTGTTATTACAGTATACTATTTTCACTTTTTTTGGGATATTTCTATCATACACTCATACAATTTGTTTTGCTATCTAGAGCCTAAAAGGGTTCTTCTGCTCTCCCCATAGCAGAACCCTTTGAAGAATCATTTTTGGTTCCAGGCAGAAAAACCTGTGTGTGTGTGTGTGTGTGTGTGTGTATGTGTGTGTGTGTGTGTGTGTGTGTGTGAGTGAGAGAGAAAGAAAGAGAGAGAGGAGTCAGACATGTGAGTTCCATGTAGAACTCTTCACACAGAGGGTTCTATGGAATCTGAAAGAGTTCTACCTGGAACCAATAAGGGTTCTACCTAGAACCAAAAAGAGTTATCCTATGGGGACAGCCGAAGAACCCATTTGAAACAGCAACTGTTCCCAGTAAACATAGTTAATCTTTGGTAGCATGAATTTGCTGGTCATTAGACTGTGGCAGCTGTGTGGGAGGGAGTCTATGAATACCATCATTAGCCAAGAGTAGAAGACGGGGCGCAATAGATTAGCATCTATTAGATTTTACATGTAGAATCCGGCTTGTCGTTGAAACTGGAACACGACAGAGGAATACAATATCTGATAGGGGGGAAATGTAAAGGAAGTGTTGCGATGTTAATGAATATATGCTTGCTGTAGTAAAGGTTTCTATTGGAATGGGTTGGTTGTTTTGGTTGATAGATTCTTAAAGTTTCCAGAAAGAGGGAAGCAATGCCCAAGAAGGACTGCAATTATGATCATTTTTCATCCCGACTGTAGTCTTTGTCTGCTGTGTTTCTTTTTGTAGCTCAAATTGATGACCCCCTACACCTTCTATCCAGTAACACCCTTTCAGTAACTGAACCGGGCACTGTATACAGAATGTTTAAGATATTAACTTACAGTATAATACAGAAAAGCTCCATTCCGCTTTGTATGACAGCAGTGCATGCAACCTTATTGCTTCTCACATGGCCACATGCAGTTATGACCTACTCTTCTCCTTTACAAGTCATTGTGCCCATGATTCTGGGTGAAACGATATACAGCCACTTTGAAGCGCCCCATACCAGCTCTAACTTTCACCTTAAACCCGGTAAGGCATACCTACTGTATTACACGGTCTACTAAGTTCTCAGCAACAAGAGACTGCCTCTGGGCATCCAAAGCGGGCAATCCCCAAAGTTATAATTAAGATACTAGAGATAAGACCCATGCTCCCTAGCAAATTCCCTTTAACGTTTTTTGGGAATAATAGAGATCCCAGTTGTCTATTTAAATCTCAGGATCACCGTGGTGTAGTTGGTGTAGTCATTGCAGTTTCAGAGTTTTTTAGCAGTAAAATGTTGTTTTGGTATTCAGAATGCATCAGATTAAGTTGGCCTCACACGCTGGGGAAGGACAGGTCGAGCCAGTGGAGCTGTTTGCTGAGTCTTGCTGAACAGTTGAAAATGGGATGAGGAGGCCTTGCCATTTCGAGGTCCCACGTGTCCACTTCCATACTTGTGGCTTTAATTGTGCTGAAATGTGATTTTCTTTCAGCATCCCCTGTTTTTTTTATTGGGACTGGAGCCTCTCAGACCTCTTGTTTGAACATGTTATGAGGACCTCAGCTGTCAAATACGGGTTGATGGACTGACTTGTCCTTTTTTTAGACAGAGAAAGAGAGTACTGTATGTTTGGATGCTTGCCAGGGCAGGTTTATATACCACCACTCAAATGTCTTTCTTTGGAACGAGATTACCATAGAATGGCGTTAGTCTTACAGCTTGGGTTGTGAGTTGTTGGTTTATTCCATTCAGGTTCAAATGGAAGCCCTTGGTAAACCTATATCATTTTAATGCCGCTGTCTCAAGCTTTGAGAATATAGTCTGATTCAAATGAGGCCTCCTTTATGTACAGCTACAAATGGTAGGCCTTATACTTGTTTGCGTGGTCCCCAGGGACATGGCGCTCCCCTGTGACAGACACAATAACTTGTGGAGAGGTTTGAGATCAGAGCTACTCATGGTAAATTACAGGTGTCCTCATGTCCTGTCTATGTACAGTGGCAAGAATTGGAATTACCTGGATTTCTGCATAAGTTGGTGACAAAATTTGATCTTATCTTCATCTAAGTCACAACAATAGACAAACACAGTCTGCTTAATCTAATAACATTATACATTTTCATGTCTTAATTGAACACACCGTGTAAAAATTCACATTGTAGGGTGGGAAAAGTATGTGAACCCTTAGATTTGATAACTGTTTGACCCTCCTTTGGCAGCAATAACTTCAACCAAACATTTTCTGTAGTTGCAGATCAGACCTGCACAACGGTCAGGAGGAACAACCACAATCCGTAAGGCACAAATAGTTAATGAGAGAGCAGCAGTGTGATTCACATCAATGCGTCAAGTAGATATCAATAATATGTGATATCTGTATCGCCTTAGACTACACCACTGCTGTCATCCTAACCTCCAAGTGTTTATTCAAGTTGGATAATCTTTGGATGCCGACAGCAGTCGTACCATTGGAAGACGTAGCTTGGACTGTAACCTACAAAAGCCTATTCCTGCTCTTTTCCCGGAATCCATCAAACTCATTTTGATGTGTCATCATAGTGCTTTAGGACTTGTGGTCAGACTCGCTCAGGTGGAACAAACTTTAACTTTTTTCAACCTGAATGTCATCATGTTCAACCTGAATGTCATCAACCTCCTTTCTGAATGTCAAAGTAATCCTTGAAGTAATGATCTTGTTTTTCAAAAGTATCTGTAATCTGATTACAATATGTTTGCTGGTAAAGTAACAGACTACAGTTACCATTTTTTTGTAATCCTTTACATGTAACGGATTACATGTAATCCGTTTACCCCCCAACCCTGTGGGTACACACCTACATATGTACAGTACATACACATTTGCATTCCTTCTGAAATTAAAACAATTAAAACACCTTTCAGTTATCCAATTTACAGTATCTTGTCGCGTCTTCCAAGCTTTGGAAATAACATTTACAATCAGAAACACTTATTTCCTGAATAGCCGTGAAAGTTTTTCTTCATCACTATCCAGAATAGTTCTGGATTCTGTTGTTGCATTTTTTCAAACAAGGTTAGTCTTAAATTATCATATAAAGTACAGTAAAAAATAAAAAGTGCAGTTCACTCGTCATCTCCCCTAAATTGCAGACCGAACATAGCCGCTCTTCTTCATCTATGACATTGAACCTACCTACTTCAGTTGAAAGATGCAATATCCCAGTTCTCAATTGATCTTTGTTTTCTTTGAGAGGTGAGAGGTGACTTAGGGTTCTGGGTCATACGTGTTTTTGATCTAGTTATAAGTTCAGAGTTTTGGTTTTAGCAATATATTTGTTAACAGTAGTTTTAGTAATTTGTAGTTAAGGGTTAGCTTGCGCTTGATCATCAAATCAACTAAAATGTCATTCATCACATGCGACGAATACAACTTGTAAACCTTACCTTGAAATACTTACTTTACAAGCCCTTAACCAACAATGCAGTTTAAAAAAAACGGAAGTAAAAATATAACACAATAAAATAACAATAACGCGGTTGTATGGGTTACCGGTACTGAGTCAATGTACGGGGGTACAGGTTAGTAGAGGTAATTGAAATAATATTTACATGTAGGTTAGGGTAAAGTGACTATACATAGATAATAAACCGCAAGAAGCAGCAGTGTAAAAAAGGGGGACAATGCAAATAGTCTGGGTAACAATTAACTGTTTAGCAGTCTTATGGCGTTTGTGTAGTAGCTGTTAAGGAGCCTTTTGGACCTAGACTTGGCACTCTGGTACCGCTTGCCATGCGGTAGCAGAGAGAACAGTCTATGACTTGGGTGGCTGTAGTCTTTGACAATGTTTAGGGACTTCCTCTGACACCTATTGATATTTTAAGTCAATTAAGAACAAATTCTTATTTTAAATGACGGCCTAGGAACAGTGTGTTAACTGCCTTGTTCAGGGGCAGAACGACAGATTTTGTACCTTGTCAGTACATTGCATTTTAACTTGCTTCTAAATATGTGTTGTAGATCAGCTTCCTTAAATATGTCAATGAGTTCCTTTGTCTGAGGGTAATTACCCTCAGTGTTTAATCAATTTCTTCCTCAACATTTATAATAAAAAGGTGTCTCTTGCTCCCAAAACAGAAGTTTTCTGGAGACTTCCAGTTGGAATGATAATGAGTTTGCCCACTGTTTGCGCTTTTGGTAGCATGATTGCCTCCCAACTGAGGAGAAATAATCACACAATGCCTCTCTTACATCTTCTTGAGGTGGTCAGCCTGATCTGAACAGACCTCAATACAACTTGTGTGCGTCTAGAGCTGTCTTTTCAATGCGATCATCGTATTCTGAAAGCAGAAGTCTTATCTAAGTGTTATGTGTAGACATGCCTTATGTATGTGTTTCGAGGGACTCGGGCAGGTTCAGATTTTCTGCTCTGGTTGGTCCACTGCCATGTGTAAGGATGACCTATACTTAGTGAACTGTACAACCACTAGCAATAATTTAATGAGCACTTGCGAAAAACTGGACCAAGGCTATTGTACTTACACATAATGGATGAATATGGTATGGTACATTAGGGTAAAATAGAATACAGATGCTCTTCCCCTCTGCTCCTCTCCACTCTCAAACTGCACGCTCTGTGTAGCAGTTGGAATGTCACATTGACACGACACTGATGGCAAAGCGACATGTATAGTGGAACTGAAGTGTGAGAGTAACCTTCAGCATGTCCACCAAAGTTCTTTCTGCATGGTCTAGTTTTCCCGAGCGTCAGGAAGTGTCTAGTTTCCTAGAACGTCACAAAGAGGCTCATCGGATAGGTTTACAGACGTAGCCTTGAGTGGAAGGGAGAAGAAAGCTCATTGTGCAACGCCACAGTCACTAACTCCAACCCAGATACAATCACAGCATGCAGGGAGATAGTATCACACAATGAGATGAACAGTATATGTCTCTGTTGTTGAGAGGTTGTTTGGGTATGAGATGTGTTTCAGAGATGTTGATTAGTCATGGAAGAGACAGGGTGGCATAGATTTATTGTAGTTAGTATGATAAATCAAAAAAATAAAAGAGTTGAGAAAAATGTAACCCCGGAATAATATTGATATTCAATGCATTGTTATGGATGACTGTTTGGAGTGGACACCCTTTGTATATGCAATAAATACCGACGCCAAAGACAAACCCCCCTCCCAATCTATTGACCAATACACTATTACCACCGTTTCCCAGTTCACCTTTGATGAAGGACTCCTCCCGCGGCAGGGTATCCTAGTGGTTAGAGCGTTGGACTAGTAACCCGGAAGATTGCAAGTTCAAACCCCCTGAGCTGACAAGGTACACATCTGTCATTCTGCCCCTGAACAGGCAGTTAACCCACTGTTCCTAGGCAGTCATTGAAAATAAGAATGTGTTCTTAACTGACTTGCCTAGTTAAATAAAGGTAAAAAATAAAAAGCCAACCATTGATGATGTACGGCTGCATGCTAGGTCTAATTGTACCCTATTGCGCAAGAGACACACATGGAATGCCATGGTGGGACCAACACAGAGAGATGGAGCAATGATGTGTGTAAGCATGAGAAAATACGCCAAGGCCACCAGTCAATAGAATCGCTGATGGAGCCGGACTCTCCCGTGTAATAAGGAAAGTCAATAAGTCTGACACTTTCTTTGTGTCTTCACTTTTACTCCTTTTGATGCAGTAAGTCAAATACATCATATCATCTCTATTAAATAGTTAGTTGTTTGCCGTTTAGTGTGTTCACTTCTCCTTCCTTTGGTATGGCAAGTGAAATACTGCATATAAAACATCCTCACACAAATGTCATTTTCAGATGTTTTTCTACTGTTTACCGAGGCTATGTGATTGTAAGAGTCAGTTCTAACTTGCTCTTTAAGTCAGAATTTCGCTGAGTATAAAAGTTGGCTTCAGAAATCCCTTTGCAATTTCACCCTTATCTTTTCTTTAGAGTCAACAAAGCAAAAAGCCTTTGCTCTACCAAATAACTTGAACTGAACATCTTGGACAGGAGCTTCCTCTCGTAATGTGTGTGTGTGTGTGTGTTGTGTTGAATTTGAACTGAAGTAGTAAACAGGATACAGAATTGCATTTTGAATTTGAATGAAAGGAAATATAATTGAAATTCAAATTCCTCTTCTATTCTATATTAGATGTAGTCTATACAAATATACATTCTGTACATAAAACGTCAAACATGTCTTTATATACATGCATCTAAAATATTGTTGAAACTATTGATTTTCAGGATAAACTTCATATGAATGATAAAGGAAAACAAAACCCAAATGAAAATATTCTAAATTATTATATTTAATGAATCGCTTAAATTCTGTTCAGTATGGGGAAAATACTACATTTCAGATTCAATGAAACTGTCATGTTCTAAGACTGAGTGGCATTTATTTGAATTGCACTAAATTAAATTCTCATTTCTGTAACTCAAACTCAAATGTATATTCTTCATCCTGTGGGGTGTGGCCAATTCAATTTGAATTTCAACTCATACGTTGAATGGGAGTCAATTCCCAAATTCTCAATTGAGCCCAAACCTGGTGTTTTTCTGATCAGACACAGACACCAGGGGAAGAGTTGCTCTCTACTGTACTGTAACTCACAAGAGGCACCCGCACAGGGAGTCGTCTTAGCTTGTTAAAGCCCTTCTCCAGGTCAAGAGAAAATGTGTTGACGGGGTTCTAAGTCCTTCTGGATATTAAGTGTAGTGGTGAATCCCTTTGAGAAGCCACTGGCTCAGGTTGAGAGCGGTTCATGACTCGTCAACAAGAATCAGCTTTCCAAAATCTTTCCAGCTTTCGCATAGGTGAAAGAGCCATTTGTTTGGCTCCCTGATTTGCATACTGCTTTTGAGCTCAAAACAAAGTTTTTCTTCAGATAAGTTACAAAATAATTATCTGAAGATGGTGAATCCACACTGCAGAAACAGTAAATAGTGGGGAGAGCACTCAATCTGGTCCACGCAAAGTTTTTCAGTGCATGAAAAAGGCATAATTTGCTTGTACCAGGTAAACATTTATTTGAATGCGCATTTCACGATCTGATATAATAGTAGCCTACCTCTTGCGCTTTACATTGGAGATTTGACATTTTTCCATGGTTCTAGCTTTAGTTTTAGAGCCAACTGAGCTGACTCTTCAATGTCAATGGGGCCAAATAGACTCGGAATTCCTATCAATACAGGTCACCAGTGCTACTTATGTGACCAGTGACCATTGACCCAACATATAGTGCCCTCTAGTGTGCAAAAATAAGTTAAACCATCCCTAGATAGACACACTGTACACAACACATTAAATGACACATAAGCAGGCGAAAACGGCTCCTTGGCCTACATCAATTATTAGTGCACTTATTACCCTATTGACTATCATTAGGAAATTAACATAAAAAAGGAGTCTCAGATTCCCAAAAGAACTAAGGATTTAACAAATTCCTCTGTGAATGAAACCACTCAACCAAAGACAGGTTGGTTACTCCCAAGCGAACGTAATCATGGAAGTGGTTTTCTGCAAAAATTGGATTTGCAAATAAATCTGTGTACATTTTCACTTCTTTATAAAAAAACATTGAAATAAGGACATCTCATGAATAACAATCTGAACTGGCTGGTGGTGGATAAGGCTCTGTGTTGATAGAGAGGCGTAAGGGTCTATGGCATCCCCTGCCAAGACCAATCATGCTCCCTACACCGATGGGAACCGATGGTGTGAACACACCTTTCACTTCTAATATCCTTCCTCTCCTCTCGGATCAGCAACAGTGTGCTGTTATCGAGTAATTACCTACTAGGTTTTCTTCGTCTCTGAAGTTTCTGATGTGTCTGACGTTCTTAGTTTTTTTAAGCAAAGCAGATACGCTTTTCATTCGTTATCTTATACCGTACATGTATCCAAAGATTAAAGGATGATCCACGCACATCCTCTTGGCTCACTTCGAGTCAAATAGAGTGCTCAACATGAATGTAAAGATTATCATGAAGGGTTTTGCATGAACAAAACCCTCAAAGGCATGAGGGTTATCTCAATTAAACCCCCTTTTCATTACTGTCTCCACACGAGTGTCAGACCGGATAATCAATGGCCTTATCCCATGCCGTCTCCTATAATACAAGTAGGACTACATCAAAGGTCTGCTGTACTTCATTATAACTATAATAATAATTTATATAAGGTGACCTGAGTGTGCATTGGCTTACAGTCATGTCTCTAAGGCCTGCCAAGCTTATTAAACTGATGAACAAGAACATCAAAAGCAGCAGCCGTGCACACATTGTGTATTCTTGTCTAATCTACATTACATGCCCACACAGTCTACACGAATACCATATACAAACCTGGGTTCAAATAGCATTTGAAATCTTTCAAATACTTTTAATATGTGAGCCGTTTCAGGAAGCTAGGTGCATGTGGCACGTCACTCCTTCACAGGAGAGGCATTTGAAAGTATTTGTATTTATTTTGATCAAAATGCGTGTTTTTTTTTTCCAGAAATGCCTTCTGGAACATTGAACCTTCGTCTGCCTTAATAACAAACTTGTATTCCATCTGTAACTACGAATAACAATTGTTAAATTACAAGCCTATTTGTTTTAGCCATGGAAAAAGTCAGGAACCTTCCCGCTAGCCATGATTTCCCATTGTCCCTCAACTTCAATGTATGATATACAATTTCCTAGCTCTGAGTCTCTACTTTTATCCAATGTAAATAACACAGTTTCACATTTTGCTACATAGGACTGAATCCAGGTGGTGGGTCAAATGCAGTATGTGCTTGATTCAGGTTGCCTGGGCCATGGAACAATGGTGCAGAACTAGCCTTTCTGGCATTCCAGGCTGGCTTGAGCAAACACTCATAGTATTTTTGAGAAAATAAATACCCTTTGAACACAGACCCGGTGTACAGTAACTAGTGTACCAATACAGTGGTGTTCCGGGCTGTAAATCTCAATGCAGCACTCTCACTCAGCATACTTGCATTATCATATGCTCTAACTTGTACAAAATCAGCTAAATGTGAATATGAAATTGAAGGCTAATTAATGACGTCTAACATGAAGAAAAGTTGCTCTGACTTAATGAATCACGCTGTCGTCTGAGATTTGAAGGGCGAGGAGGTTTTAGAGTTGTCGCGCGCTGATTTAATGTCAGACAGTGCATAGCAGACTGAAGCAGTCTGAAGCATTCTCTCAGGCAACACAATATGTCCCAGTAAATAAAATACTGTCGTCAAACGGAGTTTATCAAAAACTGCAGGGGTGCCAATCAAGCAGCCACCCCCAACCCACTGAGACTGAGAGTGCCACGTAAGAACTTGGAACACACCCAATCGGAGCATCTCGCTTCACAACCTCGGTCACTATCTATCTCTGTCTGTCTCAATCTTTCTAACTATTGCTCTCTCTCTTTCTCTCTTTCTCTACGTGTCTCGATCTGTCTCAAGGTTCTCTCCCTATAACCCATCTCTCTCTTTCTCTCTGTGTCAAAATCTGCCTCAATGTTCTCTCTCTCTCTCTCTCTCTCTCTCTCTCTCTCTCTCTTTCTCTCTCTCTATAACCCATTTCTCTCTGCTCTCTCTCTCTCTCTCTCTCTCTCTCTCTCTCTCTCTCTCTCTCTCTCTCTCTCCCTCTCTCTCTCTCTCTCTCTCTCCCTCTCTCTCTCTCCCTCTCTCTCTCTCTCTCTCTCTCTCTCTCTCTCTCTCTCTCTCTGCCCTCTCTCTCTCTCTCTGCCCTCTCTCTCTCTCTCTGCCCTCTCTCTGCCCTCTCTCTCTCTCTCTCTCTCTCTCTGCCTTTCTCTCTCTCTCTCTCTCTCTCTCTCTCTCTCTCTCTCTCTCTATAACCCGTTTCTCTCTCGCTCTCTCTCTCTATTCACTGTCTGTCTCTAAGTCTGGGCTGTGATTTATTACTCGTCCCAGTCTGGTGCCACACATCGCTTTTAATGGAGAACTGCACACACCAATAAAGACCCCAGGGAGCCTGTCTGATGAACAACACAGATGAGAGGAAAAATAAATAAATGGAAACAAGCAATTGTTTAGTATTTTGTATCAGCTGATCTCATTTGAATACAAATGGATAGATCCTCTCTGGTTTCGGGCTTCCATTTATTGTTTATTCTGTTTTATGCAACGGATCCAATTAAACAGCTCAACTCAATTGGATCGTCTGCACAAAAACAATGGGACATAATGGGAAAGATCCAACAGAGTCTCTTAAGGGAAAATAGGCATTTAGTGTTTCCTTTATTGATAGAGATGATAAAGCTCACTCAATGAGATTGTAGTAAGCCTACAGAGGACAGTAAAAGTAAGATCATTCTTAAGATGCTTAATATAGGTCCTTATAAACCATTTGCTAAACGTTAATAAGTATTTTTCCGTGATCTCATCTAAAGTGTTGGCTATTTACACTTCATAAATACTTTATAAAAGTGACAAGTGTAATTTCTCACAAAAGATGGAATGGCCATTGGTAGACATTCCAGCAGTCCCTGATGCTCAAAACGGCCCCTAGACAGAGGCGATTTTAGCATGGTAAATCTTGGTGGGTCAAACTGCCCATTTTTTTTGATACATGCCAGCAAAGCCACTACATGACACTACACTACACTTCACTACACTACACAACACAACACTAAACAATACATTAATTGCACTATAACGGTGACAAACGGTGCCCACAAACTGTTAGGGCCTACATAAGCGCTGTCCCAACGGCAGAGCTTTCTTTTCAGCACCATGGAGTGAATCCTTACCACCGCTAGACCTCGCTATCAGCGGAGCTTTGTCTGGCAGAGAAACAGTTAATTCAGCCTAATTTACTACATTTAAAAAAACATAGCTGATATGGCTAACTTGCTTAAACAAATGTAGTTTCTACTGACAAATGAGATGTACAAACTATGGCATAAGGGGACACCGAGAGGATAAGAGGCAATCCGTAATTTCGATGAATACATTAATGAGCTAAGACTGACGCAGTCAATATAACTATTTGTATAGCTACAGAATTCAGAACATGGCCGTTCTTTCAGTATTCGCCCTGTACACCAAGTCAAGGGGGCATACAATGAAATGCTCTTACAATATTCAATGATGACATTTCTCTAAAACCACCAACAGCTAACAGCTTACTACACAACATACACTTAGTAGTACTTTCTTAGCTACAGTCTACCTATCTCCTTGGCATAATACATAATTTATGCAGCAGCATACAATATATTTTTGGATTCACCTTATTGTGCTGTGATCACTTGAACAGGAAGGTGACGCGGCGGTCCTTAATGTGCACATTTTGTCATCAAACTATTTTATCAAAGTCTGGCATTCTCTGGATTTATGGTGCTTTCAAGAAGCCTGGTAACATGGGAAAAAACAAGGTTAAATCATGACATCAGTGATTTTCAGGTCGGAGCTCTAGTACGAGGCTCGTGTTCCCGACTTGGAATTCCGAGTTGTATGACCGTTCAAAAAGTATTTTCCCAGTCGGGGCCCGTTTATTCAGAGTTCCCTGTTGTGTTGAACTCACTGAAGTCTGATATTTCCCAGTTCTGAGTTTCCAGTTGTTCTGAACGCAGCGTAAATCATGCGGGATTGACAGCATGGCCGATGTTGAGTGTTTATCTTTTCAAGCTAAACAGGTGGGGCTCAAAACAGGTGGCTCTGCCCCAGGTGCCCTAAATGACGGGTCACCACTGCCCCTAGAACATATCAATGGATAAACAATAAGCGCACAATACAGAGGTTGTTTAAGAAAATATATAGAACATTTTATTCCAAAACAGTCACACCATTGTAATTGTGTGATGTGTAACTCCAGACACACTCTAGGCTGAGTAAAATCATGTTTTTAGTCCAAAAATGCTGACGTTCTTGGCAGTGACTTTCCAAAACCAAATCCACCCTCGGAAAAGGAAACTCTCAGCCAATAGTCTGATATTAAACGACTGAAGCGCTGGATGCATTTAAAGCTTATAACATTTCTGACTGCAAATCATACATGTAACATTTCCACTTCATTCACATAGCCTATTCATCAGTAGTAATGAAGGAGATAAAATCCACTAGAGAATAACTGTCCAGTCCAGCCAGCTGTTGTCTGTAGGCTACATATCCCTATTTTATGATTTGTTCACATGATTGACAACATTAGCAAAACATTATCAATTGAACTCTTCCTCAAATCCTTCCTCACATGCACCAAATACAACAGTGAAATGCAGTTTAAAAAATACAAATACGAAGAAAGTAAAATGTAATTAAAAAGCAGCAGTAAAATAACAATAGCGAGACTATATGCAGGTGATACCAGTACAGAATCACCGGTTAGTCGAGGTAATTGAGGTAATATGTACATGTAGGTAGAATGATTAAAGTGACTAAGCAAAGATAATAACAGAGAGTAACTGAGGGCGTAAAAGGGGGGGGGGGGGCAATGCAAATAGTCTGGGTAGCCATTTGATTAGATGTTTCCGGAGTTCTATTGCTTGGGGTTAGAAGCTGTTTAGAAGCCCCTTGGACCTAGATCTTGGCGCTCCGGTACCCCTTGCAGTGCGGTAACAGAGAGAAAGCAGGAAGTTCATTGCATTTCCTTTAATGTCCTGTGTTGTGTGATTACTATTTTAACATTCATATGTTCTAGGCTATTTTGAGACCTTAATGAGAAGCAGCAGGTACTAATGGCATGTCCAATGGCATGTCCATCTTTTTGTGAGAAATGCACCGGTCACTCAAAACATTTATAAAGTATTTACAAAGTATAAATAGATCACAACTTTAGATGAGGCCACAAAAAAAAGACTGGTTTAGAAGGACCTATGCTAATACGTGATGAATAAACTATAAAGTGATCCATTATAAATGCTTTATTATGTGGAGTTAATATAAAGTCCTACTTAAAAGTCCACTTACTACTCATTGCGTCCGGTCTGCCACAGGAGTCGCTAGAGCGTGATGGGACAAGAACATTACTGCCGGCCAAACCCTCCCCTAACCCGGACAACGCTGTACCAATTGTGCGGAGCCCCATGGGTCTCCCGGTTATGGCCAACTGCGACAGAGCCTGGACTCAAACCAGGATCTCTAGTGGCACTGCTAGCACTGCGATGCAGTGCATTAGACCACTGCGCCACTCAGGAGGCCCTACCATGCTTCTTAATATCATAAGCTATGTACAGTGTGTTTGCTGTGTCTTTCATCGTTTAGATGTAATTGTCTGATTGACTGTTAATCTAGAGAGGAAAATATAAATATCTGTGTCTTCATATGGGTGGAAATATGTATTTGTAGACGGATATTTTGTGTTCTCTTAGTAATCACCATGTTTGTTTATAGAGTGCATGTCACGTTCTGACCTTTATTTCCTTTGTTTTGTATTTATTTAGTATGGTCAGGGCGTGAGTTGGGTTTGGCAGTCTGTTTGTTTTTCTATGATTTGGGGATTTGTATGTTTCGGCCTAGTATGGTTCTCAATCAGAGGCAGGTGTCATTAGTTGTCTCTGATTGAGAATCATACTTAGGTAGCCTGGGTTTCACTCTTTGTTTGTGGATGATTGTCTATGTTGATTGCTTGTGTCAGCATAGTTCTCATTAGCTTCACGTTCGTTATTTCGTTTATTGTTTTTGTATAGTGTGTTTTCAGTGTTCAGTGTTTTCTTTATTAAAATTCAAGATGAACACATACCACGCCGCATTTTGGTCCTCCGATCCTTCTCGCCTCTCCTCATCAGATGAAGAGGAGGACGTCCGTGACAGTGCAACTATGCGAACCGTTTGGAATTACCTGGATTTCTGCATAAATTGGTCAAAAAAATGTGATCTGATCTTTCACAACAATAGACAAACCCAGTGTGCTTAAACTAATAACACACAAATTATTGTATTTTTCTTGTCTATATTGAATACGTAATTTGAACATTCACAGTGTAGGTTGGAAAAAGTATGTGAACCCTTTGGCTAACCTGGCATCCAATCAATGAGACGAGATTGGAGATGTTGGTTAAAGATGCCCTGCAATATAAAAAAAACAGTCACAAAATGTGAGTTTGCTATTCACATGAAGCATTGCCTGATGAGAACCATGCCTCAAACAAAAAGATCTCAGAAGACCTAAGATTAAGAATTGCTGACTTGCATTAAGCTGGAAATGGTTACAAAAGTATCTCTAAAAGCCTTGATATTCATCAGTAAGACAAATTGTCTATAAATGGAGAAAGTTTAGCACTGCTGCTACTCTCCCTAGGTGTGGCCGTCCTGTAAAGATGACTGCAAGAGCACAGTGCAGAATTCTCTGAGGTTAAGAAGAATCCTAGTGTCAGCTAAAGACTTACAGAAATCTCTGGAACATGCTAACATCTCTGTTGACGAGTCTATGATACGTAAAACACCTAACAAGAATGGTGTTCATGGGAGAACACCACGGAAGAAGCCACTGCTGTCCTAAAAAAAACATTTCTGCATGGCTGAAGTTCGCAAAAGAGCACCTGGATGTTCCACAGATGTTCTACTGGAAAAATATTCTATGGACAGATGAAACTAAAGTTGAGTTGTTTGGAAGGAAGGAACACAAAGCAATATGTGTGGAGAAAAAAAGTCACCACACACCAACATCAAAACCTCATCCCAACTGTAAAGTATGGTGGAGGGAGCATCATGGTTTGGTGCTGGACAGCTCTCTATCATTGACTGAAAAATGAATTCCCAAGTTTATCAAGGCATTTTGCAGGAGAATGTTAGGCTGTCTGTCCGCCAATTGATCCTCAACAGAGGTTGGGTGACGCAACAGGACAACGACCCGAAACACAGTAGTAAATCAACAACAGATTGGCTTCAACAGAAGAAAATACGCCTTCTGGAGTGGCCCAGTCAGAGTCCTGACCTCAACCCAATTGAGATGCTGTGGCATGACCTCGAGAGCGGTTCACACCAGACGTCCCAAGAATATTGCTGAACTGAGTTTTGTTCAGAGGAATGGTCCACAATTCCCCCTGACCGTTGTGTAGGTCTGATCCGCAACTACAGAAAAAGTTTGGTTATAGCTGCCAAAGGAGGGTCAACCAGTTATCAAAAGAGTTCACATACTTTTCCCACACTACACTGTGAATGTTTACACAGTGTGTTCAATAAGAACATGAAAATGTATAATTGTTTGTGTGTTATTAGATTAAGCAGACTGTTTGTTTGTTGTTTTGACTTAGATGAAGATCAAATTTTATGACCAATGTATGCAGAAATCCAGCTAATTCCAAGTGGTTCACATACTTTTTCTTGCCACTGTATAAGAAAGCAGGTTTTTGCCCACAGTCATTATGACTGTAATGTTTAGTAGAGTACACTATACTGTATATCATATGTGATTTATAGGTAATTGCCCATGAATAATCTGTATGTGTGTCATTACACGCAATATGGTAAAGTCACCCAAGCTGACAAAATAATGTCTTTATCCTGTACGTTACTTCATCACTGCATGTTTAGACTGATAACCAGGTAGACTGTTGTAAACGCTTTCTGTTATCTGACTACTCTTGACATTTTCAAAAGGTTGGTAATATTGACTTTTCAGGTTTTTAAACAAAAATAATTGTTCATTCTTGATTATATTATGTCGGTCACCTCCTCTACCTCCTGTTCTCTCTTTATCTCTCACTTTCCCTCCCTACCTCCCGCACTCCCGCCATCTGATCCCTCTCTCTCCCACTTCATCTTCTCTCTCTCTTCACCCTTCTGTTTCTCAAACCCCCCCCCCCTCGCTCTCTCTGTCTCTCCCCAGCAGAAAGTCTATTGACTGTCACTGTGGTCAGATGGATCCAGTTCAGTCTGTTACTGTAGGAGCGACGGCCGCAGGGCTCATCAGATTGCCATTCGATAAGGAGGTGGACAGGGTGCGTCCCACTCACTTCACTTCACGGTCTCATTAACTCTACCGCGCGTGGTGTCACACACTTAACCCACCTACGGCATGCGAGGATCAGAGAGGCTTGTTGTCAGTCCATATAAACCTAACCGATTGATTTACAGACACTAGCCCATCGTTTTGATGAAGGTTTGACTTGATATTGCGAAACAGGGAGCTGATCACTGAGATGAGAAGTAGACAAGGGTAAAAACATCACAAGGTTGTGTCTGAGACAATTCTACATCCGGGACATGCAGGTGTCTTTAGCCCAATCTCATCCATTCCTATGAGCAAGAACATGTCTTACAGAAATAATGACACTCATAACCCGACATTAGAAACTCCAGTCTAGTCCAGCATTTTCTACAGTGACTCCGTCTAAAATACTTGCCGTGCCCGCCACATATAGATAGAAAAAAGGCTGCAAACTACACTAGCGTATATATAGGTGTAATACATGGTTAGGTTCACCAAACCTGAACAAACATACACAAATGTTGGCTTAAGGGGTAGAAATGTGCTTCCAGGAGTAGGAGCAGTCCAGTATGGAGATAACTATGACAGTTGCTGTGTTGACCCTGATGCACAGCCAGAGTACACACTCTCCTCCTCATTAAAAAGCAGCATGCTGTGCGCGCGTCTTCTGTGATTTAACTTCCTCCCATCACTGCAAGCCATCAATATTATCACCACACCGTGGACTGTAGGTATCTTCTGTACCTATGCCACCCATATTGGTAAACAAAACAGAAAACAATGACACATATTGTTTGCCAAGTGTCTACAGTATGTAAAGGGAGCATTATCAACTCCGTACACTCAATACAGGTTCAATGTACTTGTAAAGGCATTTTTGACTTGTGACACACAGGCCCATACTCCCTTTATCTTTATCATAAAGACTTCTTCTATACGTTGACTTATTAGTGGAAGGAATTCATACTAGTTCTGGTTGATATGTTGATTCCTCTTCCTCTCGTGTTGTCACCTGGCACAGTTGGCAGGATGGTCCCCTGATAGTCCATCAGTATGGAACCGTCTGACATCATCACCAGGGGACACAAGGCACACAGCAGGAAATGCATTCTCTTTTTATTACTGAACGGAAGCTCACCAAAATAACTACTGAGTAAAGGGGGCATCAATGTATCCACAACAAGGGAGAAGCTGTCTTGAAATATGATTGCTCTGCCTAAGGCTTTGATGAGTATTGACGCGGCGGTATTTAATGACAGGCTGTGTACTCACAGAGAGAGACGTCTAATCAATGTTTTACCAGTGTTTCATTTCTTTGTTCAGTATATTTGATCGCAAATATTCAACAATAGAGAAATGTTAATGAAAGGGTACGAGTATTTAAAACCATGTCAGTCATCTGTCTGAATCTTTATTCCAAAATAAAGGTAATGGGAGAAATAAAACAGTGAAAGAGAGAGAGAGGGAGTGTGTGTGTGTCTGTGTGTGTGTGAGTGAGAGAGAAAAGCAGAGAAGGAAAGAGACATCAACATTAAGTATAACAGTACTGTTGAGTACACCCTGGAGCTCCCATACAGTTAGAATCCCCTACATTGTTCTCTACCTGAAGCCAAACCACTCTTATCTGACTCACATCAATATCTTGGGGTCCACGTCACTCTGTGGCCCCTCATAATTTTCATACTATCATGCCGACCCGAACCACATTGCGCTGGTTTGGATATTTGATTTCCACCTTATCTTACCTCCATCCAATTGGAGACAGATCTTCATGTGAGTATTTTAAAATCTGCATAAAATAAAATGCGCATTTTCTCACCAGACATACGTTTCCATCAAATTGACTTGTTGCGGATGAAAGGCTGTTCGCGATGACATAATGCACATAAAAGGCATTTTGCAAAGGCCTCCAGAGTGGCGCAGCGGTCTAAGGCACTGCATCGCAGTGCTTGAGACATCACTACAGACCTGAATTTAATCCCAGGCTGTGTCACACGTGACCGGGAGTCCCATAGGGCAGTGCACAATTGGCCCAGCATCATCCGGGATAGGGGAGCGTTTGGCTGGGGGGGCTTTACTTGGCTCATTGTGCTCTAGCGACTCCTTGTGGCGGGCCAGGTGCCTGCCGCAGCTGAACTGTGTTTCCTCTGACACATTGGTGCAGCTAGCTTCTGGGTTAAGTTGGCTGGTGTTAAGGAGCATGGTTTGGCAGGTTATGTTTTGGAGGATGCATGACATGACCTTTGCCTCTCCTGAGTCAGTTGGGGAATTGCAGCAATGAGACAAGATCATCATTTAAATTGGGAGAAAGAAAGGGGGTAAATTCCCATGTACCGAATAGAAAATTCAAGTTAAATGGGTTTCCATCAGGTTTCAACTCTACGGATGGTTTTCTCACAAAACAATGTGCGTTATATAGGGAGTGTGCCCACTCTGTTATTGGCATGTGCACTCTAGCCAACAGCTCACAGATACAGTGGAGGTACAGCCTACATGATGAGATTATTGTGGACAAAAGAGTGAGATTATTTTTATTTGTCAAATAGCAGCCAAGCATCAATGTTTTTGTCCTCCGGTGGCTAGCTAGCTAGCTAAAATTGTCCCTTTCCTAAATTAGCCATGGATGGAAATAGAGATTTGGACATTCTCCATACTGGCCAGTGATTATATTGATGATTCTGATCCAAACATTAATTCAAACATTGTGCCCCTGGCCTGAGAGGATAGCAGATCAATATGTAGCTAGATGTAGAAGGCTAATGTTAACTAGCTAACGTTGCCCATGAAAGGAAGTTAGGCTAGCGATCAAGCATGTTAGCCAGGTAGCCTAGGACAACAAAAAGCGTATTATATATGACAGAGTGGGAGACCATTTCATCAAAACGAAAGGGAGGAGGATTGGAATTGGCGTTTCTCTACGAGCATGATAAGTCAACATGTTTTATCTACTTGCATGAACGCGCACGCACACTCACACAGAACCATGGACAGCCACATCATATTTAGCTTACGTTGATTGGAATACATTGTTTTTGGTATCTTTCAGTTGTCACTGTATTATAATAAGCATATGTGATTTATATTGTTGAAATGCTGAAGTTGAAAATGTCAGAAACATTAACTTGCTTGACCATGCTGTAGGTCATGTAATTGTTTGGTACGTGCAGTATGCTTTGTGGACTTCACCAGACATAGGTTGTTCTCTGGTTTTGCGATGAAACAAAGGTGTGGTTGAATTTATTCTGCCACTCTGTCTTGTTATTGTCTCGGCCTTAGGCCTATATACAGTCTCATGGTGGTAAGGCAGATTAACTAACAACTTATAGATTAAACAACACAATTATCACAACACATAGGTTGTAATATGGATTTTTTTGGGCTCCCCAGTGATTGTACCCACGCACCGCTACTGTTCCACCGACATTTCTCACATGATTAATTATACTGCCACAAAAAGATCACACCTCGTCTGGAATATTTTTTGTTTTGTTGACATTTGGAAAGTCTACCTACAAATGTTCTGTTTTCATCAGGCCTGTCATTACTTTTTTTAAATCTAACATGTACTTTACTCGCATTAAAAAGGTTGGGTGGAAAACTTGGTTAGTGAGGAAAATGATCATCAGCATATTTCACATGCAATATGTAAATTACATAACATCCACTGAATCCACATGAAAGAGTCGTTTTTCTATCTTTTTCAGGTTCATGTGATCTCCAGTTCATGCTATCTCCATGTTAATGCTTTCTCCATGTTAATGCTATCTCCACTTCATACCATCTCCAGTTCATGCCATCTCCACTTCATGCTATCTCGAGCTAATGCTACTTCAAGTTAATGCTACATGTAACACGTTAAGCTATAGTCCATCTTTTTGCATCCTGTATCCATTAGGGCCTATACAGTGCACAGTAAAACCCAAGTGATTGTAATGTGATGTGTCTGATCTCCACCACCTCTTACAGGTATTATTGTCACTAAGGTGAGACAGAGGGTCCCAGACAGGGGCATAGTTTCATTTGGTTGGTTGGAAGTAGCTAGTTTCAGCGTTATTACTTTGGTCTCAGTAACTCCCAGAAATGTGGTGTGTCACAGAATCACAGCGAGGTTCTGAAAGCCTTGTGTAGATATACACAACAATAATGAAGAGCAGATCTAGTATGATCCCGTTGACTCCCAACATGGCTAGTATGGAATCCCCTTTATTTTCCGCCAAGAGAGGTCCATTGTCATCAGTCGGAATGGTTCTATTCACCATTTTACCAGCAGATTTCTTTAGTCAAACATTTCCTTCTCTGGATAGACACAAAAACATGACAATCAAAAAACTAAAAAAACAATGCATTAAATCACTTTTCTGCTGAGAGAGACTTCCATAGGATCATTGTCCTCATGTTTCTCTGCCACTTCACTCCAGAATAGATCGGCTGTATGCGCCTAAAAACCTTCAGCATACCAAACCTTTGTCCCCTCTGTACAGTTGTAAACACAGCCATCATGAGTACTTAATACAAGATCATGTCAAACACATAAGACCCCGGAGTGCATGCAGGGCATTTAACTTCCCTCTCTAACTTGCACTCTTTTTTTGAAAGAATCACTGCTCAAACTACGGAGTCACCAGAGACAACAATGTCCATCAGATATTTAAGGTACAATCTGCAATATTTCCTGCTGTTCAGGTTTGTGGATTCCGTGACTGTACTGCTAACACTAAACAGGGACAAGAGTCAGGACAGTACTTACCTCATGCAGGATCAGGAAGATGTGTCTAAGTCTGCCTCTGAGTGATGCCACAAAAGACCCAATGGTCCTCAGAGACAAAGGCCCCTCTCATCCTGTCGTGAGTAGATGAAACGAGGATAAGAGCAGAGGGGAGGAAAAGAGGAGGACAGGGGAGATAAAGAGAGGATGAGAGAGGAGGTGAAGAGAGCACAGTTGATGAGATTAAAAGGACGGGTGAGAAGATTGGTGGAAAGGTGAGGAAAGGAGGGGTTACTAGGGCGGAGAGATGTAGAAATGAGGAGAGATGACTGAAAATAGGAGAAATTGGGAGGTAAAGAAGAGGTAAAGAGGTGAAAAGTCAGATGTATACTTCCGATAGGGGTCTTCCTCTTTCTTGTCCGTCCTTAGCCTAACAGCATGAGACTTTCAGACCACTGCAAATTATAATCCTGTTTATTCTTTATTTGGATCTCCGTAGCTGACAACTTAGTGACGGCTAGTCTTCGTTGGGGTCCGCAGGAGTCTTCCTGAGGTCTGCTGGTCTTCATGGGGTCTTCTCCTCCTTCAACACACTGAGATTAGTATTATATGTGTGAGGAATAGAGAAGGAACTTACCATGCAAACTAAACTCCCTTCCCTTCCTTTAGCCTAATGAGAAGTTAGGGACAGAAGAAGGAATCCTCTGTGTTGAGGGTTTCCAAGAACTTCAGGCACTGTAGCTTCCCTTCTAGGTAGTGCATGTAGGCCACCTATACCCTACTTACTGTTGTCTTGACTGACCTGATTCTTCCAATGGTAAGGTTAAGACAAATCGAGAAGCAAGGCATTCCCAACTCATCTTGGTGCGCTTGACAACAACAAAAAACACGACTTCTGTTGCTTGGTAACCAGCTCAGGGGATCTACAGATTGCTGAGGAAGTACGGTTGATTTCATCAGTTTTCATCAAATGTTATGCAACAACAATGGTACACTGTACCTTTGCAAGGGTGGAGAGAAAAAAGCTCAAAGCTGAGAAAAGATTGCTATAATGTGTCTGGGAAATGCAAGATAAACTGAAAGTTTGTGACGAATATCATGACACCAAGAAGAGGGAAAGGGCGCACAATAATTTATAGACAGTGATATGTGTGATATTGATTTGCATCAGTACACAGGGCTAGAGATCAACACTACAGGCTAAAGTTAATTCTTAGAACTGACAACTTCTGATTTAGTAAAAAACAGAAATAGCTTATTTACATAATTATTCAGACCCTTTGCTATGAGACTCGAAACTGAGCTCAGGTGCATCCTGTTTCCATTGATCATCCTTGAGGTGTTTCTACAACTTGATTGGAGTCCACCTGTGGTAAATGTAATTGATTGGACATTATTTGGAAGGTAAACACCTGTCTATATAAGGTCCCACAGTTGACAGTGCATGTCAGAGCAAAAACCAAGCCACGAGGTTGGAGGAATTGTCTGTAGAGCTCAGAGAAAGGATTGTGTCATTGCACAGATCTGTGGAAAGGTACCAAAACACGTCTGCAACATTGAAGGTCCACAACAACACAGTTGCCTCCATCATTGTTAAATGGAAGAAGTTTGGAAACACCAAGATTATTCCTAGAGCTAAGCAATTGGGGGAGAAGGGCCTTAATCAGGGAGGTGACAAAGAACCCAATGGTCACTCTGACAGAGCTCCAGAGTTCCTCTGTGGAGATGGGAGAACCTTCCAGAAGGACAACCATCTCTGCAGCACTCCCTAAATCAGGCCTTTATGTTAGAGTGGCCAGAAGGAAGCCACTCCTCAGTAAAAGGCATATGACAGCCTGCTTGGAGTTTGCCAAAAGGCAAAGGACTCTCAGACCATGAGAAACAAGATTATTTGGTCTAATGAAACTGAGATTGAACTCCTTAGCCTGAGTACCAAGCGTCACGTCTGGAGGAAACCTGACACCATCCCTGCGGTGAAGCATGGTGGTGGCAGCATCATGATGTGGGATGTTTTTAGGGACAGGGACTGGGTGACTAGTCAGGATTGAGGGAAAGATGAACGGAGCAAAGCAAAGAGAGATCGTTGATGAAAACCTGTTCCAGAAAGCTCAGGACCTCAGACTGGGGTGACGGTTCACCTTCCAATAGGACAACGATCCTAAGCACACAGCCAAGACAATGCTGAAGTGGCTTTGGGACAAGTCTTTGAATGTCCTTGAGTGGCCCAGCTAGAGCCCGGACATGAACACTATCGAATATCTCTGGAGAGACCTGAAAATAGCTGAGCAGTGATGCTCCCCATCCAACCTGACAGCTTGAGAGGATCTGGAGGGAAGAATGGGAGAAACTCCCCAAATACAGGTATGCCAAACTCTTTTTATTTATATTTCACCTTTATTTAACCAGGTAGGCCAGTTGAGAACAAGTTCTCATTTACAACTGCAACTTCAGTTGACTTTTAGTGTCATACCCAAGAGGACTCGAGGTTGTAAATTGCTGCCAAAGGTGCTTCAACAAAGTATTGAGTAAAGTGTCTGAATACTTATGTAAATGTGATATTTCAGTTTTTTATGTTTAATAAATCGGCAAAGATTTCTTTAAACAATTTTTTATTTTGTCATTATGGTGTACTGTGTGTAGATTGATGAGGGAAAATAACAATTTAATCCATTTTAGAATAAGGCTGTAACATAACAAAATGTGGGACAATTATTTCCGAATGCACTGTATGTACACTGAACAAAAACGTAAATGCAACATTATTATTTATTTTTTTACCGAGTTACAGTTCCTATACGGAAATCAATCAATTCATTAGGCCATAATATATGGATTTCACATGACTGAGAACACACAGATACCTTAAAAAAGTAGGGATGTGGAAAACCAGTCAGTATCTGGTGTGACCACCAGTTGCTTCATGCAGCCTTGACACATCTCCTTTTCATAAAGTTGATCAGGCTGTTTGATTGTGGCCTGTGGAATGTTGTCCCACTCCTCTTCAACGGCTGTGCGAAGTTGCTGGATATTGGCGGGAACTGGGACACGCTGTCGTACATGTTGATCCAGAGCATCCCAAACATGCTCAATGGGTGACATGTCTGGTGAGTCAGCTTCCAGGAATTGTGTATGCTGTAGCTCCTTGCAACATGGGGCAGTGGATTATCAAACTGGACCCCGAGGGGCTGGTGTCGGATGAATAACACGACAATGGACCTAAGGATTTTGTCAAGGTATCTCTGTGCATTCACATTGCCATCAATAAAATGCAATTGTATTTGTTGTCTGTAGCTTGTGCTTGCCCATACCATAACCTTAATGCCACAATGGGGCAGGCACTCTGTTCACGTTGACATCAGCACACTGCTCACACACACACATCTGCCATCTCCCCGGTACTGTTGAAACTGGGATTCAGCGTGCCAGTGGCCATCGGAGGTGAGCATTTTCCCACTAAAGTTGGTTATGACGCTGAACTTCTGTCAGGTCAAGACCCTTGTGAGGATGAAGAGCACGCTGATGAGCTTCCCTGAGATGGTTTCTGACAGTTTCTGCTGAAACTTGAGACAGCTTTGGCATTGTGTTGTGTAACAAAACTGCACATTTTAGAGTGTCCTGTTCATTGTCTCCAGCACAAAATGTACCTGTGTAATGATCATGCTGTTTATTCAGCTTCTAGACATGCCACACCTGTCAGGTGGATGGAATATCTTGGCAAAGGAGAAATGCTCACTAACAGGGATGTAAACAAACGTGTGCACAAAATTTGAGGGAAATAAGTATTTTGTGTGTGTATGATAATTCTGGGATCTTTTTATTTCAGCTCACAAAACATTGAACCAACACTTTACATGTTGAGGTTTCTATTTTTGTTCAGTGCAGAAAAAGTTAATGAAAGTATAGGATTGTCCCCAGAGTTTGTATTCTCACAGAGTAATCTGCCGTTAGTGGTGGAGACATGGAGTCAGGGAACCTGACTACTAATAGTACAGTAACGTTTTGCATCAAGCACCACCCACAGCCAAACAAGGGTATTTCAGTTTATTCCATGAAAACAGGTTGCTAACACACCGAATTGTAACACAGCATTATATATCATGATCATACTATCAAAATCATATTTCATAAATTCATATTTCAAAATCTGTTTCTCACAGCAAACTACAAGATACTCTTCCTATGAATATATTCTATTGCCTTGAATAATAAATACTCTTCCTATGAATATATTGTATTGCCTCGAATACTAAATTGAAACCTAATGAAAACAATCAAGAATTGATAACACACATTATGAGATAAATATATTGCTCAACATTATAGCAAATCATTGTTGATGACAGTATTGCTTTTACACTTGTCTCAGATGGATAGTCAGTAATGTTGCAATGTTTTCATATTGCATTGGAACGTAGAAAAAAAGTCAGCATCGCCATGAATCAAGTGATAACCCCCTTACTTAAAATACATCAAATGCCTTTGATAAATGACACAGGAATCAAGTGATAACCCCTTACTTAAAATACATCAAATGCCTTTGATAAATGACACAGGAATCAAGTGATAACCCCTTACTTAAAATACATCAAATGCCTTTGATAAATGACACAGGAATCAAGTGATAACCCCTTACTTAAAATACATCAAATGCCTTTGATAAATGACACAGGAATCAAGTGATAACCCCTTACTTAAAATACATAAAATGCCTTTGATAAATGACACAGGAATGTAATAATGAAATACAGAACTGATAGCTAACAAGTATTTGCGATCGTTGAATAACAGTAGTGCTTTATGAAAGAGTAGTGCCCAAACAATGTCTTGTAGCCCCATCTACTGTCTAGCAAACCAAACTACCGGTCATCGACTGTCAGTAAAGAAATTGATAAGATTGTTGTATTGAAAGAGACAAACTTGGAAAGGAACTGTGTTGTTCATTTTTGGTGAATAGGTCAAATCCAGTTGATCTATTTCTTTATCTTCCTAATACAAGGGAAGAATACTCTACTGAGCTGGGTGAAAAACGTATGTCAAATACTTTCCAAATACTTGACAAGAAAATATAGCCCAGTCTGTGCTTAATTTTGCTTGGAGTTTGTACTTGGGACTATTTCATTAGTTCAATTGTACCAGGCAGATCAAATCAGTTTCAGTTCAAGTATTTTAAAGATTAGTATCTGGTCTGCTATAGTGATTAAGGTACAGTATAGTGCTGTACATTCAATGTGTCCACTTTGCTGTAAAGAATGGCCTTACAGAGTCAACAAGCTGGGGGGGAAGAGTGGTCCCAATGGTCCATCCTCAAGTGTAATGTCACTACCATGGAGATGCTTGGAGAGGAGGTCCGTGGAAGAGCCTCAACACTGGGACAGTACTGTTCAACATGGTGATAGGTAGGTCTGATGGCGAATTATTAATGGTAGTGAAGGGAGAAAAGCATCTCCTCCTGGGGCTCCTGTTTGACCGCGTGAGGGGGGCCTAGGGGATGGGCAATGGTGGAGCTGTCCATGGGGTGGATGGTCAGGGCGAAAGGGGGCAGTGGCTGGGCCTGAGGCTGGCCGTCACAGCCCAGTAGACACACAGGGGTGTGGGACACCAGCTTCTCTATCTCCTTCTGGAGCCTCTCGACCTGGGTCTGCAGGTTGGCCTGTTCTCTCTCCAGCTCAGTCTCCTTATAGGACAGGCAACATAATAGTTCATAACCATGCCAGCGACCTAACGTATATAGGCCTATACATAAAAAGTCTGACTGAAGGTCTGACCACTGGGTGTGGTCATTCTCCGAATACTTACTCCTTGTACTTGGTCAGTCAGTTTTCTCCTGCTGTTGAGACACTTGGCAGCAGCCAGCTTGTTCCTCTCTCTCCTCAACCTCATCCTCTCCCCCTCGGCTTGGTTCAGCTAAGGATGGTATGATGACAAACAGTGAGAAACAGCATTTGGCTGGGTGTGCCATTCATTTTGATAAAAACGGTCAACTCTAACATGAGAGAGAGCCTTATACTTTTAAAAAAATGAAATAGATTCAGGTCCATCATTATTGGCACTATTGATAAAGATTAGAAAAAAAGACTGTATAAATATATGATACAATATATAATATATATAATACAAACACTTATATTCCACACAGAAAAAAAATGATAATAATATTATTTTATACCAACATATTTTTTAAACATTCTAGTCATTTAGCAGATGCTCTTATCGAGAGCAACTTACAGTTGAGTGCATTCAACTTAAGATAGCGAGGTGAGACAACCACATGCATGTATCATAGTCATAGCAGGTGCATTTTTCCTCAATGAAGTAGCTACAGTATCAGCAAAGTCAAAGCTAGCAGGGGGGGGGGGGGGTGCTGTGGGAATATTTGAGATACTCTCTGCTGAGGTAGGGTTTCAGATGTATTCGGAAGATGGGCAGGGACTCTGCTGTCCTAGCTTCAGGGGGAAGCCATTGGGTTGCCAGGACAGAGAAGAGCATGGACTGGGCCATAAGGGAGCTGCACTCCCATAGGGTTGGGAGGGCCAAGAGAGGTGGCAGAGTGGAGTGTGCGGGGTGTAGAGTTTGAGCATAGCCTGAAGGTAGGGAGGGGCAGTTCCTCTTGCTGCTCCGTAGTCAAGTACCAAGGTCTTGCAGTGGATGCGAGCTTCGACTGGAAGCCAGTGGAGCTTGCGGAGGAGCAGGTGACATGGGAGAACTTGGGAAGGTTGAACACCAGTCGGGCTGAGTAATATAAGTGATATGAGTAATGTAAGATATGTAAACATTATTCAAGTGGAATTATTTAGAGTGCATTCTATGAAGTGACTAGTGATTCATTTAATAAAGTGGCCAGTGATTGAGTCTCATTGTAGGCAGCAGCCTCTCTGAGTTAGTGATTGCTGTTTAGCAGTCTGATGGCCTTGAGATAGAAGCTGTTTTTCAGTCTCTTGGTCCCAGCTTTGATGCACCTGTACTGACCTCGCATTCTGGATGGTAGCGGTGTGAACAGGCAGTGGCTCGGGTGGTTGACGTCCTTGATGATCTTTTTGGCCTTCCTGTGACATTGGGTGCTGTAGGTGTCATGGAGGGCAGGTAGTTTTCCCCCTGTGATGCGTTGTGCAGACCGCACCACCTTTTGGAGAGCCTTGCGGTTGAGGGCGGTGCAGTTGCTGTACCAGGCTGTGATACAGACCAACAGGATACTCTCGATTGTGCATCTGTAAAAGCTTGTGAATGTTTTTGGTGACAAGCCAAATTTCTTCAGCATCCTGAGATTGAAGAGGCGCTGTTGCACCTTCCTCACCACACTGTCTGTGTGAGTGGACCATTTCAGTTTGTTTGTCTGTGATGTGTATGCCAAGGTGAGAAGGGCCTCGCTAGCCACTCTGACAGAGCTCCAGAGTTCCTCTGTGGAGATGGGAGAACCTTCCAGAAGGACAACCATCTCTGCAGCACTTGACCAATCAGGCCTTTATGGAAGAGTGGCCAGACGGAAGCCACTCCTCAGTAAAAGGCACATGACAGCCTGCTTGGAGTTTGCCAACAGACACCTAAATGACTCTGACCATGAGTAACAAGATTCTCTGGTCTAATGAAACTAAGATGAAACCAAAGAACTCTTTGGCCTGAATACCAAGCGTCACGTCTGGAGGAATCCTGGCACCATCTCTACGGTGAAGCGCGGTGGAGACAGCATCATGATGTGGGATGTTTTTCAGAGGCAGGGACTGGGAGACTAGTCAGGATTCTGTGAAAGATGAACGGAGCAAAGTACAGAGAGATCCTTGATGAAACCTGTTCCAGAGAGCTAAGGACCTCAGACTGGGACGAAAGTTCACCTTCCAACAGGACAATGACCCTACGCACACAGCCAAGAAAGCAGAAGTGACTTCGGGACAAATCTCTGAATGTCCTTGAGTGGCCCAGCTAGAACCCAGACTTGAACCTGATCAAACGTCTCTGGAGAGACCTGAAAATAGCTGTGCAGTGATGCTCCCCATCCAACCTGACAGAGATTGAGAGCATCTGCAGAAAAGATTGGGAGAAACTCCCCAGATACAGGTGTGCCAAGCTTGTAGTATCATACTTAAAGAGGACTCAAGTCTGTAACGCTATGAAAGGTGTTTCAACAAAGTATTGAGTAAAGGGACTGAATACTTACGTAAATGTGATATCAGTTTTTTATCATTATAAATTTATAAAGATTTAACTCTTTTTTTTGTCATTATGGTGTATTGTGCGTAGATTTATGAGGGAAAATAACAATTGAATTAATTTCAGAATAAGGCTGTAAAGTAACAAAATTGGGAAAAAGTCAAGGGGTCTGAATACTTTCCGAATACACTGTATGTTAATAATAATAATAATAATGATAATTAGGGGGTGCATATTTAGTCCTGTTTCACTGTATGCACAAGTGGGTAACACTGTACAAGTGTTAGGTGTGAAATGGAAATGTGTTTTATGCATATCTCACTCCCCCTAAGACAACCTCGAAGAGTGGGAAAACTGCCAGGGGATCAGGCATTATTGAAGGTGACCCTGGTTATGACAATGTAATGCTTGTATTAATTACAGTCATTTACCGTTCTCATCTCTGAGGGGAAAAGATGTGTGCAGAGTTCACAACCTGTGCACTTGTGAGAAGCAAGTTTTTGTTTATTTCATCACCATCATTTGCGAGTTTTGTCCATTTCTTTCTTTAACTTTTGTTTGGAGGGCTCCATGTGAACAATTTAGCATGTGTCTGGTTTCTCTGTCCTGATAATGTTGAGGGATCGCGCGCACCTGAGCAATTATAGAAGTACCTTTCCTGCTGCATGCAAATGTAGGAAAATGCCCATTTAGAAAGGACTGATTTCAGATTGTCTTAACCCACCACCTCCAACACTTACAAGATGAGTTTCTCAGTCATTTCTTTATTCACCTCACACCTCAAGTCAGCAAATTTCAGCTCGTTTTTTTTTTTACATCCATTGCCAATGATAATAGTTCCTCACAGTATTTGAAAAATCTTTACAACACTCTCCCAGCTTCGATAATCACCAAGCCTCTGTCACGCCTTGGTCTTAGTGTTTTGTGTTTTCGTTATATATTTGGTCAGGCCAGGGTGTGACAGGGGTTTACGTGTTGTATTTCGTATTGGGGTTTGTTGTATTTGGGATCGCGGCTGATTAGGGGTGTTGTATAGGCTTGGCTGCCTGAGGCGGTTCTCAATCAGCTGTCAGGTGATTCTCGTTGCCTCTGATTGGAAACCGTATTTAGGTAGCCTGAGTTTCGCTTTGTCTTTCGTGGGTGATTGTTCCTGTCTCTGTGTAGTGTTCACCAGATAGGCTGTAATAAGTTTCACGTTCCGTTTGTTGTTTTTGTATTTATTCGTTATTTCATGTACCGTCACTTTTTTCATTAAAAACATGAGTAACCACCACGCTGCATTTCGGTCCGACTCTCTTTCAACAAACGAAGAACGCCGTTACAGCCTCTGTGAGCTCACAGAAAAAGCCCAAATGAAATGTTATTGAAATAATTGAACCAAAGGTAGGTGATCACACTTGTAGGCGATGTCATGGTGTTGTTGGCTGGGGTCTTTTTTGGAAACTGCTAGTGAGTCAAGTGCAGCTACTAGTACAGAAAGTGAGAATGAATGGGTCAGAGTGGCGAAGAAAAAGGGAAAAACAGAACAGAAGTAAAGCTGTTTGAAAATAGGAAAAACACGAGACCCGGTTTTGGATCAATGCTACTTGGGAAATCCATTTAACTACTTGGGAAATCCATTTAACTACTTGGGAAATCCATCCAGGAACATCTAGAATGTGTTGGGAGGAAAGTGTGGAGTCAGTTAGAGTCATAAGAATAGATTTTTTTTTGTGCATGCGGAGCTGAAGTGTGTTTTAAGACTCAAAAAAATATATTGGAGTGGAATGTTTCATGCATGGATTTTTGTAGCAGGGCGCCTATCAAGTGGGTCATTTCTGGGGTGGCGCAAGAAATAAAGGCAGAGGACATAACTGAAGACATCAATGGAGTGGTTGGTGCATGTCGATTGACCTGTATGGTGGATGGAGAAAAGAAATTAACTTAATCCATGCTTACTGTTCTTTGATGAAGAGTCTCTCCCTACTCATATAACATTTAGGATGAATGAGATGCCCTGTAAGAGCTTTTGTGCAAAAGCCCCTTCATTGTCATAAATGTAAAATATTGTGTCAAGTGTGTGCAGAAGGGAAGAATCTCGTATGCCAGATGAAGTGAAATGCTCCGACCTTGGAGGTGAACATGCACCTGAATTCTTGGAGTGCCCTGTGAAGGAGTGAAGGGTGAAGGAGAATGAGGAGGCAAGGGTAAGGAGTGTCCAACATGTCTCCTATCTGGAGGCGGTGCAAAAATTTCAAGGAACGAGTGGCGGTGAATAAGCAATGGTAGTAGTGCCACCATAACCAGTGAAGGTTCCTCATCAACCGATGGATAGCAAAATCCTACATGTTAAAAAGGTGGACTTTGTATTATTTATTGCAATGGTCATAAACTGTACATCACAAGCGGAGAAGAAGTCGAATAAAATTGTAATCATTGTGAATGCCACTGAACGTTTTGGGTCTCCGAGACTTCACAGCCGAGGCCGTACAAGAAATCCTGTCAGGGACTGTCCTCCCACCACAGGCCCCTGAGCCAGTGTAGGGATGTATTTTGGAGTGGACTGTGATTGAAGAAGTGTGATGTGTTTTCTTAGTTTTATTTTCTATTATGTAATTTTCCCCCTTTCCCAAAATGTTTTTTTTTGTTTGTTAATTATTCAATACCCCGTCCAGCTGGTGGCGGTAATGCACCATTAACATTGGATGCCAACCGCTGTTAAACCCCATCGAAGAAGAAGACGTTGGCTAGCTAAGCTCATGCGTAGAAACACGTTATAGGGTCTAACGGCTCTCTCGCACCGAACTGTGCAGGCTGTCAACTCAAAGGTGCGTCTTCAATATAAAGTCATTTTTTACAAAAATTTAAATGTGTCAGTTTGTCACTTTAATGAGTTTGGAGTAATAACTGGTGCAATGACCTAAGACATTGGCTTGAACCTAGGTTGTGTCTTTAGATTTCGAGAAAATTAACAACTAACAAGTTATTTTTCGCTTCTCTCATTGACTTCTCAAACCCCAAATCCCGGGCCTGGTTTGTTTGGTCTGTTTCGCAAGTGTTTCCGGGAAGCCTCGCGAATTTGCACCTCTATGTTGAGAAACTCTGTGGTGTAGGCCTACTTTTAACTTATCTAAATAGATTAGGCATGCACATACCTGTTTTTGATGATGTCCAATCATTGATGAAGCCACGGAAAGTGGCCTCGTGGTCCGCAGAGTGGCTCTGATGCATGGCCCGTCCGGTTGGTGCAGAACAACTCACTAAATTAAGCCTAACTCCAATCGGCAATCCTCTGCTAGAAAACCATTAGCCTTGGATAGAGATAGCAGTCTGATGGAGTGAGTCAGGTCCTTCACTCTTCAAAAACAGGGGAGAGCCGAGACGAAAGTAACATGGAGTGAAAGTAACACAGCCATTTTCTCAGATAACACAGAAGCTGGAATGATAGTTGGAATGATAGTGTAGGCCAGCATCCATGAGTCGCCTCTTCACTGTTGACGTTGAGATTGGTGTTTTGCGGGTACTATTTAATGAAGCTGCCAGTTGAGGACTTGTGAGGCGTCTGTTTCTCAAACTAGACACTAATGTACTTGTCCTCTTGCTCAGTTGTGCACCGGGGCCTCCCACTCCTCTTTCTACTCTGGTTAGGGCCAGTTTGCGCTGTTCTGTGAAGGGAGTAGTACACAGTGCAATTTCTTGCATGGAATAGCCTTCATTTCTCAGAACAAGAATAGACTGACGAGTTTCAGAAGAAAGTTATTTGTTTCTGGCCATTTTGAGCCTATAATAGAACCCACAAATGCTTATGCTCCAGATACTCAACTAGTCTAAAGAAGGCCAGTTTTATTGCTTCTTTAATCAGAACAACAGTTTTCAGCTGTGCTAACATAATTGCAAAAGGATTTTCTAATGATCATTTAGCCCTAAACTTTTATTAGCTAACACAACGTGCCATTTGAACACAGGAGTGATGGTTACTGATAATGGGCCTCTGTACGGCTATGTAGATATTCCATAAAAGTCCGCCATTTCCAGCTACAATAGTCTTTTGCAACATTAACAATGTCTAAACTGTATTTCTGATAAATGTTATGTTATTTTAATGAACGAATGATGTGCTTTTCTTTCAAAAACAAGGATATTTCTAAGTGACCGCAAACATTTGAACGGTAGTGTGTAATATATATATATATATATATAATGAAAAAATTTGTTTACGCATTTTTAGATAATATACATTATCTATATATAATAGTTATATATTATATAATTATATATTTTCTTAAAGAATTGCATTATGAAACACAATATTTGATATTTTCCCCATGATGAAGACATGGATGCCTCATGTTATGGTGGGTTATGCAAAATGGGTCAACTTTGAGCACCTCTATCGCCTGAATGTTTTGGCATTCAGGTCCAAAATGAAACTTTCTGCCCACTTCTTCCATGAGAAAACATGGACAAAAAATTTTGTTTAAATCAAAAGATGCTGTCAAAAAGTGATTGAAGTAAAATAGATTAACCTAAGGGGGTCAAGGGACACTGCCATACCAGCCAGTAGTCCCGATTGTGGCGATACATTCCATTGTTTAGGCATAGCCACGCACATTTACATAATAAAATAACCTAAATGTCTCCCTTGTCTGTCGCCAATGTTGAATAAAATGACATTTGAACTTATTCTGCCATTTGTCGATGTGGTTGGTCCTTCAGTGGCTGAACATTCTTGACAAAATATCCACAGGTGTGTGGCAATCAATTTGATTTCTTGTGACCTAAGGCACTTGCACAAGACGGAAGTACATGCACGCGATGCATGTATACTAATCAAATCAAATCAAATTGATTTATATAGCCCTTCGTACATCAGCTGATATCTCAAAGTGCTGTACAGAAACCCAGCCTAAAACCCCAAACAGCAAGCAATGCAGGTGTAGAAGCACGGTCTTGCAGGTGTTTACATGGTTTTGCGTGTGTCTAAGGTGATAGAAATTTAAACGGCAGTAGGCTACCAGCGCTCTAAAAATAAATAAATAATACTTTCCTGTGGATATTTTGTCACAAATTTCGACCCACTTAAGGGCCAACCGCGCAGACAACTGGTACAGTTAGTTGAAATGTTATTTCATTCAACATTCTCACTTGTAAAGAACATTTCCAAGTTGTGTCAGACTGTATACCAAGAATAGATATCACAGTCTTACCCTGATTTATTAACCCTCCCATTGTGTTCGCTTCATGTTAATTAATTCCAATGTCATGACCAAAGATATGATCAAAACCCTCACATACAGTATATCGTTTGGTCATTGTGCTGCCGCAGAATGAATTGTGAGCAAGGCCTCAAAAAGGTTTCATATACCAGAGCTGCGAGAAAAGTTCTATTATTGAATATAATAATATATATTATTGAAACAATGTTGTGATTGTTTGTGAGAATGCCAACAGGTGTGGTTCCCGTGGGGGAAAGATTCTATTGGGGAAATGTTCCTGTGGGGGTTGCCATGGAAGCCAAGAAGGGGAGTGAGGTGTGTGTGTGTGTGCTCAAACACACATGCATGTGGGGGTCTGGTAGAGGAAGTGTGTCCATACTCAATTTTATACACTAATTGTAGTCTTACCCATTCATTTCTAAAGTTCGTCCTTTTTCACTGGGAGCACCACAGCTGTACAAAAGTTAAATAAAACACTTTACAACATTTTATGAAAATCATCTAAATGTATTTTGTGTATTCAGATGCCCTGTGTGGACAAAGTCATGGAACCTTATGACAATCAGAGTAAATTAACTACATTTTTCAGAGAGAAAACTTGTAAATTGTTCCAATTTGACAGGACCACAGCATGAGGGTATAAGCAAACCAGCAAGTAGCTGTGGTGTTGCAATATAACTTACAGTTTGACCAGCAGGTGGCAATGTACACACACAGCTTGTTGCTCAGCAGCCAGCTGGATCCTGTTCTCACACCAAGCCAATATGGAGACAACACAATGCACAGGGGGAGTTAAGGTAAAATCAAATTTTCCAAACCTCTACATCAGCTGCTGTATACCCCAGGGCTATTCAATTACCACCCTGTAGGGCGGTAATTGCTGCTTGTGTTATTATTTATTTATAACCAGGAACTGATTCAGACCTGGGAAACTCTGGCCAATCAATAACATTACAGTATCTGATCAATTAACTACCAGGTATAAAACAAACACAGTGGTCCTTTGGCCCTCAAGGGCCCACAATTACATAAAAGCCCTGCTGTACTGTATGTAGCTGTAAGTGTCTGAGCCCAGAGAGGCAATGAGACCCTGCTGTCACACGGTCAAAGCTGAAGCCAACAGCTGGGAAGCTGGGGTAGCAGCCCTGTGTTGATGAAAACTGCACAGCTAAATAGCAGGCATTCAGGCGTGTGGCACCAGAGTCTGACACATAGCAGATGTGTTATCTGCGGGAGAGACATTCACATGCACACATAGACTAAATGCACCTTGTAAAAAAACATCCTAGAACTCATCAGGTCTTGGTGGTCAAGCTCCATCTGCTACTACGCCCTCTTGTGGCCGGAGAGGCCATGACTGGGCAAGTTGGACATATCTAGGCATACTGATTCTTCATGGTTTCAGAGTGGGAGAAAGGGGCATCTGCTCATTGTCTATCTCTCAGGCACACAGGCAGATGCATAATGGCAGCTGCTGTTCTACTTCAGCCACCATAGCTTATGGCGATGCTTTGACACAGCAGATGTGTGGTCCATCTGGGGGCTCTCAAGTCTCAAGCCCTCTGGTCATACGAACCAGGATCCTTCTCAAGCTGCTGGGTTGATATGGCTAGCTGCAACTCCATTTGATGGATAGATCACAACTAACTTGCAGCAATATACCAGTACTAAAGCTAGGTGAGTGCATGGTCCAAATGTACCAAACAACCAAACAAGATGCCTCTTGCTTCATTTACAGCACGCCACCTTGGACAAAAGATCATTAGACGGATTCAGATATTAAAGGGCGACTGATTCTAAAATCCAGCTAATCCCTTTGAAAACGTTCAGTGTGGCACCAATATGAGTCAAAATCGACTAATGTTAAAAAAATGTACTACAAAGTTTAAATAGGATAATTTTGGTTATAAAGTCAGTCTAATACAAAATGGAGTTTGGAACCTAAGTGCGTCACAGCGGGTAAATAAACGTTGGGTTTGGATTACAATTATGTCAACAATTCATGCCTCCTTTTGCCTATGAACGTGTGATGGCAACGTGCTTTCCGTTCAAAGACTGGGCAAGTTCACTTTGCATGGCCCGATGCCCCGTGCGGGGGACATCTCTCCTTAGGAGGACCAATGGACTGGTCAAAAATGGGCAAACCCTGCCCACCCAAGGAGAACCAGGTCACCCAAAAATGAATGCAACTAGCTAGCTAGCATTTGAGGGCTTCAGCTAACTCCACCAAAATTCCAACAAACAATATTATTGTGTATTTTCTAGGGAAAAATTAATGATGACAGATCACCAGATAAGTAGGCAGTGGCCAGACACTATTCCCGTTTCAGAGTAATGGAAGACATAACCACCATTGATAATGTAACCAGTGATGTGTGTTTTTGTGTCTTGTGTGTTGGTGTTAGTCCACTGCGGCACCATCCATGGTGCCGCAGTGGACTACTCTTGGGCAAAGGTGACTAATGCAATGAGTCAGTGCCATGCTGGCATATGTCCCTTGTGAATCATACTCTCTGATTGGCTATGTTCAACCGTGTATTTACTGTTGGCTTCCATGACTGTGTGGTCTTTCTCTCTCTCGCTCCATCCCTCTCTTTGTCTGTGATAGGAGCTGGGTCGGATCTGTATGTCAGGCTCCTTCATGACCAGTATCTGTGATGAGAGGGGCCTGGAGCTGATCTACTGGCACTGGCAAACACCTCAGAAAGTACAAAAGGTGATTTACTAATAAGATAGGACATCACAAGTGTTCAGTAATATCAGAATCAGAATCACCTTTATTTGTTTATTCATGGATGCCAAGGGAAGCCAGGCTTCCCCCCCCCCCCCCCAACATTATTTTTGGTAATTTATCTTTCTTCTCTATGTGTTTCATAATTTTCCTTCAATTCGCAAGGCGCTGAACGTGTCTCACCGGAGAAAGCATCCATGCGAGCGGAACAGCGCTCCTCTGTCTCTGCATGTGTAGCCCATCTATCTGATGTTGTCTGGTCATAAAGAGTATGACATTGTTGCCGTCCGTATAATTAAAAGCAAGGGAAGCCAGCAAGCATTTGGCCTCCCTTTATAATTTTTTAAATAAAATAATAGCCAATAATAGCGTTGAGGTAAACTGAGTGAGCTCATCTGTGATGGTCCTGGTGCACCAAAAAAAGTGTCACGGGAAGCCAGTTTGGATTTGGCTTCACATCAATCACATCACATCGAGAGCAAAAAGTCGTTGATAGAAACAACTTGAATAGTTGCATATCGTGGTGTTGTTGTTCTATGGTGGCTAGCTAGCTAGCTAAAATGGTCCCTTTAATAAATTAGTGATGGATGGAGATAGGGATTTGGACTTGTGGTTTTACTTAATTCTCCGTACTGGCCAATGATTATAACAGCGATTCTGATCCAACCATAAATTCATACATTGTTGTGCCCCTGGCCTGAGAGGATGGAAGTTGAATATGTAGCTAGATGTAGTAGGCTAATGTTAACTAGCTGGCTCTTTGTTGCCCATGAAAGGAAGTTAGGCTAGCGAGCAAGCATTTTAGCCCGGTAGCCTTGGACAACAAAAACTAAAAGTGGACTGTATGACAGAGTCATAAACTGTTTCGTCAACATGAAAAAGAGAAGGATGGAGTTGGTGTGAGTGTGAGTCAACATGTTTTTTAACTTGCAAGAACGCATGTACACACACACAAATCAGAACCATAACAGCCAAATTCATCATAGCACTTGATGTGTTTTGCAACTGCGCTTGAAGAAACTGTCAAAGTTATTGACGTTTTCCGGATTGACTGACCTTCATGTCTTAAAGTAATGATGGACTGTTGTATCTCTTTGCTTATTTGAGCTGTTCTTGCCATAATTTGGACTTGGTATTTTACAAAATAGGGTTAATTTTGGAAACATGAACTTGCTTGTTCATGCAGTAGGTCATGTTACTGTTTGTTACATGCAATATGCTTTGGAGACTTCACAAGACAGGATGCTCTCCGGTTTTGTGATGAAACAAAGGTGTGGTTGAATTTATAATGCCACTGTTTCTTCGTATTGTCTTGCCCATAGGCCTATATAACACGGTCGCAAGGCATATGAACTAACAGGTTATATAACAAACAAAGGTTGTAATATAGCTTTTTTTCAACTAACAAATCATTTTATCCATACACCGCTACTGCAAATACATTTGCAAGTACAAGTATTTGACAGTGAAATAGTGCTCACACAATAAATAGAATGTACAGAAGGCCAATAAACTGAATATACGGACAAGATAGCACCACCATTTTTTGGCCGACATGCCTTCTGGATCATGTGAACTTTCATGTGACTTTATAAAAAAACGTGTACGCCATCTGTAAATACAAATAAAATTGTTAAATTATGAGCCTAGTTGGTTTAGCCACGGAAAAAGTGAGGAACCTTCCCGTTAGACATCATTGGCTGAGATAATGCATTCGCTGGACATGCCGAGAGATCAGTTTGGATTTGTCTGCCACGTAGCAAGCTTCTGTTTATAACATGAGTTGCTCAGTATGTGTAGATTTGCTACTGCGGCTTTTTTTGAAAAATGTAATGTTAGCCATGGAGAACTGCAAAAGTGTTGCAACTGCTCTCAACAATATTGCTGCCCTGAATTTAGCAGGTGCTATCGACAAAGATCCATGGGAAAAAGTTGTGATGAACTACTTTCTGCACACGATCAGTAGCTACAAACAAATGGAAACAAAAAGGTTGTCGAGTGAAAGAGGTTCCAGTCTGCTGTGAAGCATTCATCCATGTATGTGAGTCCAGCTACATTTTCAGATATTATACATTTCAAATTTTGTCAGGAAGTAATTTTCATTGCAAGTTAATGTGTACAGTACTGTGAGCTAGCTAGCTAACATTATGTGTGATCTGTGTAGAAATGTTATTTGTATCTCAGAAAACCATTTGCATTGCTAGTTATAGCCTCATGTTAGCTAGCTAGCTAACATTGAACCTACTTAGTTAGCTTTACTACCTGCAGATTCATACTACAACATTTCATGCATGGTGGCTAGCTATGACAATCTGTTTGTACTGTATGGGTTGGGATTACGGTTCATTGTTTAGCTAGCTACATGTCAAAACAAAACAGACTCCACCTCGCTGGATGATTACATGGCCCATCAAGTTAGCCAGGTGTGTCTGGCTAACACGTTCTATTTTTCATATTGCTGCTATGCAAGTAACCATTTCACTGTACCATTTACCGGTGAAGCCGGAAGTTTACATACACCTTAGCCAAATACATTTAAGCTCAGTTTTTCACAATTTCTGACATTTAATCGAAGTAAAAATTCCCTGCCTTAGGTCAGTTCGGATCACTACTTTATTTTAAGAATGTGAAATGTCATAATAATAGTAGAGACAATGATTTATTTCAGATTTTATTTCTTTCATCACATTCCCAGTGGGTCAGAAGTTTACATACACTCAATTAGTATTTGGTAGCATTGACTTTAAATTGTTTAACTTGGGTCAAATGTTTCAGGTAGCCTTCCACAAGCTTCTCACAATAAGTTTTGGCCCATTCCTCCTGACAGAGCTGGTGTAACTGAGTCAGGTTTGTATGCCTCCTTGCTCGCACACGCTTTTTCAGTTCTACCCACAATGTTCTATAGGGTTGAGGTCAGGGCTTTGTGATGGCCACCCCAATACCTTGACTTTCTTGTCCTTAAGCCATTTTTCCACAACTTTGGAAGTATGCTTGGGGTCATTGTCCATTTGGAAGACCCATTTGTGACCAAACTTTAACTTCCTGACTGATGTCTTGAGATGTTGCTTCAATATATCCACATGATTTTCCTACCTCGTGATGACATCTATATTGTGAAGTGCACCAGTCCCTTCTGCAGCAAAGCACCTCCACAACATGATGCTGCCAACCCCATGCTTCAAGTTTGGGATGGTGTTCTTCGGCTTGCAAGCATCCCCCTTTTTCCTCCAAACATAACGATGGTCATTATGGCCAAACATTTCTATTTTTGTTTCATTAGACCAGAAGACATTTCTCCAAAACGTACGATCTTTGTGCAGTTGCAAATCCGTAGTCTGGCTTTTTTATGCCGGTTTTGGAGCAGTGGCTTCTTCCTGGCTGAGTGGCCTTTCAGGTCATGTCGATATAGGACTTGTTTTACTGTGGATATAGATACTTTTGTACCTGTTTCCTCCAGCATCTTCACAAGGTCCTTGGCTGTTTTTCTGGGATTGATTTGCACTTTTCGCACCAAAGTGCATTAATCTCTAGGAGACAGAACATGTCTCCTTCCTGAGCGATATGATGGCTGCATTAAATAATCTGTCTGTAAACAATTGTTGGAAATATTACTTTTGTCATGCACAAAGTAGATGTCCTAACCGACTTGCCAAAACTATAGTTTGTTAACAAGAAATTTGTGGAGTGGTTGAAAAATGTGTTTAATGGCTCCAACCTAAGTGTTTGTAAACGTCCGACTTCAACTGTACACCTGTATCCTGTGGCATGTGACAAAAAAACGTTTATTTTATTTTCTATAGTGTGTGTTTACCAGAGACGGCAATGTGAAGAACAACATGATCAACAAAGTAAGATTAAGATATAGGCCAAGGACTAGATAAAGTATTTTTTACCTGGAGTTTTCCCTTATTGCACTCTGCTACTTTCACCACTTTTAGTCTTGACATCTTTTGTTGTTTACTACACTACCTTAGTAGTTTAGCACATGGCCTCACATGTGAATCCGTAAAGAGATGAGTGTGGTTAAGGCTTAAGAGGGTGTGAATGATGCTGAATAGGTGTATACAAAGAAGAGCTCTTCAGTAGGTGTACCAAAACATTCAATGGCCATTTTCTCTCAGGTGGGGTTACAAGTTTATCAACTTTCAAAGCAAAATTACCTTCCCATTGTTCTTCAACTACAGTGTATAATATACCATGTTGTAGCTTTGAGTCTCTACTTTTATCCAATGTAAAAAACACGATTTCAAATGTTTCTAAGACCGAATCGAGGTGGTTGGTCACAAATATCTGTATGGCTGTGAATGACAAAAGATGAAAGACAAGTATAATATTTGCACATTGTTATATTAGTAAAACACTGCTTCTAAAGTATTATGTGATGATAGTTAATTCTACATGGATCTGTTACTCTTGAAAGTTATTGAAACAATGTGTTTAGAATAACTACATACATTTAGTATGTTACTCAGTATGAGAAGAGTGCCTTCCTCTTGCGTCACACATCTGCATGTAGTTATTGAACTCTGCCAGCTGGACCCATGAGGTAAACTCTGTCGTATCCAGGATGGAGTGTCATGCACTCCACCCCTCCTGCCATCTGACTGCACATGTCCATAATCTGTAATACATGACTTGAAGACAGAACGTCACCCAGAAAGCTGTGCATGTCAGTGTGTAAACAGACAAATCCTTAGATTTGGGCAAATAGACCATAGAAATAGAAATGCCATTCTAGTTCTGGTTAGACAACTGAAGTTGTAGTCTACACACAACTGATTTTGATATGTTAGGTAGAGTGTAGGCATACTGTTTTGATTTCTTAGGTAGAGTGTAGGCATACTGTTTTGATTTCTTAGGTAGAGTGTAGGCATACTGTTTTGATTTCTTAGGTAGAGTGTAGGCATACTGTTTTGATTTGTTAGGTAGAGTGTAGGCATACTGTTTTGATTTGTTAGGTAGAGTGTAGGCATACTGTTTTGATTTGTTAGGTAGAGTGTAGGCATACTGTTTTGATTTGTTAGGTAGAGTGTAGGCATACTGTTTTGATTTGTTAGGTAGAGTGTAGGCATACTGTTTTGATTTGTTAGGTAGAGTGTAGGCATACTGTTTTGATTTGTTAGGTAGAGTGTAGGCATACTGTTTTGATTTGTTAGGTAGAGTGTAGGCATACTGTTTTGATTTGTTAGGTAGAGTGTAGGCATACTGTTTTGATTTGTTAGGTAGAGTGTAGGCATACTGTTTTGATTTGTTAGGTAGAGTGTAGGCATACTGTTTTGATTTGTTAGGTAGAGTGTAGGCATACTGTTTTGATTTGTTAGGTAGAGTGTAGGCATACTGTTTTGATTTGTTAGGTAGAGTGTAGGCATACTGTTTTGATTTGTTAGGTAGAGTGTAGGCATACTGTTTTGATTTGTTAGGTAGAGTGTAGGCATACTGTTTTGATTTGTTAGGTAGAGTGTAGGCATACTGTTTTTATAAGCACATCAATATGATATTTTTATAGCAGATAATGTTTTGTCTTTCTAACATGAACACATCCATCGATTTGTTGTTGATGTATCTTCAGTCAAGCTGGGCAATGTGTGTGTAATGTCCACAAGCAGCCAACACCTGTAGGGATATTAGTTATGGGATTTATCTCCCGGGAACGATCTACCAGTGGACATAAGGAGAGACAAGACAAGACTAGCCAGTTATAGAATATTGTGTTGTAGGACAGCTAAGGTGACTCATGACCGCTGCTGCAGCAAAATGCTAGTGTCTCTAGCTCCAACAGTGCAGTAATACCTAGCAATACACACATTTATTTTATTTATTTGTATTTTCACCTTTATTTAACCAGGTAGGCAAGTTGAGAACAAGTTCTCATTTACAATTGCGACCTGGCCAAGATAAAGCAAAGCAGTTCGACACATACAACGACACAGAGTTACACATGGAGGAAAACAAACATACAGTCAATAATACAGTATAAACAAGTCTATATACGATGTGAGCAAATGAGGTGAGATAAGGGAGGTAAAGGCAAAAAAGGTCATGGTGGCAAAGTAAATACAATATAGCAAGTAAAACACTGGAATGGTAGTTTTGCAATGGAAGAATGTGCAAAGTAGAAATAAAAATAATGATACAATAACATACAGTGCATTCGGAAAGTATTCAGATCCCTTGACCTTTTCCACATTTTGTACCGTTACAGCCTTATTCTAAAATTGATCAAATCGTTTTCTTCCCTCATCAATTTGTACACAATCCTCCATAATGACAAAGCAAAAACTGTTTTTTATAATTTATTTGCAAATGTTTTACAATTAAAAAACTGAAATATCACATTCAGACCCTTGACTCAGTACTTTGCTGAAGCACCTTAATGTGACTCACCACCTGGATTCAGTCTTATGTAGCAACATTTTTTTTCATTGGATAAAAGTAGAGACTCAGAGGTACAAAATGGTAGACAATGGGAAAGTAATTCTGCTTTGAAAGTTGATCAACTTCTAAACTCACTTTTGAGAAAAACGTTTTTCAATGTTTTGGTACTACTATTCGGAGAGCCCTTCTTTATCTACACCCATTCAGCATTGTTCACACCCTCTTAAGCCTTAGCCCCACCTATCTCTTTTACGGTTCATTCAACCGTTCTGTACTAACTTGCCAGCTACTTCCAGACATCTAAGAGAGTGAGAACAGCTCACTGAACATTACTCGCCCTATCGCTCTGTGGTGTGGTTTCGTGTTCAGAGCGCAAACTGGACGCTCTGGCCAATAAATAGGGTTGTTCCGAAAGCTCTGACCTCACAACTACAGTCAAGCACCCAAGCTAACTGGCTAACATTCCAGACACATAATGAGAAAACACCCCACTCTGACCATTTTACTCGCCCAAGCAGAGCTGGTTAGGCTTTTTTCATGTTATCCAGAGCATTGGTGACTGTAACTGTGCTGCTGGCAACAACTGAATTACGCATTGTTTTTTATTTTTTATAAATTAGCAAAAAAATGGAAATACCTGTTTGCACATTGCCATTAAGGAGGTATTGTGTGTAGATTAATGAGAAAAGCAATGAATTAAATGTATTTTAGAATAAGGCTGCAACCTAACAAAATGTGGAAAAAGTCAAGGGGTCTGAATACTTTCCGAATGCACTGTAAACCAAAAAGTTAAAAACATAAATTAAGAAATATCAGAACAAGCAATGTCCGGAATATAAATATATACAGTATGTGTGTATATATATATATATATATATATATATATATATATATATATATATATGCTGCTGTGTATTATTCACATTTGATACCGTTTCCACAGTAACACACATTTACATAACGTAATAAAACATTGAATCTAAGTTGCAAGCTACTTTCGTAGCAAGGTGTTGTAGAGCGAGTGACTTATGAAACACATTCCAGAGACCGACTTCCTGTCTTGCCATAACTGATTTAGTATCAGTTACATACAATAAGGATAGCCAGCAGTAGCTGTCACCAAACTATACTAGCTAGCTGTTGTCAGCTTGGCCACACATAAGGTCAGCCCAGGCTTTAGCCTACACGTAGAACTGAATTGAGATGGTGAGACAGTCAGGAGGGGAGAAGTTGTCAAAATGTTGTTTTTTTTCCTTAGCGAAGCTAGCTTAGCTTGCTTCGTTGTACTCACTACTGCCATTGGAATGTTGTGATTTGAAAGGCAAATACAGATTCAAACCACACCCCCAAGACAACTCTTGTTTGCCTTCAGTCATGGCTGCTAGCATTTCTTAATGAGCATTGATGAAAAACGAGGCCAAATCAGGAAGTGTAGTCGCTCTTTAAGACCGATACTTAAGTTAATCGTGGTAGCAAGCTTTTCTTAGAGAAAGTCCTTTTTTACATATAAGGACTTCGCTAATGGATTTGTTCCCAAAGGTGATAGAAAGTCAGACTTCATGAGTCCTTGTTCCCAGGGAGATGGGCTGGTTTTTAAAACGCAGGCTCTTTAATGAGAGATCAGCAGACACCATTGAGGGGCCTAAACAATGACATACAGCGGCTCAGTGCCAGGCCAGCCGCCCTGAACGCCATGGAACTTTTACCGCTCACAAAGGGTAAGGCAGAGAGATTAAAGACATCAAATAAATCTTTGATAAAGGTTTTACCAGCCTGCTGAAGCAACGGGAAAAAGATCAAACGGAATACAGGTTTGTGCTCTTTCCTGGGCTGCCCTGTCTCTTTTCCCTACAATAGACATGTATATTCGTCTCCACGACTCGGCACTATCCGCTTGAACATGTCTAACAGTCTCACAGCTCGAGCATTAGCTGGGCTTGTGAGTGCTAGTTCTTACATAAGGCTGCAGGACTCAGTGACTGGACAGTGAGTGACATTTATTTTTTGGCTCATTAGGTTTAATCTTGAGGGGGGTTTTAAGAACGTCAGCTCTGGGCCACACACTGCGCAGTCATATGTTTCAGGTCTGACTCAGCTCTTGATGTCTAAATCAGTTTAATTAGGGGACTAATTGGGAGGACTCTCCGAGCGCTCCCTCTCCTCCCTGAAGATTTCACACAGCTCCCGTCATGGCAGAGTACCTTGAGTCAATACCCATAACTCACATTGACGGGAGTGGGGAAAAGTCAAAGCATACATTTTTACCCAGTGTAGATGATATCATAAGATCAATAGCATTTTTTGGGATGGACTTCAGAGAGACTCTGCAGACAGCTCTTTACCATAGGGATTTTGTCTCTTAGCTCTTTCGTTTCTCCGTTCCGACATCCCTTGTCTTGTTAATTCCACACCAGAGGAAGAAAGTGATTCATGCCTCATTCCAGGCAAATGCAGCAGTTCTCTTCTCATTTCCTGGGGCTATGCAGAAGTGAGCAGACTAGCTCCTCCAGCCTACCTCGGTGGTACTGTTCTGTCAGCTATCTCTGTCAGATAGCCCTCATTTGACACCCCATTCATCTCCACTGCTGCATGTGTAATGGAGAAAGTAGGCAAAACTCACTGGTACAAACGCAACACTCTCATTGGGGTGCATTAAAACTTGTGAGCCCAGAATGCTACAGGAAAAAAAAACAATACAAATGTATTGTCACATACACCATAGTAGTACGGCATCCCTGGAACAAATTAGGGTTATGTGCCTTGCTGCATTTTTCACCATTTAAGCTTGGGTATTCCAACCAATTACCTTTTGGTTACCGTTACCAAAACTAAGCGCTAGGCTACTTGCTGCCCTAACTGCTGCATTAGTATCCCCGTCATTTCTTAAACAGCCTAGGCCCCAGTTTCTGATTTACATGCTGTGTTCTGTCTGAGGCACAGGTGCTTTGATAAAGGGTGTAACGGTTTTCTTTAGTTGAAGGAGAGTCGGAGCAAAATGCAGCGATGTGATGATTCATGTTATTTTAATAAAGGAAAGACTATACATGAATAAACTACCAAAATAAACCGAAACAGTCCTATCTGGTGCAAACACAGAGACAGGAACAAACACACAGTGAAACCCAGGCTACCTAAATATGGTTCCCAATCAGAGACAATGACTAACACCTGCCTCTGATTGAGAACCATATCAGGCCAGACATAGAAATAGACAAACTAGACAATGAAAATGAAAATGAAAATGCCCACTCAGCTCACACCCTGACCAACCAAAACATAGAAATATACAAAGTAAACTATGGTCAGGGTGTGACAAAGGGGTCCGGTTAGGCCTCCATAGTACCATTTCTTCACTCGCTTTTTTCCACAGGGGCACGCCAGAGAAAAAACTGTATCAAAACAAGCCAGAGCTTACTGTCATGTGAGATTCATACTTCCACAAGATGGGGAAATATGTCTTTCACCTCTATGGAACATGACAATAGACAAGTGTGTGTTCTTGTGATAAGGCCGACACCTCCCCCTTTTCCCTGTAGCATTTGCGTTCAGCCACAGCTCGGGAAAAAGGTGTTGTTTGTGTCAAATGAAGGGCAGACTTGTAGGGAATTCACATGTTGTTTCCCCAATATTCATTTTCCTTTCACACAGCTTTGCTTTCATGCTTATTGCCTTCGAAGTTTGCTTTCATATGTATGCCCATATGTTTCGTCCTCGCTGGCAGCCGCCTCACTGCATTGGTTCAGTGTGTTGAACTGGAAAGTCATAATGGAAGTGCCAGGTACAACTCATTAGGTAATCATCATTAGTTTCCCCGTTAGGAATCCATCTGCAGCGTGCATCGATTAGAGGACGTGGTGGGCGTACATTCAGACACTGGTAGGCGTTGAATGAAACAAAGCTCGGAAACATTGGCTAGCAAAAAAAAGACGTTCCGTTATCATTCTTTGCTGTTCGTAGTTTTTCAGTTGTCTACCCTATCAGCGGGAACCAATGGGGATCCTTCTCAAAGTCATTAAAAAGCAATTTTGTTAAGATTAAAATCAATGATCCATTGCTTGAAAAACGTCCTTTATTTTGTCACTGTGGGTAACTTGAGACCCGACTAATCACCAAAAAAACAAGGTGTTATACCGTGGTTGTTTGCGCAGGACAACGATTTTGCAACGTTCAGTCTGGTATCCAGTGAGTCTCCCAGGATAAAATAACTGCTGCCATATGGCTTATGCTGGGCAGTAGTACGCATACAAAGTGCACTTTAAACACATTTTTACACATACAGTAACTGCCTTGCCTCAGTCAGGGCTGCATGTGCATATCTGTTGTCTTATAATATTTCCACCATGTATTAATGAGTAATTCTCTACACGATTAATATTAGCGTAGAGCACGTGCCAAACTCATTCCACGGAAGGCCAAGTGCCTGCTGGTTTTCGCTCCTCACTTGTACTTGATTGATGAATTAAGGTGACTGATTAGTACGGAACTCACCTCACCTGGTTGTCTAGGTCTTAATTGAAAGGAGAAACTAAAAACCAGAAGACACTACGCCCTCCACGGCATGAGTTTGATACCCGATGTAGAGTATAGTGATTTGTAGCATAGCGACAACACGGAAATTGAACCGATAATGTAGAAGCTGCAGTTGAGTGTCCAATCCCAAAGGATTTCTCTTAGCCAACATCTGACTGCATAAACTGCGGCTACATCAACCTTTTAACTACAAACCCTAGTATATCTATACTGTACATTCAAAATGTTTACCTACAGCACACAAAAAGACTGCCAACAACAGTACACTGTGTAACAGCAAGTCACTGACAGCCAGGCCACCAGCAGTACACCAGTCTTTGAGTAGTGCAAGAGTACATTTCAGTCAGGCTCGCTGTTAAATAGAGAGTGTTCTGTGGCTGAGCCCCTGTCTGTCCCTGTACACAGAATGCTGCAGATAATCAGGCAGTGTGGGCAGGCAGGAAACTCAGGGGGGCCGGGCCGTGACTGTGAATCCTAATGCGCCTCAGTATATATCACTGCCTGGCTCTGGCTTTCCTGGGCTGACTGACAGGTAGAAGGATAATTAGCAGTGCTAATCCCCCTGTTCCCATCCCACTTGTCCCCATCTCCATCCACCCACCTCAATGCACCGGACAGGATTTGGGAAGTGTATGTTATCCCTACAGTGTTATTGTAGGCATATTACCCCTATTATTTTGATTAAAGGGAATGACACTTGTTTCAATAGGAAACGCCAACCAGGGCTGTTTGTTCCATCAACATACTATAAGTTTGTCGTGTGGCAGGCGGGCGGGCAAAGCTCAATTGCTGTGCTGCCACGATTCCGGAGCTCAAACAGTTTCCCCCAGCCTAATGGGACGGTAGGATGTGATGAAGTGACTTCCTTTAAAATAATGATTTGTCTTGTATTACTGCACTTGCGCCACATGATATGGCACTATCTAGTTTGCTTTGAAGAATGAGGATGCTTTTGCAATACAGTTTGCTATCACAGACACAGCTCTGGAACAAAGTAGTTGCTGCAGCCATCTTAAATCAGGTTTTATGTTGGCTCTGTAGCCAACAGGAACACTATGTGACAAATAATACAACCCATGGAGAGCTGATATAAAGACTCCTCTGCAGAGACCCCTCAGGGAAACTGTCCCTTTTTTCCTCAATTTGTTTTCAACTACTCAGAGATTTTTTTTGTCCTTTTGCAGTGGAAAGATTCTGTTTGGGTAATTATTCCATTGTGATGTTTATGCCTCCTTGGCAGTTAGAGCCTAAGAAAAACGTCCTAATCCACAGAATTGTTTGTCAACCAATGAGCGTCTTCCAACACCCATTTCCACTTCAGAAGACCACAGGATTTTATTTGTTGGAATTTTGGAATCAAAAAGTTTTTGTTGTTGTTTTGTCAGTGGATAAGAGAAAATATGCTTGGTGAAGTCTGTTTGGGGTTCAGGCAGTTCTGACAGGAGGATATAAAGTCTGCTGTCAACAGAGAACACAAACAGCACGGACAGAATAAGTAAGGGATTAATTCTTGAATGTCTTGAGTGAGGTTGAGACCTCATATTTTAGGTCAGGAAGATTTGTATAAGGGCAATTCCACGATAACGGAATTACGCTTTGACTCAGATTTTTCACACTAAATATAATGTATGCCAAACAAAAACCATTGATTTCAAAATTTAACAAACCTTCCAATCTATGCACAAGGACTACTTTGAACAATTTTGGTTACAGCATTACAATGATATCTCCCTCAGATTTTTATGAAACCACATTTTTGAAAAAATTGTAAAATATCTGCTCCTAATTAAGATTCAAAGATGTCTGCAAAAAGAGTCAGCTATGATATGACAGGTTGAAGGGGTTCTGCCACAGTATATAGTCATTACAATATGAACAACATTATATTTTTGTCATAAACATCAAGATTAGCCAAACCACAAGTTCGGAGGAGCACATTTTCACTGATAGAATCGGGAAGTTTCAACATCCTGTGTATTCGTCTGTTCATAGTGAACCACAAAGTCCAGCATTCATAGCGAATGCAGATACCGCCCTGCTAGGTAGATGGGATGTGCTCACAAACTGTTTACTTCAAATGACCAACGCACATCAATCTCTTGGAAACGTTTGTTTTTCACAAAAAACTGGACCGCACCAAAAAAAGATGCTCAAAAGGCATCAGCGTCAGTCCATGTTTCCTCAGGTGCATACAGTGTTGCCTGAAATTAAATTGTTTTAATGCCCATCTATTTGGTAAGACCACCGTTATTAAAATACCCCCCAAAAAGACGTTGGCTCGTGCTTACTGAGGTGTAGCCTGCCATGTCGGCCCACAATGGAATTTTATGAATGCCCATCCATGTGGTAGGCCCACCATTTGTAATACAGGCCGCTGCATTGGCTTTATTAGTCCTGATTCCTGTGACTAATCAATTTGGCTAGCTTTGAATATCAGCTACCCAACATTATCAGGAGTTAGTATGTGCATACGCAGCGGGAAATGCAGAAGTATTTTCTCTTTTGCTATGATCAGCTTGTTCAAAAATTGATGGATACAAACTTAAAACCACTGATCATGACAATGGGGTGAAACTCCTCTGCAACAGTTGTGATTGGTTAGGCTATTTGATCGAAGAAACCTGTATGACGTAAAAGGTGGTCCATCTTATTACATTGTCGTACATTTTATCTCTAGCCTGTAGGCTACAGAAAAGGACACATACTCTTTCTGCCATATCCTATTTCTGCTACATGATTTGTGTTAGATAATTTTTATTACAGAAGTGCCGAAGCGATGCGTCTCTCCAATAGCAGGGATTTTATGTCTTGTTGTTGGAGATGCGTCTTGGTCAGTTTAGATCAGAAAATGTCGCCCTCGTTAATCTGCCACCATTGGCGGCCGCCTAATCCTGCCTAATGAGCTGGCTGGCCGTGGATATGAATATCATTCTATTCATGGTGATGTATCCTGAATAGAAATTTGCAATATCCTGAATTTGCATATATTTTGGTATTATTCTACAACCTGGCTATTATTGTAATGAGCTCTGCCCACAAACAGGAACACATTTGGTTGGCTTGGACCAGACCAAATCTGAAACCATCATTGACATCTATGTTTCACAAGTTTGGACATCACAGTAGAGTACAGTAAAGTATATATGTGACCCATCACCTGGATTCGGTCCTATGGATTTCGTATATATGTGACCCATCACCACATATATGTGACCCATCACCTGGATTCGGTCCTATGGATTCGGCCCTATGTAGCACATTTTTTACATTAGATAAAGTAGAGACTAAGAGCTAGACAATGGTATATCATACACTGCAGTTGAGGAACAATGGGAAAGGAATTCTGCTTTGAAAGTTGATAAACTTGTGACCCCACTTTTTAGAAAATTGTCCTTGTATGTTTTCATACACCTACTGGAGAGCTCTTTTTTGTCTATACCCATTCAGCATCGTTCACACACTCTTAAGACTTAGCTCCACCCATCTCTTTATGGATTCACATGTGAGGTCATGTGCAACACAGAGTGAGTAAAGTAGTAAACAACCAAAGATTTCAATATTAAACGGGATAAAAGTAGTAGCCTACAAAAGGAAAAACTCCAGTAAAAATACACTTGGCCTATATCCTAATCTGATTTTGGTGCAGGTCATGTTGTTCTTCACATTACCATCTCTAGTAAACACACACTATATCAAATAAAATCAAAAATGTATTTGTCACATGCACAGGATACAGAAGGTGTAAACAGTACAGTGAAATGGTTACTTGCATATTTGCATAGTAGCAAAATAATGTCAAGATAAATATATTTTATCAATATTTTATAATTATTAGATTATTAGATGATGCTTGTTCTGATCAGCTTGTCAAAAATCGATCGATACAATTTGAAACCACTGATCATGACAATGGAGTGAAACTCCTAGACAACACTTGTGATTGTTCAAAACATGTTGTCCATTTTACTTCGACCTGTACTCTTTTTAGGATATGTTGTTTGTCAACAGCACATTTCTTATTTGATTGGGGGCCATTTAGTTTAGGCTATTGGATCGGAGAAACCTGTATGATGTAAAAATGTGTCCGTCTTATTACATTGTCATACATTTTATCTCCAGCCTGTAGGCTACAGAAAAGGACACATACTCTTTCTGCCATACCCTATTTCTGCAACATGATTTATGTTAGATCTTTCTTTTTGACAGAACTTTGGTGGAGTGCCACAGCGATGGGTCATGTGAAAGAAATGCTATAACCACCCCTCAGCCACATCTAGCTAAATGGATGTACACTTGTTTATGAAATACAATAGATGGCCATAATCACCCACAGACACACCTGGTTAACTTGATGGGTCATGTAATCATCTGGCGATGATTATACTTTTTTTTAGACATGCAGTTAGCTAGCTAAACAATGAACTGGCATAATCCCAACTCATACTAGTACCAATACAAACTGATTGTCATACCTGTAGTATGAATCTGCAGGTAGGTAAAGCTAACAAACTAGGTTCAATGTTAGCTAGCCAGATAACATTAGGCTATAACTAGCAATGCAAATGTATTTCTGATTTGAATAATATTACTACACAGATCATACACAACATTAGCTATCGAGCCATCAAGCTAACGTTCGCTTGCTAGCAAACAGTACGCTTTAATTTGCAATGAAAATGACTTTCTGACAAAATTGGAAACATATAATATCTGAAAATATAGCTAGACTCTTGGATGAATGCTTTACGGCAGACTGGAACCATTTAAATCTGTTTTGTTTGTAGCTACATCTTGCTTTACGGCAGACTGGAACCATTTAAATCTGTTTTGTTTGTAGCTACATCTTGTTTGACCAGTGTTCTGGTTCACACTGACCGTGGCGTGTGCAGAAAGTAGCCCATCACAACTTTTTCCAACTGATCTGTCAATAGCGCCTTCTCAATTCAGGGCATCAATGTTGTTGAGAAAAGTAGCAAAACGTTTGTAGTTTTCGAAGGCTAACGTTCAAAAAAGCAGCGGTAGAAAGGATTATCAACACATACTGAGCAGCTCACGTAATAGATAGAAACATGCTACATGGCAGACCAGTCCAAACTCATCTCCCGTCATGTCCAGTCCATCCATTATCTCAACCAAACCAACCAAGCTAGTGGGAAAGTTCCTGCCTTTTTCCATGGCTAAACAAACTATTCTTGTAATTTAACAATTGTATTAATATTTACAGATGTATTACACATTCTTTTATTAAGGCACATGCACATGTTCGAGAAGGCATTCATGCCCAAAAACGAATTTAGATTTTTTTTTAAAGTGACGTTAAAATGCCTCCCCTTTGAAGTAGTGAAATGCGACATACGCCTAGCTTCTTGAAACGAGTCACATGTGTTCCGTACAGTACAATAAAGAACAGTACAATACAGTACATCTAGTGTGCTCCACTGTACTTTACTGAACTCAACTGTACAGTATTGTACTGTCCAAAATTGTGAAACATTGACGTCTATGATTGGTTCAGATTTGATCCTGCCAGGGCGGACTGACCAAATTTAAGCTACTTTTCAACGTCCATGAATGTCTGGTGTTGGTCAGTACTCACTGGGTGAGGATGCTTGTGACAGTGAATGGAAAGCAGGTAGGTGTAAGGTGTAATGATAGGTGTCAGTAAGAGCCGGGAGAGGTGACATTAACTGGAGAGAGATGGGAGAGAAAGAGATTGGCAAAGAGAAAGAGAGGAAGGGAGAGTGCTTGCTTTGACCACCAGGTGACAGAAAGAGAAGCAAAACAGTTTTGAGCAGAACATAACAGTATGCCGGTGGAAGGGAGGACAGTAGCAGGTGACCTAACTGTGGTTTGTGACTACTGTGATTTCCTATTGTAGCCAATTAAATTGCAACAATTCCGATTGGGTAAAAATAATTACGAGTTTTAATGACTTATTATTAATTCATTAACAAACTTAATCTCAGTAAAAACACTATAACTAATTGGTAGGTCTACCTTTACTTATTACTTCTGTGTACTTCCTCTTCATGAGAGAAATGAGAAAATATCTTTAAAATATGTGCGTTTTTGGTAACGGAATTGCATGGCACAGGGCATGAAATAAAATGTTTCTTAAACTTAAAGGGAAATAATTTCCCCAAAACTAAAAGATGTGTTCATATTACTTGGGAGGGGTCTTTACTTCAACATTATTTTGATGTATTTATAATACCTTTTAAGACTTTTTCTGGTAGATGTTTTGATGTGTTTCCATCTGTTTTGACCAGAAATCAAAGCCTTTGCGTATTCCTACATTGTTGGATAAAAAATGGTTGAAAAATGTATTTATGCCTTCATTTCTCAAAAATGTAGACTCTTAGCTTTCATTTCACACCCAATTTGACATGCTCCTATGAACGTCACATTGGTACTCATTGTCCTTTTAGATGGAAATGCCCTTAACGACTTTGCTGCTCACTGAAAGGTTTTTGCAGTTTATCTTGTATCTACTCTATATTTAGACAGTGAACTAAATGTGCCCTTTGTGTTGCTCTCCGGGGTCCTGAAATGCACTCTTGTACACAGGACTGAAATTGACTCTTGTTCATAGGCCTGGAATGCACTCTGGTAATAGACCCGGAACGCCCTCTTGCAGCTGTGTCCCTAAACTTTAGCATACCAATACTGTTGCAAATACGAACTGACTGCCATACCATAGGATACAGTATGCCTTGTCTCAAAACATAAAATATAGACTATGCATGAAATAGAATGCTCCCTTCACATTTTTACATTATCACCTAGGTGTGGTCTTCTTAAATGTATTCAGTTTTTGATCACACATCCGTGATAAAATACAACCTCTGTCACATTTGAAAGGGTGTTATTAGTTAAGACACTCACAGTTTCACTCCAGGACCATAACAATGGGCCCCAGACCAATTAGCGCTGTGGAAACAGTAGATGATGCTAATGACATCTGCCAGCACTCCATTCCCCTGTCTGGCTGGCTCATCCAAACACACAGCTCTGCAAGGCAGTCATTGTGGGACAAGTTGTTTTGGCTTAAGACTCCCGTCCTCCATCGAGACCTGTTGTGATGCTCTCACATGGGTTATATGGCAGGGTAATAGAGGGGAATGAAATGGGAATAGAACGCATTGATCATGGCAGGATGGCAGGATCATGGCCAATTTGGGGCTAAAAGTTTACACCACCTACAAAATCCCAATTCAACCCCTGCATATACTGATTTTCCCTTAATGTTGTGATCTAGCTAGCAGTAAAGGCGTCAGCATGCTTCAGTTTGGCTGTTTTTGATGGCACAATTTTACATCTAAGATGTTTGGTGCAGTATTTTCAGGAAAACAAGTAATCTCTCGTTGAATGACAACAAAGACTTTATTGAAGAATCTTTACTGTTGACCAATCACCGACGAAGGGGCGTAGACTTCGGCTCCGAACTTTGGCTTTCCTCCAGAAAAATTGTGTGCGCCAGATCAGCCGAACGGAGCAACCCTTCCAAAGTGTTGTCATACTGTATGCAATAACTCTACCGAGCGGTTTCGGGTGGGAACCATGTGGATTCCTTTAATCATTCAATTAAGTTGTTGTAACTAGTCAAAGAATGAAGAAAAATAATAAAGAAAGTTAATCAGGTACCACAGGCGCTAGCAGGGTTGTAATGTCCTGCACTCATATTTTTACATGCGAAACCCAACAGATGTCCTCTAAGTCACATACACACACACACACACACAGTTCCTGGCACACTGACCACCCGACAGACCTGAGGGGCACAGGGAATTATGTCTGCACTTGATCCGGTACTGCACGTGAACACGTCTGGCAGAGTGGCAAAGTACGGCTTGGCTGCTGACCTTTACTGACATACAGCCAGAACACAGCACTGTCCTGCCCTCGGGCCATGTGATTCACCTTAAGTGCATCCACTGAATAAATGATTGTCTGTCCAAAGGTTGCTGCAGAGGGTGTGTGTGTGTGTGTGCTGAGTGATTAACCCAAATGTACGGTATTTTCAACTATTCAGTTCAACTATTTCAATTTTTATTTTCTTGTGAGCTCAATGCTCAGATTCTGTAGATAAATCATTTCAAGCCTGAACTTTGTGATGTAGTAAGGGAGTTGTAGTTTCCAACAGACTTTTATTATTTTATTCTGTGTTGTTACAGCATTCAACCCACATCATAAATAGTGCATTTACTGTCAAAATAACCAACCTCAAAAAGCACAAATCGCTCAGCACTAATGGTAATACAGAGTTGTGACAACGGTGCTGAGGGAGACGACTGCCGTTTTACGATCCTGTAACCAATTGTGCTATTGTGTTTTTTTCGTTATTTATAAGTTATTTTGTACATAATGTTTCTGCCACCATGTCTTATGACCGAAAAGAGCTTCTAGATATCAGGACAGCTGTCACGCCCTAACCTTAGAGAGACGTTTTTTTCTCTATTTGGTTAGGTCAGGGTGTGATGTGGGGTGGGCATTCTATGTTTTGCTTTCTATGTTTTTTATTTCTAGATTTTGGCCGGGTATGGTTCTCAATCAGGTACAGCTGTCTATCGTTGTCTCTGATTGGGAATCATACTTAGGTAGCGCTTTTTCCCTCCTTTCACTGTGGGTAGTTGTCTTTTTTAGGGGTACTACAGCCATTGTAAGCTTCACGGTTGTTTTTGTTATTTCTTGTTTTGTTGGCGACATTTAACAAATAAAAGAAAATGCACGCTCACCCCGCTGCACCGTGGTCCACTTCTTCTTACGACAGCTGTGACAACAGCGATTACTCACCCTGTACTGGAGGAATACTTTTTCTTCAACGAGTCGGACGTGAAGGATTTCCTTCAGACGCCCGACAAGGCCCTCATCCCCATTATTCGTAGGAGAATGAGACGGAGGTATCGTGACGAAGATCCTGGTGCCTTGTTAGGATTTTTTGTCGAGAGGGTAATCTACCTTTGGCATCAGTCCTTTTAGCCAACGTACAATCAATCGATAATAAAAGGGACAATCACGTATGTCCTATCAACCGAACATTAAAAACTGTAATATCTTATGTTTCACCGAGTCGTGGCTGAGCGACGACATGAATAACATACAGCTGGCGGGTTTTAAGGTTTTTCGTCAGGATAGAAAAGCTGGCTCTGGTAAGACAAAGGGTGGAGGTCTATGTATATTTGTAAACAGCTGGTACACAAAATCTATAGAAGTCTCAAGGTTTTGATCGCCTGAGTTAGAATATGTCATTAAGCTGAGAGAGTTTTCATCTGTATATTTTGTAGCTGTCTGCATACCACCACAAACTGATGCTGGCACTAAGATCGTACTCAATGAGCAGTATTCGGCCATAAGTAAACAGGAAAATGCTCACGCAGAGGCGGCACTTCTAGTAGCCGGTGACTTTAATGCAGGAAAACTCAAATCTGTATTATCTCATTCCTACCAGCATGTTAAATGTGCAACCAGAGGGAAACATTTTTTAGACCACCTTTACTCCACACACAGAGACGTGTACAAAGGTCTCCCTCGCCCTCCATTTAGTAAATCTGACCATAATTCTATCCTCCTGATTCCTGCTTACAAACTAAAGCAGGAAGCACCAGTGACTTGGTCAATAAGAAAGTGGTCAGATGAAGTAGATGCTAAGCTACAGGACTGTTTTGCTAGCACAGAATATGTTCCAGGATTCTTCCCGATGGCATTCAGGAGTACATCACATCAGTCACCAGCTTCATCAATAAGTGCATCGATGACGTCATCTCCACAGTGACCGTACGTACATACCCCAACCAGAAGCCATGAATTACAGACAACATCCGCACTGAGCTAAAGAGTAGAGCTGTCGCTTTGAAGGAGCGGAACTAACCTGTAAGCTTATAAGAAATCCCGCTATGCCCTCCGACGAACCATCAAACAGGCAAAGCGTCAATACAGGACTAAGATTGAATCATACTACACCGGCTCCGACGCTCGTCGGATGTGGTAGGGCTTGCAAATTGTTAGACTACAAAAGGGAAGCACAGCTGTGAGCTGCCCAGTGACATGAGCCTACCAGATGAGCTAAATTACTTCTATGCTCGCTTCGAGGCAAGTAACATTGAAGCATGCATGAGAGCATCAGCTGTTGAGGACAACTGTGTGATCATTCTCTCCACAACCGATGTGAGTAAGACCTTTAAACAGGCCAACATTCACAAGGCCGCAGGACCAGACGGATTACCAGGACGTGTACTCTGAGCATGTTCTAACCAACTGGCAAGTGTCTTCACTGACATTTTCAACCTCTACCATGTCTGAGTCTGTAATACCAACATGTTTCAAGCAGACCACCCTGTGCCCAATAACACTAAGGTAACCTGCCTAAATGACTACAGACCCCTGGCACTCACGTCTGTAGCAATGAAGTGCTTTGAAAGGCTGGTCATGGCTCACATCAACACCATTATCCCAGAAACCCTAGACCCACTCCAATTTGCATACCGCCCCAACAGATCCACAGATGATGCAATCTCTATTGCACTCCACCCTGCCCTTAAACACCTGGACAAAAGGAACACCTATGACTGGTTGCATCACTGTCTGGTATGGCAACTGCTTGGCCTCCAACTGCAAGGCACTACAGAGGGTAATGCGTACGGCCCAGTACATCACTGGGGCCAAGCTTCCTGCCATCCAGGGCCTCTATACCAGGTGGTGTCAGAGGAAGGCCCTAAAAATTGTCAAAGACTCCAGTCACCCAAGTCATAGACTGTTCTCTCTGCTCCCGCATAGCAAGCGGTACTGGAGCGCCAAGTCTGCTGCTACTCTCTGTTTATTATCTATCCATAGTCACTTTAATAACTCTAGCTACATGTACGTATTACCTCAATTACCTCGACTAACCGGTGCCCCCGCACATTGACTCTGTACCGGTACCCCTGTTTATAGCCACGCTGTTGTTATTTTGCTGCTGCTCTTTAAATATTTGTTACCTTTATTACATTTATTTTTTAGTTATTCTTTCTTAAAACTGCGTTGTTGGTTAAGGGCTTGTAAGTAAGCATTTCACTTTAAGGTCTTCACCTGTTGTATTCGGTGCATGTGACAAATACAATTTGATTTGATAGAGGCAGCCGTACGTAGCCCCAATGCCACCAATAGTCCCTCTATCTCTCTCTCTCTCTCCCTCTCTCTCTCTCTGCATGCTGGGAGTGTTTGGTGCATGCTGAAAATTGTGTGAATGAGTGCGAGTGTTAGATATCTTGGTTTTTCTTTTACGTTTCCTTTTCTTGGTGCTATCTTTTTTTCTTCTTCCTATGCATGATTAAGGTTATCATTGTTTTTATTTAGTTGTTGTGGTAGAATTATGTATATTGTTTTTCGTGTGGAAATTACCCTGCTTTTGGCGGGGATGGCGACCCACATGGGGACTCCATCCCTGTCACTTCGGCACGGCTTTAGGTGTGTTACTGTCACTGTGGAGGAGTGAATAAAGAGGTGGTGGTTTTTCTTAAAGAAGAGCACCTTGTTGATCGGATGGTTGAGCATGGTGTACTTCTTAAAGAAGAGCACCTTGTTGATCGGATGGTTGAGCATGGTGTACTTCTTAAAGAAGAGCACCTTGTTGATCGGATGGTTGAGCATGGCGTACCTCTTAAAGAAGAGCACCTTGTTGATTGGATGGTTGAGCATGGTGTACTTCTTAAAGAAGAGCACCTTGTTGATTGGATGGTTGAGCATGGTGTACTTCTTAAAGAAGAGCACCTTGTTGATTGGATGGTTGAGCATGGCGCACTTCTTAAAGGTATGTTTATTCAAGTTACGCCGCTTTTTTCTCCGTCAACAAGGACAATGATTTAGAATGCACCGCCGTTTATTCCCAATGAGCTATTGGAGCGCGAGTTATTGAGGTTTGGGAAGCTCGAAAGTTCAATTAAGATGTCCCGTTGGGTTTGAAACACCCGGCTTTAAAACAGGTTATGTCGTTTCGGCGACAGGTGTTTTATGTTTTGGACTCACCAGAGCAGACTTTGGCGTTATCGTTTAAAGTCAAGTATGACAACAGACTGTATATGGCTTATGCTAGTACGGGTAGTCAACGGTGTTGGCCATAAGCGACTTGCTTGCCCGAAAAGGGAGAAGGCAGAGGCAGGGGCGCAGGTGGTCCTGGTAACGCCTGGGCCCACTGATGTAGGTAGAGGTGGGCCGACAGCAGTAGAGCAGCCACCAGCACCTGGTGCTGAGGAACAAGTAGTCCGTGTTGAGGGCACGGAGTTGCAACTTGTACCAGAGGGAAATGTTATGCAGCGGAAAAATATTGTTGCATAAGGTAAGGATGGATCTGAAGAGCCATTTCCTCAGATTGGTGAGGAGGTGCCCAGTACGAGTGCTGGTGTTTAGGAGGGGGTTCATGTGGAGCTAATCTCTCAGGTAGTGGAGGAGATGCCCACTATGAGTAATGGGGTACAGGAGGGGGTTCAGGTGAGTCTAGTCTCCCAGGTAGGGGAGGAAATGCCTGGTACGAGTGATGGGGTGCAAGTGGGGAGTTTTGAGAGGGATGTGGTAGAGGGGAGTCAGGGGTCTGTGGCCTCAGTTGAGGAGGATCAGGAGAAGGATATGGATATCTCTATTGATAAGATAGCAGTTGGTAACGACTCAATTTACAATCTAGAGGAGGTAAATGGGTTCCTGTATCAGATTTTGGGGAAATCTGTCAAATTGTCAGCTTTTTTTGATGTTGATAAGTTTGTGAGGTCAGCTGTGATGTTACAGAAGACTGTGGGGTTAGACCAGCTGAGTGAGAAGAAGCGTTTTCACTTGAGGAAATGTGTTACTGCTGTCGCAGCAACAAAAGGTAGTGGGAAACATGGTCAGGTTAAGAGAAAATTAAAACGATATGGACGATCATGCCTCATAGGGTGTTTTTTCTTTCTTTGGCTTCTCTGATTTCTTCTGCTTTTCCTTTCTCTTTTCTATATGGAGGTAATAAGGGTAGGTTCTCTCAATATTAATGGGGGAAGGGACAGGAATAAGAGGGCTTGGGTATTAGAAGTAAATAAACAGAAAAGGCTTAATGTAGTTTTTCTACAGGAGACACATAGTGATGAGGTTGACTGGGGTATGTGGTGGAAGGGGCAGCATATACTCAGTCATGGTACAAATTTCAGTGCTGGGGTGGCAATTTTTGTCAAGGGACGGGTTTTATTGGTCAAGGTGGATGTTATGTTTAAAAAAATAATGATGCTCCTAATCAGGGTACAGAGCCTATTGCTGTATTTGATAAAACAAAGGAAACCTTATGTGTGACCAAGAGGGGTGTATGGTTATAGGGGGGAATGGAATTGTACAGTATATTTTACTGTTGACCGCACTGCTGAAGAACCTCCTCTGCGGTCAGCCACTTGCCTGTCTGGTCAATTACCTGAGTTTGAGCTTTCTGATGAGTGGAGAGTAACACGGAACCCAAACCAGCTGTGCGCGTGCGCTATTGTGCATAAATGTATTTTGCCAAACATCATCACGTCATGCAGGTTAAAATATCAAAACAAACTCTTAACCAATGACATTAATTTTGTGCGACAGGTCAAAGCATTAAACATCTATGGCAATTTAGCTAGTTAGCTTGCACTTGCTAGCTAATTTGACCTATTTAGCTAGCTTGCTGTTGCTAGCTAATTTGTCCTGGGATGTAAACATTGAGTTGTTATTTTACCTGAAATGCACAAGGTCTTCTACTCTGACAATTAATCCACAGATAAAACGGCCAACCGAATCGTTTCTCGTCATCTCTCCTCCTTCCAGTCTTTTTCATATTTGAATTTATATGGTGATTGGCATCTACACTTTTACCACGACAACCAGCAAAACATTTCGTATTTCAATCACCCACGTGGGTATAACCAATGAGGAGATGGCACGTGGGTACCTGCTTCTATAAACCAATGAGGAGATGGGAGAGGCAGGACTTTCAGTGTGATCTGCGTCAGAAATAGGAATGACTTCTATTTTAGCCCTTGGTATCGCAGACGCTCGTTGGCACGCGCAAGCAGTGTGGGTACAATAATTGAATAACATTGATTTCTAAATGTATTTTGCTACGCTCGCGCATGCGACATGTCCGGTCTGGTCAGCATGTAAGGAATGCAAAAGTTAGGCATTACACATGGCTAAAAGTTAATGAAGGTTGTGTCAGTGCAGCAAGATTAGACGGGTTGTATGTATCTGAGCACTACTGTAGTAGGGTTGGAAGGTGTGATATTACGCCTGTGAGTTTCTCTGATCATCATAATGTGTCTGTTGATATTCACTTGTCCTGTCCACGAAGGTCATCACCTTACTGGTATTTTAATATTAAGTTGTTACATGATGTCATCGGTGTATTCGATGCATGTGACAAATACAATTTGATAGAGGCAGCCGTAGCTCCAATGCAACCCATAGTCAGTCAGTCAGTCTCTCTCTCTCTCTGCATAATTAGCACAGCCTTAAATAGGCTGATTCGGCCTCGTTTTTTTTGCTTGCTCATTAAGAAATGATAGCTGCCATGACTGAAGCCAAATGAGAGGGTGTTGGGTGTGTGTCTTTGCCATTCAATCACAACAAAAAAGGGCAGTAATCAGTACATAAAGGTAAGCTAAGCTAGTTTTGCTATGGAGAGAACAACATTTTGAAGTTGAGGACTTCTCCTGTCCAGACTGACCTGCCATCTCAAGATGGTAATCAAATGATGTCTATGTGTAGGCTAAAGCCTGCACTGACCTTGAGTTTAGCCAAGCTAACAGTAGCTAGCTAGCATAGCTTGATGATAGCTGCACCTGGCTAGCATATCTAAATCAAATCAAATGTTATTTGTCACGTACACATGGTTAGCAGATGCTAATGCGAGTAGTGAAATGCGTATGCTTCTACTTCCGACAATGCAGTAATATCCAACGAGTAATCTAACCTAACAATTTCACAACAATTACCTTATACACACAAGTGTAAAGGACTGAATAAGAATATGTGCATAAAAACAATATGAATGAGTGATGGTATAGAACAGCATAGGCAAGATGCAGTAGATGGAGTACAGTATATACATATGAGATGAGTAATGTAGGGTGTGTAAACATATAAAAGTGGCATTGTTTAAAGTGACTAGTAATACATTACATCAAGATGGCAAGATGCAGTAGACGGTATAGAGTACAGTATATACATATGAGATGATTAATGTAGGGTATGTATGTATTCGGTCATGTTTCCGGTCACCTTGTCCTGATTATAAGCAGTGGTTTGCACTTTCAGTTTTGCGCGAATGCTGCCATCAATCCATGGTTTCTGGTTTGGGAATGTTTTAATAGACGCTGTGGGTACGACATCGCCGATGCACTTGCTAATAAACCCACTCACCAAATCAGCGTATTCATCAATGTTGTTGTTCGCCGCAATGTGGAACATATCCCAGTCCACATGATCGAGGCAATCTTGAAGAGTGGAATCCGATTGGTCGGACCAGCGTTGAACAGACCTGAGAGTGGGAGCTTCCTGTTTTAGTTTCTGTCTATAGGCTGGAAGCAACAAAATGGAGTCGTGGTCAGCTTTTCCAAAAGGATGGGGTGGAGGAGGGTGGGGGAGGGCCTTATATGCATCGCGGAAGTTAGAATAACAATGATCTAGGGTTTTGCCAGCTCTGGTTGCGCAATCGATATGCTGATAGAATTTAGGGAGCCTTGTTTTCAGATTAGCCTTGTTAAAATCCCCAGCTTCAATAAATGCATCCTCAGGATATGTGGTTTCCAGTTTACATAGAGTCAAATTAAGTTCATTCAGGGCCATCGATGTGTCTGCTTGGGGGGGGGGGGGGGGGTATATATGCGGCTGTGATTATAATCGAAGAGAATTCTCTAGGTAGATAATGCGGTCGGCATTTGATTGTGAGGAATTTTAAGTCAGGTGAACAGTAGGACTTGAGTTCCTGTATATTGTTATGATCACACCACGACTCGTTAATCATAAGGCATACACCCCCACCCTTCTTCTTACCAGAAAGATGCTTGTTTCTGTCGGCGCGATGCTTGAAGTAACCAGCTGGCTGTACCGACTCCGATAGCGTGTCTCGAGTGAGCCATGTTTCCGTAGAACAAAGAACATTACAGTCTCTTATGTCTCTCTGGAAGGCTACCCTTGCACGGATTTCGTCTACCTTGTTGTCAAGAGACTGGACATTGGCAAGTAGTATGCTCAGGAGCGTTGCGCGTTGTGCCCGTCTACAGAGCCTGACCAGAAGACCGCTCCGTCTGCCACTTCTACGTCGTCGTTGTTTTGGGTCACCGGCTGGGATCCGATCCATTGTCCTGGGCGGTGGGCAAAACAGAGGATCCGCTTCGGGAAAGTTGTATTCCTGGTCGTAATGTTGGTGAGTTGACGTTGCTCTTGTATCCAATAGTTCCTCCCGACTGTATGTAATAAAACCTAAGATTACCTGGGGTAATAATGTAAGAAATAACACATTAAAAAAACAAAATACTGCATAGTTTCCTAGGAACGCGAAGCAAGGCGGCCATCTCTGTCGGCGACGGAAGTTGTACACACACACACACAGTGAAAAAAGAAAATCTAGCTGATTTTCCTCTGTCAAATCACATTTATGCCAAGATTGCAAGAGTCAGTGTCTTGGAATGTGTTTTATAAGACACTCTTTCTACAACACCTTGCTGCAGAAGTATCTTGCAATTTAGTTTCAAAGTTACATCACTTCATGTAAAGACATCATGTTACCGTGAAAATGATATCAACTGTAAGTTGAATGCCAGGTCTTCAGTCAGCTGTCTTATTTTATAGATAACTGGATAGTTTTCTCTTGTCTCATATCTCCTTTTTTCAACAGTTAGATCTTTCCAAGGCAACAAATGCTAGAACTGCTAAAATCCCTACCGGTGTAGGCTACATGTGGACATTGCAAAAACATCACCCAGCATGACTGTAGATAATGTATAAGATAAATTGATGGGAGGGTTCGTTTTACACAGACAAAACAATCTCTGTTGTAAATATCACATGTGCTTATGAAGAAAGTATGCCTATACTTTACACACTTTACACAGCACATCAAAATTACTAAATAACTTCAGCTGTCTAACCAGAACTTAGAATGGCATTATATTTTTCTGGTCTATTTGGCCAAATCTATGGATGTGATTGTCTAACCACACTCTGACATGCACATCTCTTCGGGTGAAGTTCTGTCTTCAAGTTTCCAGTGTGTGATCAATCTATAGTGCATTCAGAAAGTATTCAGAACCTTTGACTTTTTCCACATTTTGTTATGTTACAGCCTTATTCTAAAATTGATTAAATTATATATTTTCCTCATCAATCTATACACGATACCCCATAATGTGAAAACAGATTTTTACATGTTTACCTTACATAAATATTCAGACCCTTTGCTATGAGACTCGTAATTGAGCTAAGGTGCATCCTTTTTCGAGTGATCATGCTTGAGATGTTTCTACAACTTATTTGGCGTCGACCTGTGGTAAATTCAATTGATTTGACATGATTTGGAAAGGCACATACCGGTCTTTATGGTAGAGTGGACACCAACTTTATGAAGGTCAATTTTCACTCATATTTGCCAAGCAAAATGACCAATAATGCAGACTTGACACCATCTCCACATTGCAGCTGGGGCCGGGCTACACTGTTGTCTCTGGGCAATTGGGCATCATTGACATAGGTGGGCATGTAACTGATCCATACCCAACCATCAGAATAATGTAATTCGTAACATCCTTTTTTCCTAATAATCTCACAAATCTCAGTTTTGGATGACACATTTTTTTGTATTTACACTTTGTTGTCAATTCTAACAGTAGAATAAATGTTTTGGACCAATATCAATGCCACATGGGTGTCACACCCTGATCTGTTTCCCCTGTCTTTGTGCTTGTCTCTACTACACCCCCCCCCCCCCCTCCAGGTGTCGCCCATCTTCCCTGCTTATCCCCTGGGTATTTATACCTGTGTTTTCTGTCTCTCTGTGCCAGTTCATCTTGTTTGCCAAGTCAACCAGTATTTTCTCAGCTCCTTCTTTTCCCCAGCCTCTATTTTTCTTGTCCTCCTGGTTTTGACCCTTGCGGACTCTGAGCACGCCTGCCTGACCACTCTGCCTGCCCCTGAACCTGAGCCTGCCTGCCATCCTGTACCTTTGCCCCACCACTCTGGATTATCGACCCCTGCCTGCCTTGACCTGTCGTTTGCCTGCCCCTGTTGCTGTAATAAACATTGTTACTTCAACACAGTCTGTATTTGGGTCTTACCTGAAAAGTTATAGGCACAGCAGTGGAGGAGGTGGAAAGTTTTTAGTTCCTTGGTGTACATCACCAACAAACTGAAATGGTACATGCACACAGACAGTGTGGTGAAGAAGGCGCAACAGCGCCTCTCCAACCTCAGCAGAATGAAAAAAATGTGGCTTGCCACCAAAAACCCTCACTCACTTTTACAGGTGCACAATTGAGAGCATCCTGTCACATGTCACAGGAAGGCAAAACAAGAGAATCAAATAAAATAACCACCCTAGCCACTGCCTGTTCACCCTGCTATCATCCAGAAGGCGTGGTCAGTACAGGTGCATCAAAGCTGGGACCGAGAGAATGAAAAACAGCTTCTATCTCAAGGCCATCAGATTGTTAAACAGCCACAACTAGCACAGAGAGGCAGCTGCCTACCTACAGACTTGATATCATTGGCCACTTTAATAAATGGAACACTAGTCACTTTAATAATACCACTTTAATAATGTTTACTCATCTCATGTGTATATAATGTAAACTACATCCTTTACTATCTATTCTTTACTATCTATTGCATCTTAGCTGCACTATCACTGCTCATCCATATATGTTATACTTATATATTCTTATCCCATTCTTTTACTAGATTGTGTGTGTGTATAAGGTTTGGTTGATATTAGTTTTTGTTGTGGAATTGTTAGATATTACCTGTTAGATACTGCTGCACTGTCGGATCTAGACGCAAAAGCATTTCTCTACACTTACAATAACATCTGCTAACCATGTGTATGTGATCAATAAAATTTGATTTTAATTTGATGGTGTGGGGGAACTTTGCTGGTGACTGTCAGTGATTTCATTAGAATTCAAGGCACACTTAACCAGCATGTCTACCACAGCATTCAGCAGCGATACGCCATCCCACCTGGTTTGCACTTAGTGGGACAATAATTTGTTTTGCAACAGGACAATGACCCAACACACCTTCAGGCTATGTAAGGGCTATTTGACCAAGAAGGAGAATGATGTGGTGCTGCATGAGATGACCTGGCCTCAACCCAATTGAGATGGTTTGGGATGAGTTGGACCGCAGACTGTAAGAAAAGCTGCCAAAAAGTGCTCCTTCAAGACTCCCAAGAATGTGCAAAGCTGTCATCAAGGCAAAGGGTGGCTACTTTGAAGAATCTCAAATATAAAATATATTTTGTTCAATACTTTTTTGGTTACTAAATGATTTCATATGTATTATTTCATTGTTTTGATGTCTTCAATATTATTCTACAATGTAGCAAATAGGTATGTCCAAACTTTTGACTGGTACTGTACAGAGCATCAGAGGAGGCTGGTGGGAGGAGCTATAGGCTCATTGTAGTGCCTGGAAAGGAATTGATAGAACGGTATCAAACTTATGGAAACTACATGTTTGACTCCATTTCATTTCAATGAGCCCATCCTCCTATAACACATCCCACCAGCCTCCTCTGTAGTACATCAATCAACTAGGGCGACTGGCGGGCACACAAGCCAAGCCTGCGTGCTTGCTGGGAGATAGTGGACCCATGCTTTGTTGATCATCCAAAGAATGCACGGTTGACTAGCTTGATTGACGTAAAGGAATGCAAAAGGACATATGCTTTTCAGATATGGACAAAGTTTGACAGGGAATATAACAACATGACCAGAAAGTGAATAGAAGGAGTAGGAGTAGCGACAGGGACAGAGCAGCCAGACTTAGGTGCTATGGCGCAAGTGTGTAGCCGTTATCCTCTCAGTGGCAATGTCATCTCTTTTAAAGCCGGGCCTAATAAAAACACAGAGTAGCCCAGACAGGCATAAAGAGGTTCTGATTAAAAACATTATACTAGGGGGTAACAAAGAAGGAGTGGGGAATTTAACAAGTGTAATAATCAGCTTCAATCGTACGAATCGATGCCTTCTCATTTGGCTGTGCTACCACTGTGAACAGTCAGTATGGATTTGCCATTCAGCCACTTCGACTGCGCACATATTTAAATCAAGCCTGGACCCGGAGCGGTGGGTGAGTGGGGGGTGATGTAGCTTTGTTTATGTGTGTGTGTGTGTGTGCGCATGTTATGTGTGTGTCGTGGTGGGTGATGTCGCGTGGGAGGACCTGGGAAAATGTCTCAGGGGAGCGAATGGGGACGAGAGCAAGTCGAGGTCAATCAGTGACAAACTCCAGCAGCAGACAGTTTCCCCCCAGGCTGTCACGGAAGGCAAGGAGCCAGGGAGCAGGGCAAGGAGGGAACGCATCTGGAGGGGGCAGTGTTCTTTTGGGGCCCTCTCAGAGTGTGCAGGTCCCTCTACAGTTTAACGTTATGTCACCAAGACTCTGCTGCTTCGTTGTCTCAATGTGCTCAGAGGCAGGACATTTTATAGGCCTCATTATTATCCTATTAGCAATGACCTCTCCCAAGCAGAACATCATATACTCCAGGGTTTTCTTTGAGTGCGAGAACTAATTCACTCTGTGTCGTTGGTTATTCATACAATACACGCCTGTGAAAGGGAGAGCAGTGTTTGAAGAAGACATATTGGAATTTGCATTCATTGCCATTGACTGTGTTTGCACTTTAGAAAATAAACAGAAAATCAACGTGGTGGCAGTGGCAAATCACTGTGTTGTTGATAAACACACAGGCACCCATTGGGACATGGAGGGAAACAGTAAACAAGCCTAAAACTCCAACACATGTTGTCAAGCACATTCGTAACATTGAGTCCCTTGATCTAATCGGTGCTTGAGAAAATCCATATGTTTAGCAGGATGCTGGAATTAATGATCCCCTTTTGTTAGGAAGGACAACCCATAGGGCGCCAATCTCCATCAACGCAATGACAGAGGGGAGAGGATTTTTTTGTGAGGACGCTGATGCGGATTATTTACCATAGCTTTGTACAGCACAAGGCTACACATTTTGCTTGTTTATTACTGTCCTGTGACACGTCTTGTCATTTCGCAATTTCGGTTAACTATCCCTTTAACCGATTTGGTTTTAGGTTTTGAGATTACTTGTTTGTAGATGGGGCCCATGACCAGATACACGTGGTAAACTCTCAGGTTTAGGTACAAAGCGGGGATCTTCCCTGCTGCTGGCAAGACTGACTTCCTGATCTTGTTTTTAATTAAAACACAGTGGAGCGCGTCAGGAGCAGATGGGTGACCGCCTCTGATTGAGAGTAGTGCTCCTCTTAGATAAAAGGCTGATATACACACTCACGCACATGCACACGCAAACACACACATTGTTGTTTTCATTCATATGTAAAGGGCCACGTAACACTAGACAGTGTTTCGACAGTGTGGTGCGATCGTAGAGACGGTGGAATGACTTTATGTTCCCATACTGTCACTACATGACTGTGTAACATAAACTTGAAGAGAGAATTCCATTTTTATTTTGATGATACTTTCTTAGAAAACCATATATGAGCTATAGAGTGTGTTCGGAAACTCTGAAATCATTAGGCTTCAGGGGTATCCTATGAATCAGGTTTGAGGATTTAGCAAGATAAATCCTTGGTCAACTCTGAGTTTATCTCGGGATGACCAGTCACATGAATGTGGCTCACATTTTAGTCTGGTACATTTCTATGGCATCATACAGAACCAACCTGCTCCGGGGCAGGCTAACTCAGGACCGACTCAATTCATCCTGAGTGAAATGTCTGAGCCGCGAGTTGAGAAGCAATGAAATCTGATTCCCTCCCTGTGTCATCCTCCCCTTCATTTGAGGAACAAGACTAATGGAATATTTATTTTAATCAAAAGTAGTTTTTTGTGTTAAAAAAATCATAAAATGTTAAAATACCTGTCACATTATTTAGTAATGACAGAATGCCTTTAAAACTTCACACAGAGTAAAACTTGCATATGATACAATTAATTTATCGATAGGAGAGGGAAAAAAGCTGCTCATGCAATGATAAGCACACCAAAGATAGCATTAACCCTAAGTAATAAAATAAAGATAAATCGGTAACAGACCACATAATCTGTATCAGAATGACTACAATTGAAATGCCCACAATTGGAAATCATAGTAGTCACAAACCACAGTTGTACAGTCTTGTAGAGACACAGTACAGTACGGTAGAGCACAGTAGAGTAGAATACAGTACAGTAGAGCACACGAGTAGAGTACAGTAAGATTTATTCTACTCTATTCTACTCAACTGTACTGTACTCGTACTGTACTGAACTACTCTTCTTTTATTTAATGTACTGTAATCTACTTTGCTTTACTGTGCTGTGCTCTACGGTACTGTACTGAACCCTACTCAACTGTACTTGTACTTGTACTGTATTGTGCTGTGCTCTGCTGTGCTGTGCTGTACAGTGCTCTGCTGTGATGTCCAAACTTGTGAAACATAGACGTCTATGATTGGTACTGATTTGGTCCGGTCTAGACAAAACAAATGTGGTCTTGTTTGGGGGGCGGAGCTCATTAGAATAATATCCAGTGTTTACAACAATACCCAAACATGCAAAGGAGGATATTACATTTTTCGATCTTTGTTTATCTATACATCACCATGAAGAGAATGACATTCATAATTTGCCAGGTTCGGCAATATACTTGTCTTATATCAGCTCGCTTGTGCTCAGGCGGGTGGGAAATGTGTCCTTAGAAACATAATCCAAAGTGTTAATTTCAGGCAGCGCTGATGAGGATATTTAAGACCAACCAAAAGTTGGTTTTAGCAGTAACGCAGTTGGTTATGGCAGGACTTTTGACAGCAAACGCAGCCTATCCACCCGTGACGCACACTGCCTATAATGGGCATGGAAAAAGAGTAGCCAACGTGCTTTCGGTGCCTGTATACTTAGTTTTAATTTGATTAAAAACCAAGCATAGCTGCCCCCTCCTCCCAATAAAGTAATTTTTTGTCTGTCCAATGCAATCGCGAAGTAGTCAAGATAACGGGGTTGGCTCCTGAGAATGCTTGGAAATAAATCTTAATCAGCAAAGCTTAATGAGAATATCAGGTTTGAGAAGATTAAAATAGTGAAATGACATTCCCTTTTTATCTATGCATAATAGGCAGGCCCATGTGATTTTGGCCATGCGAGTACCGTTATGCCCATCATGAAATGAGAGATGAGTACCTCGGTGCGGTATTCACCTTGTAATTAGAAGTTATCTGTAACCTTTAAAATGACTTGTTTTCCGTTTCACACGCTCAAATCCCAAGCCCTCCCTCTAACGAAGGCTGGTTCAACAGCAATGACTGTTTTTTTATCCTGCTGATTTTATGATATCATTACATTTCACATGTCTTTGTTGTTTTAAAAACAAACTGATTGCTTGTTTTTTATTTTATTTTATTACAACCGAACATATTAGAACTATTCACCTTCCAGGTATTATGGTGACAACGTCTGGCGCACTTTCAATGCAACTTCTGGAGATGCAATCTGATCTGTAAAATGATTCTGATGATGTTCATCAAACATAGGCCTATTTGGGAGCAGTATAATGATGAGTGGACATTCATATATCAGATCTTTGTCCTGCTACTGTGAAAAGTTTGGATGTGCGTAAAACCTTCCATAGTCTGCATTGTTGTAATTATATAATCCCATAGGGAGAAATTATGGTGCCTGTAAGTGTGACATAGCCGACTTAAATAAGTTGTTGTTTTGTTTCGATTAGAATTATTTGTTCTCTTTTTAGGCCAACAACTAACTGCTTTCTTCTGGAAAATGTGAAGTCCAAGATGGACAAAGGGGGCATAATTAGGACTGTATTTCTAGACCTAAGGAAAGCTTTTGATACTGATAACCAAGATGTTCTCATCACAAAACTGTCCAAGTTCAACTTTTCCTCCTATACCTTGAGATGGAAGAGTGGACAATGAGTGTTCGCCCACTCTCAGTTAGGATGTGGGCGTGCCCCAAGGGTCAATACTGGGGCCCTTCCTGTTCAGCATGTACATTCATGATCTGCCTTCTGTCTGTAAGGGTCTGAAGTTCAAATGTATGCAGACGATACAGTGACATATGCAAAGAGCCAACAACAAGCTGCACAAGAACTTACTACTGTAATGGACCATGTTACAAAGTGGCTCAGTGACTCTTGTTTGCAGCTCAATGTGAAAAAAATGGTCTGCATGTTCTTTACAAAAAGGGCAACTGATGCTACTGAGCCAGATGTTTATGTAAGTAATTTGACATCATACTTGATTCCAACCTCTCTTTTAAAAAGCAGATGAAAAAGGTAACTCAAATAAGCAATTTCCACCTAGCTAATTTCTGATTCATGCGGAATTGTTTGACTACATAGGTAGCAAAACTACCTCAATGCTATGATACTCCCCAACTTAACATACTGTTTGACTAGTTGGGCCCAAGCTTGCTGTACAATATTAAAACCCATTCAGTCTGTCTACTGTGGTGGAAGAATCAGAATTAGCTCCGTAACATAGATAATTAAGATGTCTTATCTGCATAATATGGTCATATGATTGAACTGTTGATCTCTTGTTATTAGAATGTATCCCTTCGGACTCTGGTGTTGGCAGTTGCACTTCCTCCCTCATATCAGAGAGGGGAGAAGTCAGGCTTGTCTGTCACATGTCCCTGTTGCTACGCAGAATTTCAGAAAGAGAAGAGGACAGGAGGGACCATTGTCTTCATATGTGAATATGTTTCTTTACCTATTGCAAACCATGTGAAGGGATGGCGTGATTAATGGGGACCAATTACTTGTCTCCATAATGTCTGTGCGCATGTCACTCCCTCCTTTGGCCTTGGGAAGGATAATGTCTGAGGCAGGATGTGTGGGGTAGTGTCAGGAACCATTGTATGCCATCTCTGATGTTGCACCTATCCTGGGATAGTGCATGACCCAGAGGCTCACTCCCCTCAGTGATCTCTGTCAGAGAAGAATCATGTATTTACCTGATTTGTTTAATATTAACGGTTAACACATAGTAAAACATTTCTGTTCTACTAAGGCTGTGTTTTTGCAAAGGGGTGGGTTCTACTCCAGCTCCTTGCAGATGGTCTAGGTATGTGGTCAAGACATGGGTTTTACTTGAAATAGGGGTATCTGGAGCTGACAATTGATTTATGCCATAGAATGAGTTGGTGTTTCTGTACTGTGAAGCACCAGGGACGAGATCAGAGCCTTGTCTTAGGGGCCAAACTCTGTATAATAACAACAGTCATCATAGCAAATGCTATCTGGGCGGGGGATACTCCTTTGTCATATATCAAGTCTCACTTTAAGACCCATTCCACACATCTGTTGTTTGTCATGTAGACTAAGGGGGTGTATCTTTTTCCATATAAAAGATCTTGGTGTTCTTTGTGTCGGGTCTCTCAACCCAACAGTCAAGAGTGTTGTGTTGACCAGCCTTGTTATTGCAGAGCTCTCACTCTATTCACTCTGTGTGCATGTAGTGCCCTTACTCCTTTATTAATAAGTGAGTAAAGATATTTGATTACGTTTAACTTTGACTTGGTGTGATAAGTTTGTCTCCCCTCATTTGATAATACAGAAATAACCACCACACGACAAACAGGCTCTCAAAGGGCTTGATAGAAAGCCAAATAGACATCATCACTGTTACATCCTCAGAAAGCATGAGCTCCTGAGTTGGGAAAATCTTGAGCAATACACCGACGCATGTCTTGTAGTCAAGATCCTAAATGGTCTGGCTCCACTTAGTACTTTTATTAAACAGCTTCCCATGTCTGGAACACACTGCCATCAGACACAAACAACTGTACCACCTATCGCACATTCACAAAAAACGTAAAGACATGGCTAAAGGCCAATCAGACTTGTGGACATAATCCCTAACTGTGTATTGCCGCTTTCCATCTTGCCTGTAACTTGTGAGGTGTGGAAGCACTTTGATGCTTTATGTATTTTGTTTTGTTGCTTTTTATACTATTGCTCTGTCTGTGTGCTACGTGTTGCTTGTCCTATGTTGCTCTGCATGTGCTCACTGCTAATTGCTTGTCTGCTTTGTTATTGTAATTATTTTTAATAACCTGCCAAGGGACTGCGGTTGAAAATTAGCCGGACGGCTAAAACCGTCCCTTTTACTGAAACATTGATTTAATGTGCATTGTCCCTGTAAAAATAAACTCAAACTTGCGTATTGACAATGTTTGGCATGTCCAAGCTCAGCCATAATTAAATTTACAGTAGGCCTTGCCCCTATATCAGTGGGAATGCTATTGAAGTCATGTAATTACATAGAACAATGTGTACTGCAAATGTGTTCAAGTTAACGTATTTAGCATTTTGTCATTTTGTTTCTGTAAACCATTTAACAAACTATAATGGACTAACATTGGAATTAGAGTTGATTCCAAGGCCATACATAGAAGACCGTAAATACACAACTTGAAGCAACCACATATTTCACCATGGAGCACGCTCTGATTGGCCAGTGAGAGTTCAAGCCACACCCACAACTTGTTCATTCATCAAAACACTGCCCTCTCGTACAAATGCCAGCAAGTGTGCCAATAATTGTAAGAGGGAAAACAGAAAAACTATTTATGACAAACCGCTGAACCTGTAGTTCTACCGCCTGTGCTTAGATTTACCATCACATTAGGTTAATTAAAATAGAGCCTAAGGTGTCATATCATAGCTTACCAGTGGCGGTTAGTGCCGTTTAAGATGAGGGAGGATATTTTATTTCATGTGCTTGTCCTTATTTCTATTACAGCATATTGGATGACTCTTATTCGTATTCCATTCACCCAGTTCAATGTAACAGCGATAGCTTTAGGCTTCTACATTATACTCAAATTTTCCCTATACCCATTATGAGGTTGCTACAACCTAGCTAATGAATGAAAGTTTACAACGTAGGAACACACAGGTTGAGAGACAAATTTGAGACAGTGACCAACAATACTGGCATGCACACTATTGCCTGCATCAAGCTGATATAGGGTGAACTCATTAGTCCAACAGTTGTAAACAAGAGTTTCTATTGGACAAATTCTGTTATGTTTATGCTCATTTTGTTCCGTTTGCTTCCATTTAAAGTAAGCTAGTAAACTCGTTACAATCATGCAGTAACGTTAATGTACAGTCAGTAAACAGTTACACTCGTGGCCTCGGTGACAATAAATGACTAATCCCAAAAGTGTACCTTGACTTGGAAGAGTTCCAGTGTTGTGTTGGAATGTCATAGCCAACTAGTTAACATAGCATCCCTCTGTTTGAGCAGGGTGTTTCGCTAGGCTAAACTAGCTAGCTGCATTTGCTAGCTAAGTAAGTGAAACTGAAAGTTTAAAAAATGACACTCTCTCACTCTATTTCTCTCTTGCTTCTCCTTAATTTTGGAAGAAATTAATTTGTTCAAAACTATTTAACTATTGTCTTTATCTCTCTTTGAGTCAGCTACTCTTCACATTTTATATACTGCAGTGCTAGCTAGCTGTAGCTTATGCTTTCAGATTAATTATATGATCCTTTGATCGGGTGGACAACATGTCAGTTCATGCTGCAAGAGCTCTGATAGGCTGGAGGATGTCCTCCGAAAGTTGTCATAATTACTGTGTAAGTCTATGGGATTGGTAATGAAGTCAATGTACTCAAAGGAGGACGGAAGCTTGCTGTCCTCTGGCTACACTGTGGTGCTACCCCACAGAGTGCTGTTAAGGCTACTGTAGACCTATGCAAAACAGTGTGTTTTAATCAGTTATTTGGTGAAATGTTATTATATTTAGTATAGTTTGATTCTAACTTTTTAAATGTTTAAAAATATATATTTTTATGAAATTCACTGAGGATGATGGTCCTCCCCTTCCTGCTCTGAGGAGCCTCCACTGTAGTTGACACCCCGTTCTTTCTACAGACATCTTTGAATCTTAATTCGGAATAGATATTTAACAGTTTTTGGAAAACGTGATCACATAAGAGATTTTACTGTCATTCTGTTATCAAACTTTGCATCTGCACTGTTCCTCAATTAAATGTGTTTTAGTAACATTTTCAGTGGCAATTGTTAAATGTAGACTTCTGAATATAGGTTAATGGTTTGTTAAACTTCACAATCAGTGGCCTTTGCTTGGTATACATTTTAAAGTGAGTTTGTGTCACTCTTACTGTGGAATTTCCCTACAGCTATATAGTTTAATACAAAGCCATTTGCGTGGTATCAACCTATGATATGACCAAATCTCCCCCAATAAACATCCACTTGCAAGATGACTGGGGTGAATGAGTGTCAATGAATTCAGACATCAAGCAAACCGGATTCAGTGACAGGGTTCAGTGAGTATGTGCGATGAGTAGAGGTGAGATATGCATGGCGATGAGGATGCAATACGTACTTGGGTTTGAACAGAACACTGTGTGTGTCTCAAATGGCACCCTATTCCCTACATAGTGTGTAGGGAATACAGTACCATTTGGGAGACAACCTTGAGATGCAGTCAGACTTGCAATGAAGTGACAACAGCCCCATTACAATTCATGTGGTTCTGGCCCATATCCCTCAGCTAATTGCTGCTGAGTCATCTATCCACATTATCTGCCATGACAGTCAGTCATCACTCGAATAGCTAAAAATCCTTTGATCAGGTCGAACATGGAGCAATCTGCATCTTCCTCTATACACGTTACATCAAAACATTGAGATCTTCTTTTAAGAGGCTGATATATTCTCTGTTGTAGTGTTTTCAAAGTCTGAGCTGGCTTATAACACATACAGCTTTAGAATATTTGTAAATCAAATTTACGAAAGTGTGTGGACACCACTTCAAATGAGTGGATTTGCCTATTTCAGCCACAAGTATTGCTGACAGGTGCATAAAATCAAGCAAACAGCCATGCAATCGCCACACACAAACATTGGCAGTAGAATGGCCCTACTGAAGAGTTCAGTAACTTTCAATATGGCAGTTAGTCCAATTTCTAACATCTAGGAGCAACAATGGCTCAGCCACAAAGTGGCCAAACAAGCGCACCGAATAGGACCACCGAGTACCGAAGTGCTAAAAATCAACTGTCCTCGGTTGCAACACTTACTACCGAGTTCCAAACTGCCTCTCGAAGCAATGTCAGCACAAGAACTCTTACCCAGAGCTACTTACTTCAAGGGCACATCGGCAGATTTTTCACCTAGTCGGCTCGGGGATCCGAACCAGTGACCTTTCGGTTACTGGCACAAGGGTACCTAACGCCCTTACTGCAATGAATCGTCAGATAAATAATTATGGGAGATTCACGTGTGTAAACTAATGCAAAATCAATGAAAGACGCGTGACAATACATACCTACATATTTGATTTAACAATCCACTTACAGCGTTGCAATGTATCAAAGAAAAAAGCTCAGGCTTCGAAAAAACTATAACAGAAAACGACTATATATAGTACTGCTATGGCTGACCGTAAAACAACACATTTCACTGCACCTATCTGGTGTATGTGACAAATGTTTTGATAAAATTCTAGTCTAAAGAAGTACAGAATTATTTCATGAGGTTAATCGAGGTTAGGGTTCTGATTTCATGAGACATTTTCAAAAACACCTCACACTCATTTGATGTAACCGTGAAGTTATGGATAAACTATGAATAATTGAAACCATTTAATCCATGAACCATAAATATTCATACGGAACAGACCATCTGTGGGACCGTCTGATGATTCACACAAAACACACTGTGCACTCACTCAGTGAATCTTGACCTTAAGATGCTGGCATGTGTGTATACAATCATACTTTGAGACCTTAGTGTGTGTGCGCATGCTGTGCTTGCCTGTGTTTGCGACATTGTGCACCATCAACACCTACAAATACAGTACTTCATGTTCACTGTACCATCTTCAAATAGCGGTGAAATAAAATGTACAATTATTAATATTCTCAGACTGTCTCAATGTGGCATTCCACACAGTTATTATGCTAATTGCTGTATATTTACGGTTCACCGAGTGGTCATGTTTGTTTTGAATAAGGATAAGTTACCGTCGCCAATTGAAGGACCAAGTGCAAGTGGTAGGGTCAAGGCACTCATAGACATTCCACAATGAAGCACCTTCTGTTTGAAGGAGAAAAAAACAAAGAAAGGAGTAGCAAATGGAAGAGAAGAGCGTGACTTTGCTTCAGCACTTTCACCCACTTTCACTAAGCCGAGGGAGGGGGGGTATACAGTTATATATATAAATTACAGTTCAAAAGTTTGGGGTCAATTTGAAATATCCTTCTTTTTGAAAGAAAATCAAAAGAAATTGTCCATTAAAATAACATCAAGTTGATCAGAAATACAGTGTAGACATTGTTAATGTTGTAAATGACTATTGTAGCTGGAAATGGCAGATTTTTTATTGAATATCTACATTACATAGGCATACAGAGGCCCATTATCAGCAACCATCACTCCTGTGTTCCAGTGGCATGTTGTGTTAGCTAATCCAAGTTTATCATTTTAAAAGGATAATTGATCCTTAGAGAACCCTTTTGCAATTATGTTAGCACAGTTGAAAACTGTCGTGCTGATTAAAGAAGCAATAAAACTGGCCTTTTTTAGACTAGTTGAGTATCTGGAGCATCAACATTTGTGGGTTCGATTACAGGCTCAAAATGTCTGCCCCCAGGTGGTGAGGGTAGGAAACAACATCTCCACCCCGCTGATCCTCAACACTGGGGCCCCACAAGGCTGTGTTCTCAGCCCTCTCCTGTACTCCCTGTTCACCCATGCGTGGCCATGCACGCCTCCAACTTAATCATCAGACGACACTGACGACACTTGATTACCAACAACAACGAGACGGCCTACAGGGAGGAGGTGAGGGCCCTCGGATTGTGGTGTCAGGAAAATAACCTCACACTCAACGTCAACAAAACAAAGGAGATGATCGTAGGAGCACCCTTCTATCCACATCAACGGGACAGTAGTGGAGAAGGTGGAAAGTTTTAACTTCCTCGATGTACACAACACGGACAAACTGAAATGAGGTCAATACAGGTGCATCAAAGCTGGGACCGAGAGACTGAAAAACAGCTTATATCTCAAGGCCATCAGACTGTTAAACAGCCATCACTAACATTGAGTGGCTGCTGCCAACATACTGACTCAAATCTCTAGCCACTTTAATAATAACAAATTGGATGTAATAAATGTATCACTAGTCACTTTAAACAATGGCACTTTATATAATGTTTACAAACCCTACATTACTCATCTCAAATGTATATACTGTACTCTATACCATCTACTGCATCTTGCCTATGCCGTTCGGCCATCGCTCATCCATATATTTATATGTACATATTCTTATTGATTCCTTTACACTTGTGTGTATAATGTAGTTGTTGTGAAATTGTTAGATTACTTGTTAGATATTACTGCATGGTCCGAACTAAAAGCACAAGCTACACTCACATTAACATCTGCTAACCATGTGCATGTGACTAATAACATTTGATTTGATTTGAAGATCGAGAAACATTTGTTATTTTTTCTTACATGTATTTAACCCCTTTTGTTTTGGCACTAAAACGTTTCCATATACGGTGCATTCAGAAAGTATTCAGACCCCTTGACCTTTTCCACATTTTGTGACATTACAATTCTAAAATTGATTAAATAAATAAAAATCCTTGTCAATCTACACACAATATCCCATAATGACAAAGCAAAAAAAATGTTTTCAAATGTATTAAAATAAAACAGCAATAACTTATTTGCATAACTAGTCAGACCCTTTGCTATGAGACCTGAAGTTGAACTCCGATGCAGTTGACAGTGCATGTCTGAGCAAATTCCTATGCCACGATGTCGAAGGAATTTTCTGTAGAGCGCCGAGACAGGATTGTGTCAAGGCACAGATCTGGGGAATGGTATCAAAAAATGTTAAGGTCCCCAAGAACACAGCTGTCTACACCATTCTTAAAGGGAAGAAGTTTGGATCCACCAAGACTCTTCCTCGAGCTGGCCTCCCGGACAAACTGAGCAAAACAACCGACAAGTACGTGTTCATGAGACTATTAGTGTGTAGCCCAAATAGTTTGGACACTACAGACAGAAGTTTGCAGATCGGCTGTACCCGACTTCATACGAGTCCTAATACGCTTTCCATAGAGTGGTCGTAATAGTTTTTTAGGCCAAACCGTTGGGATGCTTCAGACGATTTTGTGAGAATAACGATTTTTGGGGGATATCTCATGGTCTGACAAACACCATTATAGCGCCGTCACATATGCAGATGTGGTGAATTGTGATGCCTCCCATGCAAAAAAAACATATCTCTAGCTTTAACTGACAGATTTTTATGGGGATTATATTTTTTAGGGCGCGGACATGAACTCTAAGGCGTTAATTAGTTAACAGTATCATATTGTTCTAATAAACCTCTCTTGGAACCATAAGGACAGATGGGGTGGAAGATTACATTTACATTTTTACATGACATTTTACATTACAGATTCATGTGGAGAATAATGGAATTGGCTACTCGAGGCTTCTCCAGTGATTGGCATTGAGTGATGTTCTCTTTGTTGATGATGGCACACCCTTTCACTTGGAGTTGGAGAGGAGGTCAGGATGGTTAGGTTTGTTGTTGAAATGAAGTTCCATTTCAATGTTTTCTCCTACCGCCATGGTACTATTCCTCAGGCCTTTCCAATCTTCTACAAATCAGATTTAAACTCTCTCACTTTCAAAGGTGCTGTATTCCATTGACAAGAGAGAAAGAGAGAGAAGGAGAGAGAAAAAGCGACATACTGTATATAGAGAAGTAGGGAGAGATAGACTTGAAATTGACCACTTAAGAGAAACCTTGCACTATATTACCCATTCTGCTGTTGCCGCCTCAGAATAAATACATTGAGGTTAACATGTGAGACTTTAGCTGTATAACAATTGACTAGCTATGGCTAGCTGTTGATTAGCACTCTTGCATTGAATTATTGACTAAGCAATCATGGCCACGGGCCATTATTCTGGTGCTGGGCAAATAGTACCACAGTAGCCTCAGGCTAACAGGAAGTTGTTGTTTCCCACACCCACCCACCTGTTAAATAGATTTTTTCTGAGGAGCAAACAATTCGACGTAGCCATTAGCATTAGTCCTCATGCACCAGTGAGTTCTTCACAACATGTACTTTACCATTACCTTCTAAAGACAGGGGAGGAGATAACTGATTTTGAAAGGCTTCTTCTAACAAGACACTAGGATTCATTGTGGGAAATATAATCATTTCTATAAGCCTTTTTCTCTCAGTGGATGCAGATTTGTCTATCTTTGGATGATTACTTTTCTCTCGCTGGATGGTGACTTTACTCTCTGAGGATGAGGATTTTTCTCTTTGTGGCCGATGACCTGCAGTGCTCCAGAGCTCTGTCTCTGTCCATTTCCAGGGGACCCAAGACACCACCCCGGGTGGACCAGAAAGAGACGGCGAGTTGGCATATTCTGTCTTGCAGGCAAGCAGACAGGCGGCACAGAGACAAATTACCTGTGAATACTGATGGGCCTGAGTTAGGCAGGGCCTGATGGGATATGACGGCCATGCCAACCTACTCAGCACTTCAGCCGAACAGGGGGGCAAGGGTGTCAATCACGCCCCGGGACCTCTGTCTGCATTTGCCCACCACAACTTCCATTACCAATCCACTCCTCCACAAAACTGACTTCCTGCGTCCCTTACGCAATAAAATTCCATTAAAATCAAATTGTATTTGTCACATGCGCCGAATACACTAGGTGTAGAGGTCACTGTGAAATGCTTACAAGCCCTTAACCAAAAATACAGTTCAATAAATGTAGTTTGAAAAAGATTTACAAAACAAAAAAATTCTATATACAGGGGGTACCGGTACCGAATCAACGTTCGGGGGTACAGGTTATTCGAGGTAAATTGTTCATGTACTGTAGCTAGGAGTAAAGTGACTATGCAAAGATATTAAACAGCAAGTAGCAGCAGTGTAAAAACAAAGGGTGGGTGGGGGGTAGCAGAGAGAATAGTCTATGACTTGGGTGACTGTATTCTTTGTCAATTTTTCGGCCTTCCTCTGACACCGCCTGGTATAGAGGCCCTGGATGGCAGGAAGCTTGGCCCTAGTGATGTACTGGGCCGTACGCATTACCCTCTGTAGTGCCTTGCAGTTGGAGGCCAAGCAGTTGCCATACCAGACAGTGATGCAACCAGTCATAGGTGTTCCTTTTGTCCAGGTGTTTAAGGGCAGGGTGGAGTGCAATAGAGATTGCATCATCTGTGGATCTGTTGGGGCGGTATGCAAATTGGAGTGGGTCTAGGGTTTCTGGGATAATGGTGTTGATGTGAGCCAAGACCAGCCTTTCAAAGCACTTCATTGCTACAGACGTGAGTGCTACGGGTCGGTAGTCATTTAGGCAGGTTACCTTAGTGTTATTGGGTACAGGGTGGTCTGCTTGAAACATGTTGGTATTACAGACTCAGACTGGGAGAGGTTGAAAATGTCAGTGAAGACACTTGCCAGTTGGTTAGCACATGCTCAGAGTACACGTCCTGGTAATCCGTCCTGGTGGGCCGTACGCACTACCCTCTGTAGCGCCTTATGGTCGGATGTCGTGTAGTTGCCATACCAGGCCCTGTTGCAACCGGTCAGGATGCTCTCGATGGTGCCGCCTTATAACTTCTTTTGAGGATCTGGCAACCCATGCCAAATCTTTTCAGGGGATAAAATGTGGGTTATTGTTGTTCGACGTCCATTCTTTTGCGTGGTAAGCGTGTAAACTAGCTTATGGTCAGCGTATAGCCTATGATATGTTCATTGCCTATAAAATAGCGGGTGTTGTGAATTAAATGTCACAAAGATTAAACTTTCTCTTCCAGTCCACTAGATGGAAGCGGCATCTCAGTTAGCGAGCCATTATGTTGACTTATAATGAGGAATTGGCTTTCACTGTTTTCACACCATTCACACTTTTAATGCTGCAAATACCTCTCAGAATTCTGTTAAATTGGCCTCGTGATGGTTTTAGTTCTGTCGCTTTATTATTTCTGAGACCGTAAGCACACACAAAATAAAATATAGGCCACAAAAACATTGAGTCTATTTTGAGGCGCAATGCTATTTTTAAAACATGGTGATTTAGCCAGAGTATATTTTCTGCTCTATATTAATATTAAATATTTATTTTGCAGTCCTTTGATGTCCGTGTCGCACACTTGCTAACTTTATCAGCTGTACATTTCATCATCCTAGGTGGCGAAATAATAGTGTGTGGGTGAGGAGCAATTTCAGCCTAGCCGGCACATCTCATCATGGACACTGCTGCTTACCAGACCCAGGATCAAACACTATTGGCAATCCGTTTAAATACTTCAGCTGGGCTTCATTGAGCTTGTCTGGAAAGGAACCAATTGAATTGCCACAAAACTCCAAACCCCGACCATCTGGCACTCCAGACAGGCTAAAGTAAACGTTGAACGTATTTGAAAGATTTCTGGTAGGCTAATATTTTAATCGAGGTCTGCTACTTACCACAGATGTCTGTGTAACAGCACATGGGTAAACACTTCAACAATACCCTTAGATCTATTGTCAATTGAAGGTGGATGAGTCAACACTAAACAATATGAAAACATAATGAGACTCAGTTAGCCATAGGCATTGTATACATCATGTAATAGCCATTGTAAAATTCAATCAGGATCATTATTCAAACGTCATCGTCAAGGTAAAGATCACCCAAGACCGTACATCAACAGACAACACAAACATGAACAGGATGTATACAATACATACATCAATACACTTTATTCAGGTAGTAGGTGTGAATTGATGTCCTCCCCCTGTCAATCTTCCCTATAGATTCTCCCACCCCCATAATTAACCTAAACAATACCGGGGAAGCAGTAAAGATCATAATGCATAAGAAAATAAAGACAAAAATATCATTGTAAATGGGTTATAATGAATATAGGTCAATCTTATTGTCCCCTACAACAAGTATCATTACACTGTTCTGGAGAACGCTGTATTACCTAGCCTGAGTACCAGTCTCGTTAGTTAACACTACACTCCTTAAACTGACCCTAGCCCCCCGACACATAAACTACTGCAGCATAAATACTGGAGGCTGAGACAGTAGGGGTCAGGAGATACTGTGGCCCCATCCGATGATACCCCCAGACAGGGCCTTACCACTCCTCTTCATTGCCAAAGAGACTGGCCTTTTGGCAATCTTCAAATATGAACATTCTATCATAAATTAGCTCTAGGAGATCAGAGGATTCCCGTTTATTTCTCAAACATATTTTTTTTGACCTTTATTTAACTAAGTCAGTTAAGAACAAATTCTTACTTTAAATGACAGCCTAGGAACGACAGATTTGTACCTTGTTAGCTCGGGGGTTTGAACTTGCAACCTTCCGGTTACTAGTCCAACACTCTAACCACTAGGCTACCCTGCCGCTCCAGTCAAAAGTTTGGACACACCTACTCATTCAAGGGTTTTTCTTTATCTTTACTATTTTCTAACACATGGAATCATGTAGTAACTGAAAACGTGTTAAACAATTCAAAATAGCAAGTGATGGAAAAAGTACCCAACTATCCTACTTAAGTAAAAGTAAAGATACCTTAATAGAAAATGACTCAAGTAAAAGTCACCCAATAAAAGTCTACTGGAGTAAAAGTACAATTATTTGGTGTAAAATATACTTTAGTATCAACAATAAATGCAATTGATAAAATATACTTAAGTATCAAAAGTATCAAAAATATTTTCAAATTCCTTGTAAACCAGTTGGCACCATTTTCTTGTTATAATTTACGGAAAGCCGGGGGCACACTCCAACACTCAGACATAATTATAAACAAAGCATGTAAGTTTAGTGAGTCCGCCAGATCAGAGGCATTAGGGATGATCAGGGTTGTTCGGTTGGTAAGTGAGTGAATTTGACTATTTTCCTGTCCGCTAAGCATTCAAAATGTAATAAGTACCTTTAGGTGTATTTTCTTAAGGAATGTAGTAAAGTAAAGGACAGATGCCAAAAACAATACTTAAGGAGTACTTTACACCACTGAAAGCAGCCACCATTTGCCTTGATGACAACTTGCACACTCTTGGCATTCTCTCAACCAGCTTCACCTGGAATGCTGTTCCAACAGTCTTGAAGGAGTTCCCACATATGATGAGCACTTGTTGGCTGCTTTTCTTTCACTCTGCAGTCCAACTCATCCCAAGCCATCTCAATTGGGTTGAGATTGGGTGATTGTGGAGGCCAGGTCATCTGATGCAGCATTCCATCACTCTCCTTCTGGGTAAAATAGCCTTTACACAGCCTGGAGGTGTATTGGGTCATTGTCCTGTTGAAAAAAAATGTATAATCCCACTATGCGCAAACCAGATGGGATGGCGTATCGCTGCAGAATGCTGTGGTAGCCATGCTGGTTAAGTGTGCCTTGAATTCTAAATAAATCACAGACAGTGTCCCCAGCAAAGCACCCCCACACCATCACGCCTCCTCTTCCATGCTTCACAATGGGAACCACACATGCAGAGATTATCCGATCACCTACTCTGCATTTCATAAAGACACCACCTTTGGAACCCAAAATAAGACATTTGGACTCATCAGACCAAAGGACAGATTTCCAATATCTATTGCTCGTGTTTCTTGGCCCAAGTAAGTCTCTTCTTCTTATTGGTGTCCTTTAGTAGTGGTTTCTTTGCAGACATTCAACCATGAAGGCCTAATTCATGCAGTCTCCTCTGAACAGTTGATGTTGAGATGAGTCTGTTACTTGAACTCTGTGAAGCATTTATCTGGGATACAATCTGAAGTGCAGTTAACTCTAATGAACTTATCCTCTGCAGCAGAGGTAACTCTGGGTCTTCCTTTCCTGTGGCGGTCCTCAGGAGAGCCAGTTTCATCATAGCGCTTGATGGTTTTAGCAACTGCACTTGAAGAAACTTCTTGAAATGTTCTGCATTGACTGACATTCATGTCTTAAAGTAATGATGGACTGTTCTTTCTCTTTGCCTATTTGAGCTGTACTTGGTCTTTTACCAGATAGAAGATAGCCCTGTATACTACCCCTACCTTGTCACAACACAAGACTCAAATACATTAAGAAGGAATGAAATTCCACAAATGTACTTTTAACAAGGCAGTCCTGTTAATTGAAATGCATTCAAAGTGCCTACCTCATGAAGCTGCTTGAGAGAATGCCAAGAGTCTGCAAAGCTGTCATCAAGGCAAAGAGTGGCAACTTTGAATAATCTCAAATATTACATATATTTTGATTTGTTTAACACTTTTTTGGTTACTATATGATTCCCAATGTGTTATTTCATAGTGTTGATGTCTTCACTATAATTCTACAATGTAGAAAATAGTAAAAAATAAAGAAAAACCCTGGAATCAGTCGGTGTGTCTAAACTTCTGACTGGTACTGTAAAAGAGGAATTGAGAGGATTAATTTGTATTTTAACCTATATTAAGCCTAGCCTATTATAGTATAATTAGGCAACCAACACCTGTGCTATGCAAGCCAGAGACAAATTACATTTTTTGTCTAACTCATTTTGTGCCAATGAATTAAAGTTGAACTTGAACTTTGCCAAATGTGTCTATTTAATCCAAAGTGCAATAAACAATGTATTGTACCTAGGCCTATTTTATAAAACCCTGGCTGTTGACTTCGGCAGCAGATCACAAAACAGGGACTCTCCAATTCCCCACGGAGCTCTTTTTTGGAAAAGGAAAATTCCCTTTCTCATCCATAAATGCATATCAAGTGCAAGTGCGCTGTTCAGCAGCTTACATCAACAGGATTGCCGAGCTTTTCATTCGGAGGGACGTCTAACGTGGATCGCTTAAATAATATTTATGATCACATTTCTTCAATTCATATATTAGGACTATGGGGAAACGTATACGTTTGGCAGCCAAGCAGGAGTGAACAGTGAAGCCTTTTATGCTCTAGACTTTTACTGTGTGTGTGGTTCGCTAATTCACTCTAAGTCCATTTGGGAAGTTTCCTCAATTAGCCTGTCCAGACTCCATCTCTTAATAACAGTTCAAATGTAAGAAAGTTATGATCATCAACATGTGTTAGGAATGACAACAGGTATGAGTTTTTGTGTTTCTTTCATCTCATTATCATTAATGGGATGTACCGGAAGCAAATGTAGTTTGATTGAATCTTCTAGGCTAAAATGTTATGTATAATTGTTTCTCTCTCATTAGGAGTCCTCTTTAACCACTTTGAAAATAATCTTGCACTGACACTGCCATCTCCTAAGTATCATGTTCCGTGGTTGCCATGGCGCCGTGAGAAAGATCTGTAAATATTGTAGCTATTTTTGTTCGTTTTAGCTAAGTATTTTTTGAGGGGGTGGTTTGATAACCTGTTGAGGGTTGAGCTAAAATATCTGGTGGTGACCCATGGAGTTGCAAGACTGAAAATGGGAAGTCTGTTTACTTGACATGGCTAGCTATAGCTAGCTAGCTGGCTAATCTAATTTGAATGATGTATCAACAACTGATCAACACAGCACCAGCTTTTTATTCCAGCTGCCACCTGTTTCGGTAAGGATGTGGACTGTGTGAGGGGATTACAGAGGCTCGCTTCGTAGGACACTGTTACTGATTACTTCTGAGGTGTGGTGGTCTCTCAGGTGCTTATAGCTTCCGAAGCATCACCTAAGTGGGTGCTACACTTTTGGTGGTGGATGTCCCAGCCTTCCTACAGAGGAGAAGTACGAGCTGTAAACTTCAGAGACAGAGGTGTCTGATGAAAAATTCTGGGCCTGCCTGTCTGACTGATGTTTCTCCCTCCATGGCTGTACCATCGACAACCCCTCCATACAAGCTACTCCTTTACTGAACTGCATCATCATCTAACTGTGGAAGACCATCTCCCATCAACTCCTAGCTCCTTGAAAATATATATTTTTGCAACTTTGAGATTCTGTATGAAAAGGGCTATACAAATGAAATGTATTATTATCATTCTTATTAATTATCTCACAAGGGATGACCTCAGCAGGTCGTAACGGTATTGCTTATTGTTGTTCTTAAAATTCAAATTCTATATTGGGCCAAATTTGTGCACCCACACATGTTGTATAATGTGGTCATGGAAAATATGAATGTTGTTTCCAACTCAGCAACTGTGCCGTAAATCTGGCGGCATACTGAACGTTGCATCAGGTCAGCATGACGTAGTTAGTTTGACCAGAGGAAATGGGTTTAGAGCATGGAACTGAGATTGTAAAGTCCACAGTAAGAGTATATACTGTACAGTATATAGACAGTATTCACACCCTTTGACTTTTTCCAAAAAATGTTGTTACAGTCAGATTTTAAAGTTGATTAAATTAACATTTTTTTTGTCGCTGGCCAACACACAACATCCAAAATGTCAAAATGGAATTATATTTTTCTTATCTCTGTACCCCACACATACAATTATCTGTATGGTCCCTCAGTCAAGCAGTGAATTTCAAACACAGATTTAACCACAAAGACCAGAGGGGTTTTCCAATGTCTCGGAAAGAAAGGCATCTATTGGTAAATGGGTCAAAGAAAAAAGACAACGCTGAATATCCCTTTGAGCATGGTGGTTATTAGTTATAATTTGGATGGTGTATCAATACACCCAGTCACTACAAAGATACAGGCGTCCTTCCTAACTCAGTTGCCGGAGAGGAAGGAAACCGCTCAGAGATTTCATCATGAGGCCATTGGTGACTTTAAAACAGTTACAGAGTATAATGGCTGTGATAGGAGAAAACTGAGGATGCTCATCAACATTGTAGTTACTCCTCAATACTAACCTAATTGACAGAGAGAAAAGAAGGAAGCTTGTAGAGAATAACAATATTCCAAAACATGCATCCTGTTTGCAACAAGGCAACAACAAAAAATGACACGAAAAAATATATGGGGGATTAGAAATGATGCAGACAATTACATTGATAGAAGCCACAATCTATCCCCCAAAAAACTAAAACATGTGGCAAAGCCATTAACTTTTTGTCCAGAATACAAATCAACATTTTTGGGGGCAAATCCAATCCAACACAGTACTGAGTACCACTATCCATATTTTCAAGCATAGTGGTGGCTGCATCATGTAAAGGGTATGCTTGTAATCGTTAAGGACTGGGGAGATTTTCAGGATATAAAGGAAATGGAATGGAGCTAAGCACAGGCAAAATCCTAGAGGAAAACCTGGTTCAGTCTGCTTTCCACCAGACACTTAACCAGAAAGACTCACAGCTGTAATCTCTTCCTAAGCTGCTCAGGGGTGACTCAGGGGTGTGAATACTGACTCAGGGTTATGAATACTGATCTAAATGAGATATTTCTGTATTTCATTTTCAATAAACTTATTTTGTCTTTGTCATTAGGGTGTGTAGATGGGTGAGAAAAGAAGTTCAGTTGATCCATTTTGAATTCAGGTTACAAAATTGTGGAATAAGTCGAGGGGCATGAAAAGTTAATTGCGAATAGGTAGGACAAACCAAGATGGATGAGTAGGATGAGAATAAGAGGATGATGGAGAAGACAGACAGAGAAAAACAGAAAAGAGAAACCATGGGGTTTATATGCATATTTATACACTGAACAAAAATATAAACACAACAATTTCAATGAATTCACTGACAGTTTACATGAGGAAATCAGTCAATTTAAATAACTTCACAATCAATGGATTTCACATGACTGGGAAAACAGATGTGCATCTGTTAGTCACAGATACCTTAAAAAAAAGGGTGTGGATCAGAAAAACAGTCCGTATCTGGTCTGACCACCATTTGCCTCATGCATCGTGACACATCTCCTTCGCATAAAGTTGATCAGGCTGTTGATTGTGGCCGCTGGAATGTTGTCCCACTCCTCTTCAATAGCTGTGCGAAGACATGGTCTTTCCTCTCATTGCTTTGCGGATGACACTCAAGTACTCTTCTTGTTTTCCCCTTCTTACACCCACCCATGTGGCGACACGCATCTTGTGTGCCTGGCATACATTTCAACTTGGATGTCAGCCCACCATCTCAAACTCAACAAAACAGAAGATGCAAAGAAGCTTGGTGTGACCCTGGACAACACTCTGTCATTCTCTGCAAACATCAAAGCAGTGACTCGCTCCTGCTGGATTATGCTCTGCAACATCCTTAGAGTGTGACCTTTCCTCACACAGGAAGTGGCACAGGTCTTAATCGAGGCACTTGTTATCTCCCGTCTAGACTACTGCAAATCTCTGTTGGCTGGGCTCCCCGCTTGTGCCTTCAAACCCCTGCAACCTATCCAGAATGCCACAGCCTGCCTGGTGTTCAACCTTGCCTTGCAACTCCGCTCCTCCTCACACTCCACTGACATTCAGAGTTCAAAGTTTGCATCATCTTCAAGACCCTGACGATTGCCTATGGAGCAGCAAGGTGAACTGCCCTGCCTACCTTCAGGCTATGCTCAAACCTTACTACAACCCAACCTGAGCACTCCGGTCTGACACCTCTGCTCTCTTGGTCCTCCCACCCTTATGGGAGGGCAGCTCCCGCTCAGCCCATACAAAGCTCTTCTCTGTCCTGGCACCCCAATGATGGAACAATCTTCTCCCTAAAGTCAGGACAGTGGAGTCCCTGCCCATCTTCCGAAAACATCTGAAACGCATTGAAAAATCCATATTTGGCCAGCTATAATATGCTGTATTGCACCTCACACTGAGATGACTGTACTCAATTCGCCATGATAAAAACGTAAACACTTGCGATTTGTGTGATCTCCAGAGGGACAGAAACAATGGCCAATTATCTGTAAGAGTCCCTGTTGGGGGTCGATGGTGTGTTTTGAAACAAACATCATAAGAATAGAGAACAAGAAACTGATCTTGCAATCAGAGAGCTGCTCTCACTAAGGCAGTAACTGAAAAATATCTTAAATTCACACAATCACCAACTTTCGTAATGCAATGATGCCAGAACCAAAAGAGGTCAGTATGGGGAGCCACTGATGTTGATGCTGCATACCCCCGCGCGCCGGCAGAAATTGTAATTATTCATTAAGTCTGACTAGAATCAATGCAGCAGACCGATGCAAAAACGTCCCTAGACAGAAAATAAGACAAGGCTCAGTAATGATTGAACCTGGTAATTAAGTGGCTTGGCTCTGTCGGAGATTTGGAACTAGAGAAATGGAAATATAATGCATTAGCATTGTTTATATTTGCTTCACAGACTTAGGCAGGAATTTGAATAGACTTTAAGCAGAGGCATTTGTTCTTGGCTCTGTTGAGATATTGGATTGATTTGGCCAGCCCAGTCAGTGGTTTGGGTACCGATCTCTATTTTCTGGCCCTTATCGATACGTTACACAATGCGATGAGTGACAGCATCAGAGATGTTAGGAAGATTAATTTGAGGACAGGTAAAATATCATTTAGCCAAGCCTAAGGCTGACGGACATATCGAGAATAGCTATAGTTGTATACTGGCTAGGTGGTTCTGTAACAGAGAGAACTCTATCACAGCGATAATGATCTCTGCAAAAATGAGCTAATGTAGAGCACAACACCTGGAAGTCGATATACAATTTCTGAAACGTCTACCAACAAAAACATGTAACTCATAGTCCATGATTGACAGCCCCTCTGACTGTAGAAGAGATGAACAGTAGGGGAGAGATCATCTCTCATGGCAATTTGACCCTTGAGAGTTTAGTAACTTCTGGGATTATGATAGATACCCTGCAAAACAAGGTCAACCTGGACACAGAGACACAGAAGCAAAGGGTCTGTCTGTGAGACGCTTATAATCAGGTCACCATGAAGATTAATGTACCTGGCCTAATTTAGAAATAAAACATAAACGATCAAAGATAAAGTTATCTTGTGTCCTAGAAGTACAGGTAATAAGTGATCATGTGCCATTCTAATAACCTATATTACACTACACTGTTAGAACGTATACAGGATGTGTGTGTGTGTGTGTGTCCATGGGTGTATGTGTTTAGAGGTTCAATATCCAGTGACTGATGCAAGGGAATAAGGACGATTATACGGCTTTCAGCCGCAGTGAACAGTGAATGATAATGGTATTACTCATGTGATGGATGCGGTCTTCAAGAGGCCTGGATGATTGTTCATACGGCTGCTTAATTTGCACAGGAATAGGTGTTCAGCCTTGACCTACCGGGCCGCTTCTATACTTTCCCCCCATCATATCTACAACATCTGCAGCTTCACTCTGTTATTTGTTCTCTGTTCGCCTCCTGTGCCACTACTTTTAGAGGCGATAATGGTGAGGGATAGGGTGTGAGTACGCTACGACAGAGGGAGTCACAATCAGATCTGGGCAATTCCACGATAATGGAATTTTGCTTTGACTCAGATTTGACACATTAAAATGCATTTCGAACAAAAAACATTGATTTCAAAGTTTAACAAACCATGCAACTCCATCCAAAAGGACTACTTTGATCAATTTACAAAAATTTCACAAAAACACATTTACTGGAATAAATGTCCAGATGACAGAATTACCATAAAATCTCCCTCATGTTTTAATGCGACCACGTTTTCCATATACTCAGTTCCGAATTAAGATTCCAAGATTTCTGCAAAAAGAAGGGGCTGTCAGCTATGACATGACACCTTGAGGTTGAAAACATTTATTTTGGTTATTGAACTACAGTATGTGAAGTGGATTTACATTCAGTAACATAATTATAGTAATGGAACTACATCATATATGCCCGATCTGTACTATACAGAAATGCATAATTATGGATATTAACAGCATGGTGATGTATCCGGAATAGGCACACAAAGGTAAAAATAAGCAGCATCATTCTTTAGCAAATGTGGGTATTATTCTCCACACTGGCTATTATTGTAATGATTTCCACCCCCAAACAAGACCACATTTGTTTGGTACGGACCAGACCAAATCTGAACCAATCATAAATGTCTATATTTCACAAGTGTGAACATCAGAATACAGCACAGCACAGTAGAGTAGATTAGAGTTCAGTACAGTACAGTAGAGTACAGCAAGGTAGATATGTTCTGTACAGTACAATGGAGTACACTGCAATACAGTACACCATACTGTACTCTCCTCTAGTGTATTGTACTTTTCTTTACTGTTTTAATACTGTACTACTATGGACGTCCAATGTTGGTCGGTGCTCAGTAGGTGAGGATGCTTGTTACAGTAAATGGAAAGAGGGTAGGTGTAAGTAAGAGCCAGGAGAGTTTACATTAACTGGAAAGAGCAAGAGAGAAGAGAGAAGAGAGAGAGAGAGAGAGAGAAAGAGAGAGAGAGAGAGAGAGAGAGAGAGAGAGAGAGAGAGAGAGAGGAGAAAGAGAGGTTGACCAGACTATTTTCACAGTCTTGCTTTGACCTCCAGACCACAGAAAGAGAAAAAAACAATTATGAGCTGGGCATAACATTATGCCAGTGGAAGGGAGGGACAGTAGTGGTTGACCCAACTGTGGTTTGTGACTAATATGATGTCCTATTGTAGCCAATTCAACTGCAGTAATTCTGTTACTGATTTTTCTGTCATTCCGTTACCGATTTGGTAACAGCGTTGCACGTTCGAATCACTTAATAATTCATAAGCGTAATAATGAATGATATCAGTAAAAACACTTTAATAACTAATTGGTAGGTCTACGTTTATTTGTTTCTCCTGTGAACTTTCATTATCTTTCTTCCTCATGAAGGAGGGAAATTATTAAATATCTCAAAGATATGTTGGTTTTTAGTAACGGAGTTAAAAATCACAAGGCGATGTTTCTTAAATTTACATAAGGCAAATACTTTTTTCAAAACGAAATATTGTTGATACTAGTTGGTCTTTACTTCAACATGAATGTGTTTTGATGTATTTGCGCTAGCTTTTAAGACTTTTTCTGGTAGGTGTTGTCTAAGACCCCTTTTCCATCTGTTTGACCTGAAATCAATGCCTTTGCTAATTCCATATTTTTAGGATTTAAAATTGTTTGGAAAATGTATATGTATTCCTTAATAAAATATTTAAGAAGACTCTTAGCTTTAATTTGACACCCAATTTGACATGCTCCTATAGCCTTCATATGTTAATGCTCATGGGTCTTTAATGTGGAAATGCCCATCTATAATTCTGTATACGGTTGGTCACTACCTGTGATGCTTCTATTCTATTCTATTTTAGTCTTCTCCACTGTCTTGTCCACTGTCACTGTCTTCAAAAATTAGGCCACTGTCACGCCCTAACCATAGGGTCAGGGCGTGACTAGGGAGTGATCTAGTATATCTATTTCTATGTTGGTGCTAATGTGGTTCTCGATTAGAGGCAGCTGTATATCATTGCCTCTGATTGGGGTCATATTTCCCCCACCTGTGTTTTGTGGGATATTGATTGTTTGTTGGTGTGTTTGGGCACTATGTCCTCACAGTCTTTGTAAGTTTTGTTTTGTTTTGTTTGTTTCACTTAAATAAATATGTGGAACTTTACTCACGCTGCGCCTTGGTCCGCTCATTTCCAAGATCATGACAGCCACAAATTAAAACGCATATCTTCGTGATTGCAATAAGTGTTTTGTAATACACAAATGTCAATGTCAAGAACTGTCGAGATTACAAGGATGAATGGGAATAACTAGGTAGTCAATTGGCCTTCTGTGTTGAAACACTGCAGCCAATTTACATAGCAGCAAATTTCAGTGCTTCAGACAGTGTAATTACAGGAAGTTTGTTTACCTGGCCAATCTCTCCAAGGCCTTGCTCTACCCAGTGCTCTAATGAGGTCACACTCACCTCCATTCTCTGCTCAGAATTTTGTAAAACCATGTTAAGTTATACTCTGAGAAGAACCTCTTTTGCAACATACTGACTTTCATCAGTATCCTGAACACTGCAGAGATGTCGCACTCCATCTGAAACATTCCCTACAAAAAAACCTTGACCTTGCTGAAAGCCTGAGATTCCACAGATGGAACCTACTGTAATTCAATGTTCCTTTAGCAGTAAAGGAAGGCAACGGGTAGGAGGAAGAAAGAGGGAGAGAAGGAGAGGGAGAAAGAAAGGAAGAGAGACAGACAGAGAGAGAGAGAGCAAGTAAGCGAGCAGGAGTTAGGGATATCATCACTTCTTCTTAATTAAAGCACGTTTGACGGTAGCCTCCCTGACCTCAGCTGATGAGCCCATGTAATAGGCTGTAATCCTGGTGATGACACGCAGACGTTCAATGGCGCAACCTTTTGTTAACACTGACCCTCATGAAACCTCAGAAGGGGGAGCAGATATTCAATCTGATCTTGCTAATCAGCCAAGGGCAAATGTGCTTTTTTTTCATTATGAATTAGGCAAAACATTTTGACAGTGTTTAATTTAATTTTAGAGGTCATCCTTTTTTCGGCCTCTACTCGGTGCTTGCCAGTGTTAATTCTTATTACATTTCCTTTGGGAATTGAATATGACGTATCAAAAAATGAATAAGGGTAGATGGAATGGGAGGAGGATTCAGCAATCCATCAATGCACGGCATGATGAATATAATATGACCTCAGTCAGCGTATAATCAAAAAGGAAAACAATGATTAAAACTGCTTTGGGCCTGTCATCTTGTTGGCATCACAAGCTGCAGAATGGAAGCTTGTTATTACCTCTCCCACACACAATTATCATCACCATTTAACCACAATTCTTCCCGCTCACAAAGAAAAATGATTTACTTATGTAAAAATAGTATCACTCCTATATCAGGAGTTGCCAATGATAGCATTCAAAATGTACAGAATAAGGTGTGACAAATGGTTAAAGGAAAACCCAGCCAGACTACCAACCACATCCCACAACACCGACTGCACATAAAGATTACGGTACACTGTTTGCGAGTTTTTATTCGTCAAGAAATATCTTATCCAACCTATAACGTCTTTCATGTTTTTACTACATTGCATCATGATTATTTAAATGGGACCTGCTGGTAAGTTTAAAGCGAAGTAAAACACCAGATCCGCTCCGTGACACCCATTGCCATGATGATAAAATAGGACCTTCCTTTCTTCCTTCTATTCCTCAAGTTCCCCCTATTTCTCCATCCCCCCTCGATGAATCAACAAAGCATATTAGAAATGGAGAGTCCTTTTAGCAAAAAATTTGTAAACTGTAAATTTGTCAGGGAGCTGTGAAAAAGTGGGATCGATGAAAATAAAAAGCCTGTACAAAAATATAGCTATTAGTAATTGAGTAGTTTTAAAACAGCGTAATTTTCAGGCTCTGGGATTATAAACAATGTTTTTTATTGGAATTTTAAGTGGCAGTGAATAGAGTGGAGGAAAACAATATGTTGAATTCATACCGACATTATATCCACTATCTGAAAAAAAGTAACAATAGGCTGTAGGCTTGACAATAGGCATGAAATTTTAAATTGTCCATTTTTTTAAATTATTCTACATATTCCTTGATAACATGCATTGACTCCCTATTCGCCAGTATCTAATCAACTACTGTATCTGCATGCACTTGTGCCTGTTACGCACAGCATATGTTTCTCTTTAAAACCTGTTTGTACAGCACTGATGGTGGCATAAGGCTGAAACATATGCTCCTTTTTATTTTTTTTATAGCACCTTGCACACTATGTTTTCGAGCACGGATTAAATTAAGTATATTATTTTTGCATCTCGGTCTCCTTGTGTTATTCATTTTCATGGATTTGAGTGCTAATACAGTAAATAGCCTATCTTACAAACTCATTTAACATTCAACCTTAAAATGAGTAATATCCATGGCCACATTTGGAGGTTACTGTAACTATACATTTCTTCTTATGTAATCACACAAAGCGTGCCTGTTTAAGATAGCATGCATACTGTAGGTCGTTGCAGGTATGTGGAGAGCTTCACAATTGCTGTAAGAATCTGCGTAGAATGTCGAACTTTTACGTTACCAGCTAAAATATTGTAATCAGATCACAGAAAAACTAGGTGAATACTTCAAGGATTACTTAAAAATTTAGAAAGGATGTTTGCGAAAAAATAATCTTTGACACTTCATCATTAAAAAAAAAAGGTGCAAGTTTAAATTCTTTCAACATGAGAGAGTCTGACCATCATTCAGAGACCACTATGATGACACACCAAATGTGATTTATGGATTGTAGGAAAAAAGCAGGAATAGGCTTTTGTGGGCTACAGTCCAAGCTATGTCTTCCAATGGTGCAACTGCTGTCGGCATCCAACGATTATCCAACTTGAATAAACGCTTGGAGGTAAGGATGACAGCAGTGATATAGTCTACAACGATACGGATATCACTTATTATTGATATCTACTTAGCGCATTGATGTGAATCACACTGCTGCTCTCTCATTTAGCTGTTTGCGGCTTACGGATTGTGGTTGTTGTGGATGGCTGTTCACAAATCTAAATGTGTATTTGAACCCAATAATGGTTGAATTCAAGAAGTTTAAGCTACCTATCAATCATTGTTTTTGAAACCAGTGGACAGCCAGTGAAAAATGGGCTCTTGCAACAGCTGCATAGTGCAGATCCAAGCCTATGGAAGAAAACTGAGGCTTTTATTGCTCAATTGAATTCATGCTGATAAAAATAAAAATAATTCATAGGCCCAATGGACACATACTTAGACTCGCACACTTCGGATAAATGCCTCATGAGCTTAGTTCAAACTGTTACACTCCATGAGAACCCAAAATATAAACTTGTTTTTCTCCAATGTTTGTAAACGTAAACAAACACTGTATAGCCTCATAACATGGTTAAAACAATAATTATGATATCACGGATGGCCAGTCCTTGCATCCATAGCTCTGTCTGTTAATCTGAGAGTGGTTACATTTCTCCAGGCCCATCCCTCAGCTTTTTACCAAAACAGAGGCAGGGAGTCCGTTTTGTTATTGTTTCATCTGTGGACTTGCCCTTTAAACAGCTGCATATTATCAAGATATCAAAGAGTCACCAACAAAAAGGTAAACAATAGATGCAGCATATGGAATTCATTTTCACATGTAAATAGCACTTTTCAGTAGTGCTCAAGGCATGCCATTCCATGAGCGCAGCATTTATTTTTCAACTCGAATCAATGATTTGTGATTGGGAATCAATGATTCCGTGGTTGGGAGTCCCATAGGGCAGCGCAGAATTGGCCCAGCGTTGTCGGGGTTTGGCTAGGTTACGGGTGTCTCTGTTGTCGAGGGCATTTGACTTTTGGAATGTGGTGGACTTGTCTATTAAAAGTACGCATCTCAGACATGTCTGCTCTCCTGCGCCTGACTCCTTCACCTCCGAACGCAACACCGTCACAATTCATGGCCTGTAGGACTCATTGCTCTGAGCCCATACAACTCATTTTTTGTTAAAAAAAAGCAATGTTTGGATTATTTTGACTATAAGATATACTCAGATGAAAGACATTGTGCTATTTATCACAGACTACTTTGTGTCGTGGTCAAAGATATGATCAAGAGCCTCACATACAGTATATTATTTGGTCATTGTGCTGCTGCAGAAAGAATTGTGAGCAAGGCTTCAAAATTCTTCATATACCAGAGCGAGTGAGAATGCCGACAGGTGTGATTCCCGTGGGGGAAAGATTCTATTGGGGAAAGGTTCCCGTGGGGGTTGCTATGGAAGCCAAGAAGGGGAGTGAGGAGTGTGTGTGTGTGTGTGTGTGTGTGTGTGTGTGTGTGTGTGTGTGTGTGTGTGTGTGTGTGTGTGTGTGTGTGTGTGTGTGTGTGTGTGTGTGTGTGTGTGTGTGTGTGTGTGTGTGTGTGTGCTCAAACACACATGCATGTGGGGGTTTGGGAGAGGAAGCATGTCCATCTGATGATTGGGCATGTGCCTGAACTCAATTGTATACACTAATTGTAGTCTCACCCATTCATCTCTAATGACCGGTCATTGTTGACCGGGAACACCACAGGTGTACAAAAGTTAAATAAAACACCCAAAATGTAATGAAAATCATCTAAATGTATTTTGTGTGTTCAGATGCCCTGTGTGGACAAAGTCATGTAATCTTATGACAATCAGAGTAAATGAACTACATTTTTCAGAGAGAAAACTTGTAAATTGGTCCAATTCGACCGGAACACAGCAGGAGGGGGGGGGGAATAATCTAAAAGTAATGGAATGTAATCAGATTCCGTTTTTATCCCAAAATTACATTTCTGATTACAATTTTGGACAGGTAACTAGTAACTGTAACGGATTACATTGATACAGTTACCTACCCAACCCTGGTCAAATGGCACTTGCACCATGTACTTCTAATATAATCTCAACTGCAATCCAGGTCATTTGGTTCTGCTATTACATTAAATGATGTAGTGTGCCCAGTGAGTTGACTCTCTTCGACATACTTGCATTGTCTTTCACACAAAAAAAATGAAGCCCCAGAAAATAAAGACTTCTTAGCAATAATGAATATAATGTTGGTAATGATGACAATGAAGATAATGATACCACTAGAATTACTACTGCTATGACTATTACGACTACTACGAATAATAGGCTACTACTAATTCTTCTAATACTAATAATTGCAGTGTTGATACCAAAATGTATAATAATTAGTGGTAGTATTATCACTAACCATATTGTCTTCGTCATCATCATACACTGAGTGTACAAAACATAAAGAACCTCCCCTTTTTGCCATCAGAACAGCCTAAATTCTTTGGGGCATGGATTCTACAAGGTGTTGAAAGCGTTCCACAGGGATGCTGGTCCATGTTGACTCCAATGCTTCCCACAGTTGTGTCAAGTTGGCTGGATGTCCTTTGGGTAGTGGACCATTCTTGATACACACGAGAAACTGTTGAGCTTTATAAACCCAGCATTGTTGCAGTTCTTTACACAATCAAACCGGTGCGCCTGATTACCATAGCCAGTTCAAGGCACTTAAATATTTTGTCTTGCTTATTCACCCTCCTAAATGGCACACACACAATCCATGTCTCAATTGTCTCAAGAAATCCTTATTTTACCTGCCTCTTCCCCTTCCTATAAACTAGTTGAAAATATTACAATTATTATTAATTATCATGAAGTCATTATTTTCTATATCTTTGATTTTCCCTCTAGGGGGGACACGAACCAGGCGATCCTGTCTTCCTTCCATTGTCAACTGAGTTTTTTTTAAACAGCTAAGGAGAAAGTCCCAGTGATAGTCACATAAGCGGTAGCTAAAACCAGCAGGTGGTCCCTGTGGAAGAATAGTTTGACTCAGTGGTACGCTGTTTAACCAGAAAACAGTTTGACAAGCGAGCAGGGTTAATCTATTCCACTTCCTCCAGGGTATAAGGGAGCTACGCTACACCAATGTAATATTAAAACTGTTTTATGGTAATCACAATGGCTTGATCACCACTGTCCCTCTGTTGGCTCTGCATGGAGACATATCGCTCATTCACTGGCAGAAGGACAGGGATTTCTCTCGCCATGTACAGTACACGTATCAACTAATGTCGATAGCAATTGCAGGTTATTGTTCTTTAACCGCTTCAATTAAAAATATAGTGATTTTCTGCATTTAGTCATTTTGTTCCTCAGAGAAGTGAAATATGAGTATTTCTACATTTAGGGTAGGTTTGTGTTTTTGAATGTGGTTGTTTTTCGCATGCCATTTTAAATGATAGAAACTCTTGGTTGTCTGGGGGAAGAATTGAGACTTCACTCAAACAATAGAGTAGGCCCACTGGAAAGTAAAGAGATTAAATGAGTGCCAGGATCCTTTTACAAGCATGAAATTGATCAAGCTCCTTCATTTACAGGCATGCATGCTGCTTTACACAGCATTGAGTTTGTGCGTTATGGTGTGTATGTTCCAGCCTTTCAATGCAGAGACAGGGGAGGATGTCTGTGTGTGTGTTCTTTACTAAGCCACTGTCTGTTTCTAATACCACTACAGAATTGGTTAATGGAAATGTAATATGCTTTCAAGACAAACTATCAAGCTTATCTAATACACTTTATCAATTTAAAGAGATCTGTTTGGGAACCTTGACATTTTTTTTGTTAAGTCACAGGCCATTGGATGAATACAGCCTGTCGGTGTGCATACTAGCGAGCTGCTGTCCTGAGTGTCGATGGCTAACTGACTAACTAGAGTCAGAGGCCTTCACACTCCAATGCCTCCCCTCCTCCATTGTCTTAAGTCAGATAGCATGTCGATTCCGCCTGCGCTGATTAGTCTCGAATCTCGCAAAGGGTAATGGGATAGCTCAAAAGTAGTTTGCTGTTTAACATTCTAAAATACACTATGTATACAAAAGTATGTGGACACGACTTCAAATTAGTGGGATCAGCTGTTTCAGCCACACCCAATGCTGACAGGTGTAAAAAAAATCTAGCACACAGCCATGCAATCTCCATAGACAATCATTGGCAATATAATGGCCTGACTGAAGAGCTTGTGACTTTTAACATTGCACCATCATAGGATGCCAGCTTTCCAACAAGTCAGTTCGTCAAAATTCTGCCATGGTAGAGCTGCCCCGGTCTACTGTAAGTGCTGTTATTGTGAAGTGGAAACATCAAGGAACAACAACGGCTCAGGTGGAAAGTGGTAGGCCACACAAGCACACAGAACGGGACTGCCGAGTGCTGAAGTGCGTAGTGTATAAAAATCATCTGTCCTCGGTTGCAACACTCACTACCGAGTTCCAAACTGCTTCTGAAAGCAACGTCAGTACAACAACTGTTCGTCGGGAGCTTCATGAAATGGGTTTCCATGGCCGAGCAGCCGCACACAAGCCTAAGATCACCATGTGCAATGCCAAATGTCGGCTGGAGTGGTGTAAAGGTTTCCGCCATTAGAAGAGTGGAAACGTGTTCACTGGAATCACGCTTCACCATCTGGCAATCTGACAGACAAGTCTGGGTTTGGAGGATGCCAGGACAATGCTACCTGCCCCAATGCATAGATTCAATTGTAAAATTTGGTGGAAGAGGAATAATGGTCTGGGGCTGTTTTTCATGATTCGGGTTAAGCCCCTTAGTTCCAGAGAAGGGACATCTTAATGCTACAGCATATAATGATATTCTATATGATTCTGTGCTTCCAACATTGTGGCAACAGTTTGGGGAAGGCACTTTACTGTTTCAGCATGACAATGTCCCTGTGCACAAAGCAAGGTCCATAAAGAAATGGTTTGTCGTGACCGGGGTGGAAGAACTTGACTGGCCTGCACAGAGCCCTTACTTCAACACCATCGAACACCTTTGGGATGAATTGGAAAGCCGACTGCGAGCCAGGCATAATTGCCCAACATCAGTGCCCGACCTCATTAATGCTCTTGTGGCTGAATTGAAGCAAGTCCCTGCATCAATGTCCCAACATCTAGTGGAAAGCCTTCCCAGAAGAGGGGACAGCAAGGGTGGGGACCAATTAATGAACATGCACCTGTGGAACGGTCGTTAAGACACTAACAGCTTACAGAAGGTAGGCAATTAAGGTCACAGTTATGAAAACTTAAGACACTAAAGAGGCCTTTCTACTGACTCTGTAAAAAAAAATGCCCAGGGTCCCTGCTTATCTGCGTGAACGTGCCTTAGGCATGCTGAAAGGAGGCATGAGGACTGCAGATGTGGCCAGGGCAATAAATTGCAATGTCCATACTGTGAGACGCCTAAGACAGCGCTACAGGGAGACAGGACGGACAGCAACAACGGCCATGGCAACAACAATGGCGCGAGTTACACCAGGAACGGACAATCCCTCCATCAGTGCTCAGACTGTCCACAATAGCCTGAGAGAGGGTGGACTGAGGGCTTGTAGGCCTGTTGTAAGGCAGTTCCTCACCACACATCACTGGCAACAACGTCGCCGATGGGCACAAACCCACCGTCACTGGACCAGACAGGACTGGCAAAAAAGTGCTCTCACTGACGAGTCATGATTTTGTCTCACCAGGTGTGATGGTCCGATTCGCGTTTATCGTCAAAGGAATGAGCGGTACACCGAGGCCTGTACTCTGGAGCGGGATCGATTTGGAGGTGGAGGGTCCGTCATGATCTGGGGCGGTGTGTCACAGCATCGTCGGACTGAGCTTGTTGTCATTGCAGGCATTTTCAACGCTGTGCATTATAGGGAAGACATCCACCTCCCTCATGTGGTACCCTTCCTGCAGACTCATCCTGACATGACCCTCTAGCATGACAATGCCATCAGCCATACAGCTCGTTCTGTGCGTGACTTCCTGCAAGACAGGAATGTCAGTGTTCTGCCATGGCCAGCGAAGAGCCCGGATCTCAATCCCATTGAGGACGTCTGGGACCTGTTGGATTAGAGGGTAAGGGCTAGGGCCATTCCCTCCAGAAATGTCCAGGAACTTGCAGGTGCCTTGGGGGAAGAGTGGGTAACATCTCACAGCAAGATCTGGCACATCTGGTGCAGTACTTAATGCAGCTGGTGGCCACACCAGATACTGACTGTTACTTTTGATGTTGACCCCCCCTTGGTTCAGGGACACGTTATTCAATTTCTGTTAGTCACATGTCTGTGGAACTTGTTCAGTTTATGTCTCAGTTGTTGAATCTTGTTGAATATACAAATATTTACACATTTTAAGTTTGCTGAAAATATGAGGTTGGAATAGTATTGTGAAAATTATGATAATGCAATTTTAGTGTGAGAGCTTGAAACTTCAGCCTGTTTTGGTGGGATGGCGTTTTGGCCTGCCTGATGACATCACCAGGAGGTAAATTTGTCAATAGACCACTAAGAAAGACAGTTCCAAACATCTCTTCCAATAACAGCTAGTTTACCCCTTCCAACTCAGACCATTCCCAGACTGTCCTAGCAAAATTCATGCTTGAGAAATTGCTCTTTGCTAAGAATATATTTTAATTGAAAACAATCACAGTAAGGTTCTTAACTGTTACCCAGGAGTGCTTTAATATTGAGATAAAATGTCAGCATTGGACTTTTAAAATTCCATTTGCAATGTTCTTTTGGGAAGATTCAGCACTATGGGAAAACCCCTTGATTGCAATTCTCCTCTGATATGGAAATGTTGGGGAGCTCGTCTTCTGCAACCCATCAGGTTGAGTTCAGTTTTGGAGCACATCAATGAAGCTAACAAATAAATGCTTAATTCAGCGACTCCAGGTATTTCAGCATAACAGCAATCCCGAATCTCCCTTACCTAGATAACAAGGTTGTATCATTTTTCCATAATATACTGAACAAAAATATGAACGCAACATGCAACAATTTCAAAGATTTTACTGAGTTACAGTTCATATAAGGAAATCAGTCAATTGAAATTAAGTAATTTGGCTCTAATCGATGGATGTAATATGACTGGTACTACAGATATGCATCTGTTGGTCATAGACACCTTGAAAAGAAGGTAGGGGCATGGATCAGAAAAACAGTCAGTATCTGTTGTGACCACCATTTGCATCATGCAGTGTGACACATCTCCTTCGCATAACGTTGGACAGGCTGTTGATCGTGGCATGTGGAACGTTGCCCAAGCACTCTTCTATGGCTGTGCAAAGTTTCTGGATATTGTCAGGAACTGGGACATGCTATCATACACGTCGATCCAGAGCATCCCATACATGCTCAATGGGTGACATGTCTGGTGAGTATGCAGCTCATGGAAGAACTGGGAATTGTGTACAGATCCTTGCGACATTGGGCTGTGCATTATCATGCTGAAACATAAGACGATGGCAGCGGATGAACGGTACGACAGTGGGCATCAGGATCTCGTCACGGTATCTCTGCATTCAAATAAAATGCAATTGTGTTCGTTGTCCGTAGCTTAGGCCTGTCCACACCATAACCCCACCGCCACCATGGGGCACTCTGTTCACAACGTTAACATCAGTAAAACGCTCGCTCGCCCACACAACACAATACATGTGAGGCCGGTTGGAAATATTGACAAATACTCTAAAACGAGGTTAGAGGTTATGGTGGAGAAATCAACATCAAATTCTCTGGAAACAGCTCTGGTGGGCATTCCTGCAGTCAGCATGCCAATTGCAAGCTCCCTCAAAACTTGAGATATCTGCAAAGTTATGTTGTGTGACAAAACGACACACTTTAGTGTGGACTTTTATTGTCCCAGGTGCACCTCTGTGATGACCATGCTGTTTAATCAGTTTCTTGATTTGCCACACCTGTCAGGTGGATTAATTATCCTGGCAAAGGAGAAATGCTCACTAGCAGGAATGTAAACACATTTGTGCACAGAATTTGAGGGAAATAAGCTTTTTTATGCATATGTAACATTTACATAAAACTTTACATGTTGCGTTTATATTTTTGTTCAGTGTATATTGAAAAATCTATGTTTTAACAGTGTTGTATTATCCATAAGATTAAAATTGTACAGCACTTTTCAGTGATACAAGCTATTCACATCCATACATTTGGACTGGGATCAGGTCTTTATGGATATGAGATCAGCCATATCAAAGCCATTTTTTTAATCAAGTGCTTAGAGTAAGTGGGACCGTATTGATCATTTCTGAGTAGGACCCGACACAGGCATTTGAAGTCCTCTGTCAATAATCTTGAATATGTATGTCATTAAATGTAAAAATTAAGTCTATCACCCCAGGGGCATCAATCTATCATTATTTGTTCATTCAGAGAGTAAATGCAGACATTGAGGAGCTCCTAAAGGCAGCCTATACACTGGTAATCTAACAATTTAATCAAGGCTTAGGATCGGTGGAGCGGTAGTGGCCCACCTTAATAATACGAAGAGTCTGTTGCCCCATTCGTCCAAACTTCCCAGAGACACTCATAAGCCTCTGAGGGGAGTGACTCCTGATTTACTAGTTGATGTACATTTGGTTTTGTCCTTAAGAAGTCAGCTACTCACCTAGACTCACTTATTCACTCTCACAGGCTCAAAGTTTGGAAAAGTGCACATCTGCTCGGCTCCCCCATGCAGACCCTCATGCTATAATAAGCCTTGGTTCAGTTCTTTTATTCCCTCTTCTCATCAACATATGACCAACCCCTAATCTTCTCTGTAGAAATGTTTTACATTTAAGTTAACACATTATATGGTGGGTGTATGTTTCATGATTAACGACTCATGGTGTAATTGTAACATATGGCCAAGTCCTTTTGTTCACCTGACCTAGAATTCCTCACAATCAAATGCCAACCGTATTATCTCCCAAGAGAATTCACGTCGGTTATTGTCAAAGCTGTGTATATCCCCCTCAAGCTGATACCACGACGGCCCTCAAGGAACTTCACTATACAAACTGGAAACCATATATCCTGTGGCTGCATTTATTGTAGCTGGGGATTTTAACAAAGTAAATTTGAGAACAAGGCTACCTAAAAATCTAGTAGCACTCGCACTGGCAAAACACTTCTGCAATGCATACAAGGCCCTCCACCACCATCCTCTTGGCAAATCTAACCACGACTCCATTTTGCTCCTCCCTTCCTATAAACAGAAACTGAAACAGGATGTAACCGTGATAAGGAATATTCAATGCTGGTCTGACCATTCGGAATCCAAGCTTCAAGATTGTTTTGACCACGTGGACTAGGACATGTTCCGGGTAGCCTCAGAGTATAATATCGATTTATACGCTGATCCGGTGAGTGAGTTTATAAGGAAGTGCATAGGAGATGATGTACCCACTGTGACTATTAAAACTTACCCGAACCAGAAACCGTGGATAGATGGCGGCATTCGCACAAAACTAAAAGTGCAAATCACAGCATTTAACCATGGGAAGGTGACTGGGAAATGGCCGAACACAAAGAGTTGAGTTATTCACCCGGCAAAGGAAATCTAACAAGTGAAATCACAATTCAACCGCTTATACACGAGATGTATGTGGCAGCGTCTACAGAAAATCATGGACTACAAAAATAACAGGATGGTAAACACCTTCTTTGCCCTCTTTGAGGATAACACAGTGCCACCGCTACCAAGGACTGTGGGCTTGCCTTCTCCGTGGCCGACATGAGTAAGACATCTAAATGAGTTAACCCTCGCAAGGCTGCCGGCCCAGACGGCACCCATAGCCGCGTCCTCAGAGCATGCGCAGACCAGCTGGCTGGTGTGTTTATGGACATATTCAATCTCTCCCTATCACCAACATGTTTTCTTAATGTGATGGTTACTAAGGACAAAATCTTAATATCTACACATCTCTATAGGAAACCTATGGACAGGAATACCCTCCTTAGAGGTGTCAGCTTTCATCCACGTCCACTTATTAAATGTCTCCCTATAAGCCAATTCAGTCGCATCAGAAGAATATGCAGCTCTGATGCTTCTTATCAGAGACAGAACACGGACCTCACACAAAGGTTTAAGGAAAGGTGGTACAAAGACAATTGGGTAAAACATGCCAATGATCGTTTTGAAGGACTAACACAGTTTGGAAAGCCTTCAACCCAAAGTTAAAGAAAAGGCAGAATATTTCCCCTGATGCTTCACCCAAAACTCTCCATTGGGGAAAGCATTTAAGGACATTATCAGGAAGCACTGGTACATTCTTGATACTGACCCACAATTGAAACCCATTTTTAAATATCTACCACATATGTTATTTACATGTTAAAATGTCCTTGTGGTCTGTCTTACATATGGAAACCCTGTAGAATTCTTAAGACACGGGATCAGTGAGCACAGCAGCAATTTACAGACAGGTGAAACAACAAATCAGGTTGCTGTTGTACAAGCTGGACATCCTAATAGTTCTCTGAGATATATTGGAATGGAAGTGGTCAAGATGTCACACGGGAGGGGACATTGAGAGGATAATACTTCTTCAAAGGGAATCTTTCTGGAGCCACAGGCTCTACACATTGTTTCCTCTTGGCCTCCTCTTGGCGAGGAGTTTGACTAATTGAATATTGTATGTATATTACTGTAAATATTGATCACATTCCTTCTGTATGATCATATATTTTGATACATTGAATGTTAATATTGTGAACCTACCTTATACAATTTTTTACCTCCTGTTTTCAGAAAGTGATGTCACTGGGTACTGCTCTTATACTGTATATAGGACCTTCCACCCCCACCGGGGATATGGATGCCTGATGAAGACCTAAGGGTCAAAACGTTATAAATACATTTCACCTGGGAGCATGAGCAGCAGTGTGCAGCGTTTTCCTTTCTGTTTTCCATGAGTTTGTCTACAACTAAAGCACTTGCGGAAAGTACCTGGATGTGCGTTCTTCAACTTTTGGACATACAGTATTAGAGTGACCAGTGTTCCATTAATAAACTGCCCAGTGATTCCATGTCTATGCACAGTAGACTGACCCCTTATTCTACATTTTATATATATATATATATATATTTTTCTCTGCAGATCTCAAGCTCTGTCAGGTTGGATGGGGAGCGTCGCTGCAAAGTTACTTTCAGGTCTCTCCGGAGAAGTTCGATGGGTTCAAGTCTGGGCTCTGGCTGGGCCACTCATGGACATTCTGAGACTTTTCCCGAAGTCACTCCTGCGTTGTCTTGACTGTGTGCTTAGGGTCATTGTTCTGTTGGAAGGTGAACCTTCTACCCAATCTGAGGTTCTGAGCGCTCTGGACCAGGTTTTCATTAAGGATCTCTCAGTTCTTTGCCTCGGTCCTGAATAGTCTCCAAGTCCCTGCCACTGAAAAACATCCCCAGAGCATGATGCTGCCCCCACAATGCTTCACCGTAAGGATGGTGCCAGGTTTCCTCCAGGCCGGACTCTTGGCATTATGCCAAATAGTTACATTTGGGTCTAAGAATCTTTAGGTGCCTTTGGCAAACTCCAAGCTTGCTGTCATGTGCCTTTTATTGAGGAGTGGCTTCCGTCTGGCCACTCTACCATAAAGGCGTGATTGGTGGAGTGCTGCATAGATGGTTATCCTTCTGGTTCTCTCATCTCCACTGAGGAGCTCTAGAGACCTCTGTCAGAGTGACCATCGGGTTCTTGGTCAACTCCCTGACCAAGGCCCTTCTCCCCTGATTGCTCAGTTTGGCCGGGAGGACAGCTCTAGGAAGAGTCTGGGTGGTTCCAAACTTCTTCCATTTAAGAATGATGGAGGCCACTGTGATTTTGGAGACATTCAATGATGCAGAAATGTTTTGGTACCCTACCCCAGATCTGTGCATCGACTCAATCCTGTCTCGGAGCTCTACGGAGAATTAATTTTACTTCATGGCTTGGTTTTTGCTCTGACTTGCACTGCACTGTCAACTGTGGGACCTTATGTAGACAGGTTTGTGCCTTTCCAAATAATGTATACTTACTGTTTTTTAAAATGTTAATACATTTGCAAAAATGAAAAAAAATAACGTTTTCACTTTAATATTATGAGGTATTGTGTGTAGATTGTGGAGTTTTAAAGTTTTTATTTATTTTTTACATTTAACCCAATTTAGAATGGACGTAAGAAAATGAGGAAAAGGTCAAGGGGTCTGAATACTTTCTGAAGGCACTGTACATAGGGCAGCAGCCTCTAAGGTGCAGGGCTGAGTAACCGAATGGTAGCCGGCTAGTGACAGTGATCAAGTTCAGGGCAGGGTGTTGAGTGGAGGCCAGCTAGAGATGGCTTTTTAAAAGTCTGATGGCCTTGAGACAGAAGCTGTTTTTTAGTCTCTCGGTCCCAGCTTTGATGCATCTGTACTGACCTGGCCTTCTGGATGATAGCAAGGTGAACAGGCCGTGGCTCGGGTGGTTGATATCCTTGATGATCTTTATTGCTGTCCTGTGACATCTGGTGTTGTAGATGTCCTGGAGGGCAGGCAGTGTGCCCCCAGTGCTCTCCACCCTCTGGAGAGCCCTGCAGTTGCAGGTGGTGGAGTTGCCGTACCAGGCAGGGATACATTTCGACAGGATGCTCTCAATGGTGCATCTGCAAAATATTATGAGGGTCTTAGAGGCCAAGTAGAATTTCTTCAGCCTCCCAAGGCAATGTCTGTGTGGGTGGACCATTTCACATTGTCAGAGATGTGTACGCCGAGGAACTTGAATCTTTTCACGTTCTCTACTGCAGTCCCGTCAATGTGAATGGGTGCATGCTCCCTCGGGTGTCTCCTGAAGACCACGATCAGTTCCTTTGTTTTGTTGACATTGAATGACAAGTTATTTTCCTGGCAGCACTCTGCCAGGGCCCTCACCTCCTCTCTGTAGGCTGTCTCGTCATTGTTGGCAATCAGGCCTACTACTGTTGTATTGTCTGCAAACTTGATGATTGAGTTGGAGGCGTGCATGGTCACGCAGTTATGGGTGAACAGGGAGTACAGGAAGGGACTGAGCATGCACCCTTGTGTTATTATCTTATCATGTAAGCATATCTGTTGAAATTATGATTTTTTTTCTATAAATAGGGATACATACTGTAAATGACCAGGTAATGACCACTAATATGATACATTTCTGAAAATGTGGATTCGTTCCCGCCTAAGTATAAAGGCTTAGATATGTCAAAATAATGACTATCAAAATAAAGAAAGTTGCACACTCCATGTATAATCTCCCAGCAATTTAATGGGTAATTACCAACATTTCGGCATCACTGTGCCTTCCTCATGAACACTTGAACCAGGTTATATAAATGGAATATTGACACATACCTTTTCCGGAGTTAGAATATCCTACAAATATGGAAGTGGATGCATGCGCATCAAGTGTGTCTCTTGAACATATCTCATGTAAAAACTGTCCCATTACGGAGAATATCCTAGCTCTGTATATGAAATTAAAGACATGCGTATCTGGAGCATGTGTACTCTTTATATGTAATGAAATGCCAGATATCCGGAAATATATAGATACAGAAATCCCCTCGTACTGGGATACAGATACAGTACCTTTAAAAAAAGAGTAAGGGAGTGGACCTGAAAATCAGTCAGTATTTGGTGTGACCACCATTTGCCTCACGCAGCATGACACATCTCATTCACATAGTGTTGATCAGGCTGTTGAATGTTGTCCCACTCCTCTTCAATGGCTGTGCGAAGTTGCTGGATGTTGGCAGGAACTTGAACATGCTGTCGTACATGTCAAACCAGAGCATCCCAAACATGCTCAATGGGTGACATGTCTGGTGAGTATGCAGGCCATGAAAGAACTGGGACATCAGCTTTGAAGAATTGTGTACAGATCCTTGCGACATGGGGCCATGCGTTATCATGCTGAAACATGAGGTGATGGCAGCGGATTATTTGCACAGCAATGAGCCTCAGGATCTCGTCACGGTATCTCATTCAAATTTCCATTGATAAAATTCAATTCTGTTCGTTGTCCGTACCTTATGCCTGCCCATACCATAACCCCACCACCACCATTGAGCACTCTGTTCAGCAAACCACTCACCCACACAATGCCATACACGTGGTCTGTGGTTTTGACGCACAATGGATGTACTGCCAAATTCTCAAAAATAACATTGGAGGCGGTTATGGTAGAGAAATTAACATAAAATTATCTCGCAACAGCTCTGGTGGACCTTCTTGAAGTCAGCATGCCAATTGCACGCTCCCTCAAAACTTGAGAGATCTGTGGCATTGTGTTGTGTGAAAAAACTGCACATTTTAGAGTGGGCTTTTATTGTCCACAACACAAAGTGCACCTGTGTAATGATCATACCGTATAATCAGTTTATTGATATGCCGCACTCGTCATGTAGATGGATTATCTTGGCAAAGGAGAAATGCTCACTAACAGGGATGTAAAAAAAAAGAGAGAAATATGCTTTGTGCGTATGGAACATTTCTGGGATCTTTTATTTCAGCTCATGAAACATGGGACCAACACTTTACATGTTGCATTTATATTTTTGTCCAGTGTAGTTAACCAAGTACAGTAGCTACCCCGACTATCTGCGCTGACCCTTTTTGTCTCATCACATATGCTGCTGCTATTGTTTATCGCTTTATTCCTAGTTACGTGTACATATATGTACATATCTACCTCAATTACCTAGCCCTCCACATCGATTCAGTACTGGTACCTGCCAAGTTATCATTAGTCATTGTGTATTTACTATCACTTTTATTATGACGTGTTTTACTTTTCTATTATTTCTCTATTGCCTTTCTCTCTGCCTTGTTGTGAAGGGACCATAAGTTAGAATTTCACTGTTAGTCTGAACCTGTTTTTCACAAAGCATGTGATGAATAAAATTTGATTTGATTTACACGTTTAATGTTGGCAGGAAGAAGAGCTACATCAAGAGTGAAAGGAAGAGATGTACTGTACTGACAATAGTGGGTATACAGGAAAATAGTAGACTATAGTAAAATAGATCTGCAAACAATGAAGAGGACAAAAGGACGAATGGAATGGAAAGTGAATGGTGTGGTTTTTATGTCCCGTGTTCTAATTTAACCTTTGGTCAGTCTATTCACTACACATTGAAAGCTCTCTCAGGTTCAAGGAGGGGCAATTTTACACATTTCCAGTGCACCATCACCACACTTTCGACAACAATGAACAGAAAAGCAACAACAACCAACAACAATGAACAGGAAAGGGACCTCTTGTAATACCAGGACGTGAAATGTATTCTGTATTCCGTGTGAGTTGTCTCAGGCCGTGTTTGTTTCAGGGAGTAATGGTGAGTGGTGTATGATTCAGGGCGAAAATAACACTCCTCTGACTGGGCGAGTTAATAAAGAGGCACCAAAGTGGGTCTATTTATGTTGAATTTCCACGAGGCTTCGGATAAGAGGTCAGTGTGATGTCTCTCTCTCTGGATGAAGTGTCTCTGCTTGTTTAGCATTGAATGTATGCAGCGCCATGCAGCGTCGTTACCCAGCATTCAATGCTTGGGTTTAGTCAAATAGTGGTGAGGCGTGGAGCAGAATATTTTAAACGTGAACCCTCTCCTCTAGCGTCCATTTTATGTCCTCTTCTCAGGTTGGTATATAAATATGTACATACATTGACTGTATATCCATAAATGCATACTTTTCGAGACTCAGGTAGATAGAAGAATACTGCAGAATGCAGTCTATTCTTCACGCTCTCTAAGGTTACAGTATACAATATATTACAGTCCGCTCAATCTGGCATTCCACTTTTCACCGCTCCATTAGAGCTGCCGGCAGCTCAGAAATGCAAGCCAATGTTTCATGACCTAACTAATTCAGACACATTAAACAGATCCAGTAAGATGTAGTTACATATCTGGCTCCAGTCATGCAGAAAATAAGTCTGACCTAACCCTGCAGTACCTCCACGGACACTGCGACAATACCCTCTTTATTCTTGATGTGAAAAAGCTATCAGGCAGGGAGCTCTCCGAATCCGTGTCGATACACTTCCAGCCACCCACGGTGGGTGAATTTAAATCTGGCGAGAGATGTCAGCACGGGCCACAGGTCACCCGCAGCCATTAAGCGAGTTTCGCACCGTGCTCGGAGAAGGCCGCCCACGCTGCTGGCAGGGTTGGTCAGTGCGGCGTGGTGTTAGCCTGGAGCGTCCTGCTCTGACCTCTTGCTGGCGTCTAGTGTGGAGCCGGAGAGACCCTAGCTCCTATCTTGACATTGTCCATTGCAGGGCCGGGGGGAGATGGGACCTGACAAGCGCTAAAGAGGATAAATGCTCACTGGCCTCTTGGCTGTCGCGATGAGTCATGGCGGTTAGGTGGTGATGATGCTGCCTGGCTCCCCGTTCACCCGCACTCCGTCTTTTCTTACCCCGGCCTGATTTCTGATTTCACATCGGATAAAAAACCTCTAGATTTAGCCATGTTACTCATCCCTGAGCCATTTTATTAAAAAAATAAAACAAAATTACATTCGAAGTCTCAAGACTGAAAATGTGACTGACCAAGGAACACCTGTAACAGTAGTTTGGCTTCATTGACTGAAAGAGAAGAGAACAGGATTGTTTTAATATGAATGCGCTGGGAGATCAATTAGGTGTGCAGCCATTGTGCTCCATTCAAGGGAAGCAGATAAATACATACTTCTGGAAGGCTAATTAATTTGCAGTGTGCTGTGACTCAGTTCGCTGCATCGCTGCATCTCACACCTTCTCTCATGTTCAAAGAGAAAGTGTACCAGTACTCTCAAATGACCTGAAAGCATTTCCTTGAAGTCAAGTCATCTGATGCCCACGTTAATGTCTACTGGGGAAACTGTAGGCTATAGAATTACTGTACCAGCTGTTAAAACAGGCTTGATCAATACCCTGCATGATAAATTATTAACATACTGCAAATATTATGCTTGAATTACACATTAGAATTACACATGAAATGAAGCCTTTAGAACTCAGTGGTACATCTGTGGTGCAGCAGGGTGTGTCTCTGGGCTGTTGAGAGGAGTTCAGAGATATTGGGAGAATCTCAATTGCATCGTCCTCACGTCGCCTCCTCTCTCCTCACCTCCTTCTAAAAGGAGTAGAGAGGAGCTAGGAGTATGCTTTTGAGCTTCTCCCAGTGTAAAGGTCATAGGCAATGCACATGCACACAGGCACGCACACACGCACACACACACACACGCAGGACTCCAATCAGTTTGATGAGCAATGGCTTTGGCTGTGAACCATGTCACTGTCATTTATAATGGATTTAACCTCCACTCTATAAAGAATACAAAGGTCTGCTGGATGGAAAATTATGATTTTTGTGGGTGTTGCGAAAGAGAGTAGCATTGTTTTAATAACACTCATTCTGTAGACCACCAATGTAAACGGTCTAAAATGGTAATACTTGTGGCTGATATAAATATACTGTATTTCATCGGTCAAAATTAAAAGAAAAGTTTCATTTCAGTGATCAAGGTCCAAGTGATATGTTGTTAGCTCAATTAGTATTCCCTACGTTATGCATTCTGGTTTCAAACTTCACCAGACTGCGAAGTTAAGAAATTCACCATGGTGACATTTCTCCCCTTGCCAATGTAAGGTTCCACAAGCCTCATCACCACATTCTCCGACATTCACTCACCTGCTGCCCGATGTAGATCTTTTCACAGATATTGAAAGCCATTCAGCATGTACAATTATGCACACTCTCACTGTGTAGCATACTCCAAGTAGGTCAGAGTACAGGGGCAGATTGGACATCTGGCAATTGTGGCAGATGGGCTGGACATGTTTTTGGTGTTGGGTGGGCTGGTTGAAATTGACAGACCCCAAAATATATATCCCAAAAATGTAATAATGCCTTTTTTATGATCAGCTGAGCAGAAGTCATGCAAACTCACATTAAAAGTCAAATGAGGCATCAGAAATTATACCTGGTTCGACTCTGTCATCAGTTAGATAGCCAATGTTATGGGTCATTAAAAAAGGAATGTTGGTGCCGATAAACTTAGAAAAGAGCACATTCTACATTGTCACCTCACTCAATTCAGCAAGTGATTAAAATCATGATTTAGTCAAACAGTAAAGTGTATTATCCTCATAATTACTGTACTGGGAGTGTCTGCCCCTATGCCTATTTCACTGGAGTGTGCTGCTGTGAGCAAGCTTGAGAGAAAAAGTTATTCTGATTGTATAACATTTCAAAATGCAATTGTGGGGAAAACACTGATTTTGAAGCTTCGTCCCTCAAAGAGAGTGGGGTCTCAACTTTCTGTATTTATAATTGTTATTTCTCAACTGTCAATATTCACCTCAATAGCTGCTTTTTTTTACAACATGTGGAGTGGCGTGAGAGCAAAATGCGCACCTGCAATTGCGAGGGCCTACAACTTAAATGTTTTTTTTTAGGACATTACATTTACTGTTGGATGAATATATGGCTACTAGCAGTGTCAAGCAAAGAGGCTCTTGAGTTTGAAAGTAGGCCTTGAAATACATCCACAGGTACACCTCCAATTGACATAAATGATGTTATTTAGCCTATCAGATGCTTCTAAAGCCCTGACATCATTTTCTGGAATTTTCCAAGCTGTCTAAAAGGCACAGTCAACTTATTGTATGTTAACTTCTGACCCACTGGAATTGTGATACAGTGAATTATATGTGAAATAATCTGTCTGTAAACAATTGTTGGAAATATTACTTGTGTTATGCACAAAGTAGATGTCCTAACCGAAATGCCAAAACCCTGTGTTTGTTAACAAGACATTTGTGGAGTGGTTGAAAAACAAGTTTTAATGGCTCCAACCTAAGTGTATGTAAATTTCCGACTTCAACTGTATATAATTGCAGCACATCTGTGGAAACAAAACTGCATGATTTTGTTGATTTGAAAGGAGAAACAGTAGAGGAAATTGCAGCTGAGGTCCTGGTGGTCATCCACATTTTTTACCTGGAAAACAAAGTTGTGGCATTCTCTGCCGTCAACACAAATACCAACTTTGGAGGACTGAATAGGCTGGGGAGGGTCAATGTCCATACCAAAGTTATAAATGCTCTGCAGCAGTAGGTGATTGGCTTAGGTTGTCCTGCCCACATCATTCATAACACAGCCAGAACAGCTTTGGATATGATTTCCCTTGATGTTGTGTACCTGCTCACAAAGATATTTGAATATTTTCACCATCAAATCAAAGTTTATTTGTCACATGCGCTGAATACAACAGGTGTAGACCTTAGTGAAATGCTTACTTACAGACTCTAACCAAGAGTGCAAAAAAGGTATTAGGTGATCAATAGGTAAGTAAAGAAATAAAACCAGTAAAAAGACAGTGAAAAATAACAGTAGTGAGGTTATATACAGACACCAGTTAGTCAGGCTGATTGAGGTAGCATGTACATGTAGATATGGTTAAAGTGACTATGCATATACAGTGAGCACCACGATTAATTGGACAGTGACCATTTCATTGTTATTTTGGTTCTGTACTCCAGCACTTTGAGTTTGAAAGGATACAATGACAATGAGGGTGAGGGTGAAGTGCAGACTGTCAGCTTTAATTTGAGGGTATTTTCATACATATCGGATGAACCATGAAGCTTCGGTAGTAGAGAGAACAGTCTATGACTGGGGTGGCTGGGGTCTTTGACAATTTTTAGGGCCTCCCTCTGTCACCGCCTGGTGTAGAGGTCCTGGATGGCAGGCAGCTTAACCCGAGTGATGTACTGGGCCGTACTCAGTACCCTCTGTCGTGCCTTGCGGTCGGAGGCCGAGCAATTGCCGTACCAGGCAGTGATGCAACCAGTCAGGTCAATTACAGAAAATGATGTCATGGCTTTAGAAGCATCTGATAGGCTACTTGACATCATTTGAGTCAATTGGAAGTGTACCTGTGGATGTATTTCAAGGCCTACCTTCAAACTCAGAGCCTCTTTGCTTGACACTGCTAGTAGCCATAAAGGGGGGGGGGGGATCACTTGAAGTATGGAAAACATCTGAGACACTGCTTAGTCAGAGATGTAGCATGGTAGTTACCTACTTCAAAGAGAATGACATCCCACACACTAACATGGCTAGATTAGCATATGTTGTCATGTGCTTACCTGGAAGTAATGCACCAGTCGAGAGAGTGTTCGCCCAAATGAATGTGTCACGGCTGATTTCCTCCTCTTCGTCTGAAGAGGTGTAGCAGGGATCGGACCAAAATGCAGCGTAGTTCGTGCTCAACATGTTTTAATGAAAGACGAATAACGTGAACACTACACAAATACAAAAACAACAAACGTGGAAAAACCGAAACAGTCCTATCTGGTGCAGAGAACACAAAGAGAGGAAACAATCACCCACAAAGTACCCACAGAATATGGCTGCCTAAATATGGTTCCCAATCAGAGACAACGATAGACAGCTGCCTCTAATTGAGAACCAATATGGTTCCCAATTAGACATACAAAATACCTAGAAAGGGGAAAGCCGCATAAACATACAAAAAACCCTAGACAAGACAAAAAACACATACATCACCCATGTCACACCCTGACCTAACGAAAATAACAAGGAAAACAAAGAATACTAAGGTCAGGGTGTGACAGTACTCCCCCCCAAAGGTGCAGACTCCCGGCCACACACCTAAACCTATAGGGGAGGGTTTGGGTGGGCATCTGTCCATGGTGGCGGCTCTGGCGCTGGACGTGGACCCCACCACACCATAGTCTTTGTCCTCTTAAGTCTCCTCCTAGGAACGGCGACCCTCGCTGTCAACCTAGGATTGGCAACCCTACAAAATGGCCCCACTGGACTGAGGGGCAGCTCGGGACTGAGGGGCAGCTCAGGACTGAGTGGTAGCTCGGGACTGAGTCGTAGCTCCGGACTGAAGGGCAGCTCTGGACTGGCTGACGACTCTGGAAGATCCTGGCTGACTGGCGGCTCTGGCGGATCCTGGCTGACTGGCGGCTTCTGGCGGCTCTGGAGGATCCTGGCTGACTGACGGCTCTGGCGGATCCTGGCTGACTGGTGGCTCTGGAGGATCCTGGCTGACTGGCGGCTCTGGCGGCTCCTGGCAGACTGGCGGCTCCTTGCAGACTAGCGGCTCTGGCGGCTCCTTGCAGACTGGCGGCTCTGGCGGCTCCTTGCAGACTGGCGGCTCTGGCGGCTCCTTGCAGACTAGCAGCTCTGGACAGGCGGGAGACTCTAGCAGCTCTGGACAGGCAGGAGACTCTAGCAGCTCTGGACAGGCAGCACTCTAGGCCTGGTGCGTGGTGCCGGCGTTGGTGGTACTGGGGGGCTGCAACTGGAGGGCTGGTGCGTGTAGGTGGCACTGGATAGACTGGACCGTGCAGGCGCACTGGAGCTCTTGAGCACCGAGCCTGCCCAACCTTATCTGGTTGAATGCTTCCGGTCGCCCTGCCAGTGCGGCGAGTTGGAATTGCCCGCACTGGGCTGTACAGGCGAACCGGGGACACCATGCGTAAGGCTGGTGCCATGTACGCCGGCCCAAGGAGACGCACTGGAGATCAGGTGTGTAGAGCCGGCTTCATGGCACCTGGCTCGATGCCCATTCTAGCCCGGCCGATCCGAGGAGCTGGTATGTACCGCACCGGGCTATGCTGTGGACACCGTGCGCTCCATAGCATAACACGGTGCCTCCCGGTCTCTCTCGCCCTCCGGTAAGCACAGGAAGTTGGCGCAGGTCTCCTGATTCGCCACACTTCCTGTGTGCCCCCCAATACATTTTTGGGGCTGACTCTCGGGCTTCCAGCCCTGCTTCCATGCTGCCTCTTCAAACTGCCGCCTCTCCGCTTTGGCTGCCTCCAGCTCTGTCTTGGGGCGGCGAAATTCCCCCGGCTGCGTCCAGGGTCCTTTCCCGTCTAGGATCTCCTCCCAAGTCCAGAAGTCCTGATTGCGCTGCTCCTCCTGCCGCTACCTGTCACCACGCTGCTTGGTCCTGTTTTGGTGGGTGATTCTGTCACGGCTGATTTCCTCCTCTTCGTCAGAGAACACAAAGAGAGGAAACAATCACCCACAAAGTACCCACAGAATATGGCTGCCTAAATATGGTTACCAATCAGAGACAACGATAGACAGCTGCCTCTAATTGAGAACCAATCTAGGCAACCATAGACATACAAAATACCTAGAAAGAGACAGCCCCATAAACATACATAAACCCCTAGACAAGACAAAAACACATACATCACCCATGCCACACCTTGACCTAACCAAAATAACAAGGAAAACAAAGAATACTAAGGTCAAGGTGTGACAGAATGATATAAGGACACCAGCAAGAAATAGGTTCACTGTTCCTATCATCAAGGCCATGCTTATTGTGAAGACAAACTTCAACCTCCCATTGCCAGGAGTTCATAGAGAAGCTGGCCAAAGACAGAACAATCCTGAAGAAGATACATTCTTCTGAGAAATATACAGATTAGGTTGATATAAGTATATTATGTAGTTACAAATTTGATCATCGTCTTATTTCTTTATTACGTTGTTAAGTAATTTCACATATACTATTGTCTGATTTTTCAATTTTGCTCATGTTCTCTTCTACTCTTAGTCTACCAGGACCACTGAATGGCTATTCAGATTGGACAGTTCTGTCTTGTCTGTAGTGTTTCTGCAGTATAGTTGTTTTCTCTGTCTATTACAGTGTGCCTGTTAGACTAAATACATGAAACCGGAATTGCCTCCCTTTTTTTTCATAGATAATAACATTGGATATTTTAATGATATATTGACCGCCGAACTGGAAATGTCCCCGGTTTTCATTTCAGAAATATGAAAAGGACCACTAAGGAAGCACTAAGGACTATTTTAGAGATAGTTTAGCCCTGCCATTCATAAGACATGTGGCTACCATTGAATTTTAGTTTCTTAAATTGCACCATGCACTTTTAACAGGTGCCTTAATAGGTGCCTTAATAAGTGTTTCATTTGATGTATTATTATTTCTATAGTGTCTGTCTGTGTGTTTATGTCCAGTTTGAAGCACCCTTCCAGCCCTGAACGAATTGCCCATCAGGGATTAATGAAGTTGTATTCTATATCAAAATATCTTGGATCATGCATTCTTGCTATTTTTTGAATACCCAAATCATGGGCTGGTGCCGCAACTGTAAAAGTTAGAGGCACCCTTGACACCATGGGAACATGTTAGTCTGGAACCCTGTAATGGTAATTAGCATTTAGGGTGTGTGTTGATTCAGGGGAACACATATGACAGGCACTAATTTGCAATATATCCTAAATAGTTAGCTTGGCTTTTATAACGTATAAAGCTTAAAGGATAATCCACAACAACAAAAAACTGTCTTTTGGTATTTTGTTCATTAGTCCACTGTTGATCGAGTACCAAAGTGTTTTGCAAGTCATCTATCACGTTTTCAAAATATAGGACTTTCACAAAGCATAATATAACTTTCCACATCATCATGACAGTCCAACATTTGTCATATGATGCAAAACACATCGTCATGATGATTTGGCAAGGGTTGGTGGGGGGTTGAATGTGGATAAAATGCCAGGGTCGAATTATTGTCCCAGACCGCACCTGCCAGAGTAGACTGATATGACTGCTTGGATTCGGTGGACTGATTTAGGGTACCATACCATTTTGTGATTAGAATTAGAATGGATCAATATAAAGGAATGGAATGCACTGTTTTTCATTCACAATTGTTGATCACATAATTATGCATTGTTTGCTTCCTTTTCCGCTCACTCATCAACTCACCCATTCTCCCCCTTTTATCCTCATCATACTTTACCTAATTTGTTGTTATGTGAGTAAAATTCGTTTTGGTATAGTTTAGATTCAGTTTAGAGGCAATTACCAGGCTGATTATTGGACACTGCACTTTCAACTATCGGGAGAAGGATGGTGTTACGGTTTTCTTCTGGTGAAAGAGAGGAGGACCAAAATGCAGTGTGGTTATCTTTATACATCTTTAATGAAAGATGAAAAATACAAACAATTTACAAAACAAGAAACATGAAAAAACAAAAACAGCCCTATCTTGTGCAACAAACACAAAGACAGGAAACAATCACCCACGAAATACCTAAAGAATATGGCTGCCTAAATATGGTTCCCAATCAGAGACAACGATAAACACCTGCCTCTGATTGAGAACCACTCTAGGCAACCATAGACTTACCTAGAATACGATACTAAACACAACCCCCTAGACAAGACAAACACATAATCACCCATGTCACACCCTGGCCTAACCACAATAATAAAGAAAACACAAAATACTAAGGACAGGGTGTGACAGATGGTCAACAGGTGAAAACCATAAAACAATTATACCAAAGTGGAATTATTTGATTTAAATACACTTAAATCATACTTCATTAACATATTTGAAGTATGATTTAAAATTATATTAATTGGGAAAAAATTAATTACATTAAGTGCTTTTAATGTCAATTATATTAGTATTTTATTAGCATTTAAGTATATTAAAAACATTTAAAACAATCGAATTTGGGACATTTTTTGTACTTAAGAATTTTCTTAGTATATTAGATAAAAAGAGCAAAACAAATATACTTTCAATGCATGTATATTTCTCATAAATGTGAAATATACTAAAATGGAATTATTAGAATTCCTGTATTTTCTTTACAAAAAATAGTATTTATAATGTGTTTCAAGCATACTTTTACAAATACTCTTCTAACCAGTCAGGCAGGTAAAGGTTACCTTGATGACCAAGGAATGTTAACATGCTACACTATTTACAAAGCAGTTGTGGCTGGAACAGCAATTTACAACTATCACTTTTGAGAAATGCACACCGTTGGCATTTCACACTTTAGTTGTTCACATTATGGTAATTAATTAACGTTTAAAACAAATTGTAATGTGTAATTAAAATTACAACATTATTCAGTTTGAAAATGAACATCAAAACATTTGAATAAGCTAAACATGGGGGAAAATATTATATTATAAATAAAAAACTTGCCGCTGCAGAAAATAATGTGTTTTTGAAAGTATACTTTAAATATATTTTGTGGATATGTAAGTTGAACACATATTTTTTTAAGAATTTTTTTTCCTGAGACATGAAAAGTATACTGTCAGGAAACATGTTCCTCAGCTGTGCAGTAAACAGTAATTTTCATTGTCAACTTTCTCTCCACTCTTCTGAACAGGAATTCAGAAAACACTTCAAAACCCATTTTTGGCACTGAAACTACAGTGCCTTGCAAAAGTATCCATACCCGTAGGATTTATTTACATTTTGTTGTTACAAAGTGGGATTAACATTTCTTTCATTGTAATTTTTTAGGCAACAAACTACACAAAATACTCGAATGTCAAAGTGGAAGATTTTTATTATATATTAGATTTATAAAAATTAAATAACTAAAATATAGTAATTGCATAACCATTCAGCTTCCTGAGTCAATACATGCTAGAAACAATGTTGGCAGCGATTACAGAGGTTGAATCTTCTTGGATAAGTGTCTAAGAGCTTTACACACCTGGATTGTGCAATATTAGCCCTTTATTCTTCAAGCTCTGTCAAGATGTTGGTGCTCATAGCTATACAGCAATGTTCAAATCTTTCCACAGATTTTCAAGCAGATTTAAGTCAAAACTGGCCACTCAGGAACATTCATTGTCTTCTTGGTAAGCATCTCTTGTGTTGATTTGTCCTGTTGCAAGGTTAATTCATCTCCCAGTGTCTGCTGTAAAACAGATGGAAGCAGGTTTTCATCTAGTATTTGCCGATGTCAAGCATCCAACACCATGCTTGAAAATTAGGTTACTCAGTGATGTGTTGTGTTGGATTTGCTCCAAATATAAGCCTTTTGCAGTATTACTTTAGTGCCTTTGCTCCAAATATAAGGCCTTTGCAGTGTTACTTTAGTGCCTCGATGCCTAAGATGTATGTTTTGGAAGAAATTCTGTATATATGTATTCATATTTTCACTCTGTCATTTAAATCATTATTCTACAGTCACTACGATGTTTTCTCCCATCACAGACATTGAACTCTGTATCTGTTTTTCGATCCCCAATGGCCAAAAGGTAACATCCTGCAGCTCCGTTCAGAAGGATGACACAATATTTGATGTGTCTGGGTGGTTTAATACAGTGTATTGTGAAAGTATTCAGACCCCTTGACTTTTTCCACATTGCTAAAATGGATGAAAAAAAAATTCCCCTCAACAATCTACACTCAATACCCCATAATGACAAAGCAAAAACTGTATTAGAAATATAACTGAAATATCACATTTACGTAAGTATTCAGATCATTTACTCAGTACATTGTTGAAGCACCTTTGGCAGAGATTACAGCCTTGAGCCTGCTTGTGTATGACGTTACAAGCTTGGCACACCTGTATTTGGGGAGTTTCTCACATTCTTCTCTGCAGATCCTCTCATGCTCTGTCAGGTTGGATGGGGAGTATCTCTGCACAGCTATTTTCAGGTCTCTCCAGAGATGTTGATTCAAATCCAAGTTTGGGCTCTGGCTGAGCCACTCAAGGACATTCAGAGACTTGTCCCAAAGCCAATCCTGCATTGTCTTGTCAGTGTGCTTAGGGTCATTGTCCTGTTGGAAGGTGAACTGAACTCTGGAGCAGATTTTCATCAAGGATCTCTCTGTATTTTGCGCCATTTTCTTTCCCTAGATCCTGACTTGTCTCCCAGGCCCTGCCGCTGAAACACATCAACACAGAATGATGCTGCCACCACCATCTGTAGGGATGGTGCCAGATTTCCTCCAGATGTGACGCTTGGCATTCAGGCCAAAGATTTCAATCTTTGTTTCATCAGACCAGAGAATCTTGTTTCTCATGCTCTGAGAGTCTTTAAGTACCTTTTGGCAAACTCCAAGAGGGCTGTCATGTGCCTTTTACGTCTGGCAACTCTACCATCAAGGCCTGATTGGTGGAGTGCTGCAGAGATGGTTGTCCTTCTGGAAGGTTCTTCTATCTCCACAGAGAACCTCTGGAGCTCTGTCAAAGTTACCATCGGGTTCTTGGTCACCTACCTGACCACGGCCCTTCTCCCCCGATTGCTCAGTTTGGCCAGGAGGCCAGCTATAGGAAGAGCCTTGGTGGTTCCAAACTTCTTCCATTTCAGAATGATGGAGGCCACTGTGCTATTGGGGACATTCAATGCTACAGACATTTTTTGGTACACTTCCCCAGATCTTTGCCTCGACACAATCCTATCTCGGAGCTCTGCGGATAATTCCTTCGACCTCATGGCTTGGTTTTTTCTCTGACATGCACTGTCTACTATGGGACCTTATATAGACCGGTGTGTGCCTTTCCAAATCATGTCCAATGAATTGAATACCATAGGTTGACTCCAATCAAGTTGTAGAAACATCTCAAGCATGATCAACGGAAAGAGGATGCACCTGAGCTTATTTTCGAGTCTCATAGAAAAGGCTCTATGTAATAAGGTATTTCTGTATAAAAAAATGTATTAAACCTGTTTTAGCTTTGTCATTATGAGGCATTGTGTGTCGATTGATGAGGAAAAAATATAATTGTATACATTTTGGGATAAGGCTGGAAAGTAAAAAAATGTGGAAAAAGTCAATGGGTGTGAATACTTTTCAAATGCACTGTATATATTCCATAGCGTAATTATTAACCTGACCATGCTTAAAGAGACATTTGATGTCTGATTTGATACTGTTACCGATCTACCTATCACTGCCCTTCTATGGGTCTTTTGAAAGTCTCCTTGGTCTTTGTAGTTGAGTCTTGTGCTTGAAATTCAATACTTGACTGAGGGACCTTACAGATGTTGTGTGTGGGACAGAGGAAGGGTTAAAAAACATAATGTCAACCCTTATTATTTCAAACAGTCCATGTAACATATTCTGTGATTTGTTAAGCCAATTTTGTCTCGAGCTGATTTAGGCTTGCCTAAACAAAGAGCCTGAATACCTATTCTATGAGTATCAAATTTGCATTAATACTATTAGCTTATTTCTTCCCCTTTACAATACATAGTATTTTGAGTTCATTGTTGAAAACAAATTACAGATAACCCTTGTGTAGTCTTAACATTCTGTACACTCTCCTTGTCCTCTAAGGGTAAAAAATGACCCGCCTTCACTAAACCCCTAAAATAAAACAGCTTAATTGAATTTTAAACCCCAAATCTATTTTGCATGAAGAAACAACATGTCATTCATCACACAGTTTGTGAACATCTGGGTTTTCCCTCTACACAATGCAGAAAGATTGCATTTAATCAGTGGACACCACTTGTTTTTATTACATCACACCTGTGGCAATTGTTTTCTTTACTAAAGTAGAGGTTTATTATTTGTATCCTTAGTATTACTAAAGGTACTGCATAGGTGTCAACATACACTTTTGAGCAGGATATATCACTTGTATAGCCTAAGAAAGTAGCAGAAATGTGCAGAAAGTAGTTTTGAATGCATTTTTATTGAAATTGTGTCAACAGTCTTTTTTGGCAGCATAGTGATATATTCTTATATACTGTACAATGAGGAAATCAACTACAAAATACTTGTCTTCTCCCATTTTTTTAACCATAGCCCCCACTCACAAGGTATATAAACAACAACAATAACTAAGAATAAAATAGATTTAAAAAAAAAAAGGTGAAGAACATAAATCAATCAACTCTAATTAGCACATGTAGGACAATATGCAGGGGAAGACCTTTCAGATGTATTTCTCACATGTGCAGCACATAGTATTTGTTTTACAGTCCTTCTTTGGGAGGCAGAATTGGCATCTTCTCCTCTTGCCTGCCCCAGCTGCAGCCTCAGGTGGATCAGGACAAGATTCAGTCCCCTGAACAGCTTTCATCGGCGCTGCAGAGGCTGCTGTGCGGTGGGTGCTCCCTTCTTGGAATGTGTCGGGTTACAAATTAACAGTGAAAATCACTTACATTACAGATATGAATTTTATTTTTTTACCTCTGAATGGAAACAGTTGCTCATCCACTGTTACTTCAGGTCCAGGGTTGTAGATGTATGGCAGGTGCTCCACCCACTTCTCCCAGACCTCTTCTGGCCTCCAGTTTGTCTCTCACACGTCTTGCAGATGATGCATCTTGCTCTGGTTTTGTAATGATCGTCGTTGGAATGAGACCAAAGAGAAATTGGAAATTGCTCATATTTAATGTTCACAAAAAAACACTCAAACAAAATGACAAAACGGAGAAAACGAAAGCGCACAGTTCTGTCAGGGAAACAACCTAATCAGAAAACAATTACCCACAAAACACAGGTGGGAAAAGGCTACCTAAGTATGATTCTCAATCAGAGACAATGAACGACACCTGCCTCTGATTGAGAACCAAACTAGGCCACATAGAAAATATACAGTGCCTTGCGAAAGTATTCGGCCCCCTTGAACTTTGCGACCTTTTGCCACATTTCAGGCTTCAAACATAAAGATATAAAACTGTATTTTTTTGTGAAGAATCAACAACAAGTGGGACACAATCATGAAGTGGAACGACATTTATTGGATATTTCAAACTTTTTTAACAAATCAAAAACTGAAAAATTGGGCATGCAAAATTATTCAGCCCCCTTAAGTTAATACTTTGTAGCGCCACCTTTTGCTGCGATTACAGCTGTAAGTCGCTTGGGGTATGTCTCTATCAGTTTTGCACATCGAGAGACTGACATTTTTTCCCATTCCTCCTTGCAAAACAGCTCGAGCTCAGTGAGGTTGGATGGAGAGCATTTGTGAACAGCAGTTTTCAGTTCTTTCCACAGATTCTCGATTGGATTCAGGTCTGGACTTTGACTTGGCCATTCTAACACCTGGATATGTTTATTTTTGAACCATTCCATTGTAGATTTTGCTTTATGTTTTGGATCATTGTCTTGTTGGAAGACAAATCTCCGTCTTTTCTCCGGTCTTTTGCAGACTCCATCAGGTTTTCTTCCAGAATGGTCCTGTATTTGGCTCCATCCATCTTCCCATCAATTTTAACCATCTTCCCTGTCCCTGCTGAAGAAAAGCAGGCCCAAACCATGATGCTGCCACCACCATGTTTGACAGTGGGGATGGTGTGTTCAGGGTGATGAGCTGTGTTGCTTTTACACCAAACATAACGTTTTGCATTGTTGCCAAAAAGTTCAATTTTGGTTTCATCTGACCAGAGAACTTTCTTCCACATGTTTGGTGTGTCTCCCAGGTGGCTTGTGGCAAACTTTAAACAACACTTTTTATGGATATCTTTAAGAAATGGCTTTCTTCTTGCCACTCTTCCATAAAGGCCAGATTTGTGCAATATACGACTGATTGTTGTCCCAGAGTCTCCCACCTCAGCTGCATCTCTGATCAGTCTTCTCCTTGTATGAGCTGAAAGTTTAGAGGGACGGCCAGGTCTTGGTAGATTTGCAGTGGTCTGATACTCCTTCCATTTCAATATTATCGCTTGCACAGTGCTCCTTGGGATGTTTAAAGCTTGGGAAATCTTTTTGTATCCAAATCCGGCTTTAAACTTCTTCACAACAGTATCTCGGACCTGCCTGGTGTGTTCCATGTTCTTCATGATGCTCTCTGCGCTTTTAACGGACCTCTGAGACTATCACAGTGCAGGTGCATTTATACGGAGACTTGATTACACACAGGTGGATTGTATTTATCATCATTAGTCATTTAGGTCAACATTGGATCATTCAGAGATCCTCACTGAACTTCTGGAGAGAGTTTGCTGCACTGAAAGTAAAGGGGCTGAATAATTTTGCACGCCCAATTTTTCAGTTTTTGATTTGTTAAAATAGTTTGAAATATCCAATAAATGTCGTTCCACTTCATGATTGTGTCCCACTTGTTGTTGATTCTTCACAAAAAAATAGTTTTATATCTTTATGTTTGAAGCCTGAAATGTGGCAAAAGGTCGCAAAGTTCAAGGGGGCCGAATACTTTCGCAAGGCACTGTAACCTAGAAAAAAGAACATAGACAACCTACTCCAACTCACGCCCTGACCAACCTAACACAAAGACATAAAAAGAAACTAAGGTCAGGAGGGGACAGTACTCCCCCCCCCCCCCCCCAAAGTTGCGGACTCCGGCCGCAAAACCTGAACTTATAAGGGAGGGTCTGGGTGGGCGTCTGTCCGTGGTGGCATCTCTGGCACGGGACGTGGACCCCACTCCATCATAGTCCTTGCCCGCTTAAGTGGCGCCTTTGGAGCGGCGATGACATTTTCGTCTTTTGAGCTTCTAGTCATGAAATCTATGCAGCCTACTCAATCACTTTTTATAGCTACTGTTTACAGGCCTCCTGGGCCATATACAGCGTTCCTCACTGAGTTCCCTGAATTCCTATCGGACCTTGTAGTAATAGCAGATAATATTCTAATCTTTGGTGACTTTAACATTCACATGGAAAAGTCCGCAGACCCACTCCAAAAGGCTTTCGGAGCCATCATCGACTCAGTGGGTTTTGTCCAACATGTCTCTGGACCCACTCACTGTCACAGTAATACTCTGGACCTAGTTTTGTCCCATGGAATAAATGTTGTGGATCTTAATGTTTTTCTTCATAATCCTGGACTATCGGACCACCATTTTATTACGTTTGCAATTGCAACAAATAATCTGCTCAGACCCCAACCAAGGAACATCAAAAGTCGTGCTATAAATTCACAGACAACACAAAGATTCCTTGATGTCCTTCCAGATTCCCTCTGTCTACCCAAAGACGCCAGAGGACAAAAATCAGTTAACCACCTAACTGAGGAACTCAATTTAACCTTGCGCAATACCCTAGATGCAGTTGCACCTCTAAAAACTAAAAACATTTCTCATAAGAAACTAGCTCCCTGGTACACAGAAAATACCCGAGCTCTGAAGCAAGCTTCGGAAATGGAAATGGCACCACACCAAACTGGAAGTCTTCCGACTAGTTTGGAAAGACAGTACCGTGCAGTACCGAAGAGCCCTTACTGCTGCTCGATCATCCTATTTTTCTAACTTAATTGAGCAAAATAAGAACAATACGAAATTCCTTTTTGATACTGTCATAAAGCTAACTAAAAAGCAGCATTGCCCAAGAGAGGATGACTTTCACTTTAGCAGTGATAAATTCATGAACTTCTTTGAGGAAAAGATTATGATTAATAGAAAGCAAATTACGGACTCCTCTTTAAATCTGCGTATTCCTTCAAAGCTCAGTTGTCCTGAGTCTGCACAACTCTGCCAGGACCTAGGATCAAGAGAGACACTCAAGTGTTTTAGTACTATATCTCTTGACACAATGATGAAAATAATCATGGCCTCTAAACCTTCAAGCTGCATACTGGACCCTATTCCAATTAAACTTCTGAAAGAGCTGCTTCCTGTGCTTGGCCCTCCTATGTTGAACATAATAAACGGCTCTCTATCCACCGGATGTGTACCAAACTCACTAAAAGTGGCAGTAATAAAGCCTCTCTTGAAAAAGCCAAACCTTGACCCAGAAAATATAAAAAACTATCTGCCTATATCGAATCTTCCATTCCTCTCAAAATGTTTAGAAAAGGCTGTTGCGCAGCAACTCACTGCCTTCCTGAAGACAAACAATGTATACGAAATGCTTCAGTCTGGTTTTAGACCCCATCATAGCACTGAGACGGCACTTGGGAAGGTGGTAAATTACATTTTAATGGCATTGGACCGAGGCTCTGCATCTGTCCTCGTGCTCCTAGACCTTAGTGCTGCTTTTGATACCATCGATCACCACATTCTTTTGGAGAGATTGGAAACCCAAATTGGTCTACACGGACAAGTTCTGGCCTGGTTTAGATCTTATCTGTCGGAAAGATATCAGTTTGTCTCTGTGAATGGTTTGTCCTCTGACAAATCAACTGTAAATTTCGGTGTTCCTCAAGGTTCCGTTTTAGGACCACTAATTGTTTTCACTATATATTTTACCTCTTGGGGATGTTATTCGAAAACATAATGTTAACTTTCACTGCTATGCGGATGACACACAGCTGTACATTTCAATGAAACATGGTGAAGCCCCAAAATTGCCCTTGCTAGAAGCATGTGTTTCAGACATAAGGAAGTGGATGGCTGCAAACTTTCTACTTTTAAACTTGGACAAAACAGAGATGCTTGTTCTAGGTCCCAAGAAACAAAGAGATCTTCTGTTGAATCTGACAATTAATCTTAATGGTTGTACAGTCGTCTCAAATAAAACTGTGAAGGACCTCGGCATTACTCTGGACCCTGATCGCTCTTTTGAAGAACATATCAAGACCATTTCAAGGACAGATTTTTCCATCTACGTAACATTGCAAAAATCAGAAACTTTCTGTCCAAAAATGATGCAGAAAAATGTATCCATGCTTTTGTCACTTCTAGGTTAGACTACTGCAATGCTCTACTTTCCAGCTACCCAGATAAAGCACTAAATACACTTCAGTTAGTGCTAAATAAGGCCGCTAGAATCCTGACTAGAACCCAAAAATTTGATCATATTACTCCAGTGCTAGCCTCCCTACACTGGCTTCCTGTCAAAGCAAGGGCTGATTTCAAGCTTTTACTGTTAACCTACAAAGCATTACATGAGCTTGCTCCTACCTATCTCTCTGATTTGGTCCTGCCGTACATACCTACACGTACGCTACGGTCACAAGACGCAGGCCTCCTAATTGTCCCTAGAATTTCTAAGCAAACAGCTGGAGGCAGGGCTTTCTCCTATAGAGCTCCATTTTTATGGAACGGTCTGCCTACCCATGTCAGAGACGCAAACTCGGTCTCAACCTTTAAGTCTTTACTGAAGACTCATCTCTTCAGTGGGTCATATGATTGAGTGTAGTCTGGCCCAGGAGTGGGAAGGTGAACGGAAAGGCTCTGGAGCAACGAACCGCCCTTGCTGTCTCTGCCTGGCCGGTTCCCCTCTTTCCACTGGGATTCTCTGCCTCTAACCCTATTACAGGGGCTGAGTCACTGGCTTACTGGGGCTCTCTCATGCCGTCCCTGGAAGGGGTGCGTCACCTGAGTGGGTTGATTCACTGATGTGGTCATCCTGTCTGGGTTGGCGCCCCCCCTTGGGTTGTGCCATGACGGAGATCTTTGTGGGCTATACTCAGCCTTGTCTCAGGATGGTAAGTTGGTGGTTGAAGATGTCCCTCTTGTAGTGTGGGGGCTGTGCTTTGGCAAAGTGGGTGGGGTTATATCGTTCCTGTTTGGCCCTGTCCGGGGGTGTCCTCGGATGGGGCCACAGTGTCTCCTGACCCCTCCTGTCTCAGCCTCCAGTATTTATGCTGCAGTAGTTTGTGTCGGGGGGCTAGGGTCAGTTTGTTATATCTGGAGTACTTCTCCTGTCCTATTTGGTGTCCTGTGTGAATCTAAGTGTGCGTTCTCTAATTCTCTCCTTCTCTCTTTCTTTCTCTCTCTCGGAGGACCTGAGCCCTAGGACCATGCCCCAGGACTACCTGACATGATGACTCCTTGCTGTCCCCAGTCCACCTGACCGTGCTGCTGCTCCAGTTTCAACTGTTCTGCCTTATTATTATTCGACCATGCTGGTCATTTATGAACATTTGAACATCTTGGCCATGTTCTGTTATAATCTCCACCCGGCACAGCCAGAAGAGGACTGGCCACCCCACATAGCCTGGTTCCTCTCTAGGTTTTTTCCTAGGATTTGGCCTTTCTAGGGAGTTTTTCCTAGCCACCGTGCTTCTACACCTGCATTGCTTGCTGTTTGGGGTTTTAGGCTGGGTTTCTGTACAGCACTTTGAGATATCAGCTGATGTATGAAGGGCTATATAAATAAATTTGATTTGATTTGACCCTCGCCGCCCACCTCGGAATGGGGACCCTTGCAGCGGGTCCCGAATAGATGGGAGATTCCGGCAGCACCGGACAGGCGGGAGACTCTGGCAGCAACGGACAGGCAGGAGACTCCGACAGCGCCGGCGTGAAGGGCGAATCCGGAAGCGCCGGAGTGACGGGCGGCTCTGGCAGCTCCTGGCTGATGGGCGGCTCCGACAGCTCCTGGCTGACGGGCGGCTCTGGCAGCTCAGGACAGACGGGAGACTCTGGCAGCTCAGGACAGACGGGCGGCTCCGGCAGCTCCTGGCTGACGGGCGGCTCCGGCAGCTCCTGGCTGACGGGCGGCTCCGGCAGCTCCTGGCTGACGAGTGGCTCTGGCAGCTCAGGACAGACGGGAGACTCCGGCAGTGCCGGCGTGAAGTGCGACTCCGGCAGCGGCGGAGTGACGGGCGGCTCTAGCAGCTCCTGGCTGATGGGCGGCTCTGGCAGCTGAATATACTGAATTACAATGAAAGCATTCGGAATTTAAGTACAGTTTAAATGAGTGTGTTTAACTTAGGGCTAGGCTTCCCACTAGCCCTAAGAGGGAGGGTGCGCAATTCAAGTAAATAATCTTTAAAATTATGGATATTAAACATTTTAGGTACATACAAGTGTCTTATATCGGTTGAAAACTTAAATTCTTGTTAATCTAACTGCATTGTCCAATTTACAGTAGCTATTACAGCGAAAGCATGCCATGCAAATGTTTGAGGACAGTGCCCCACATTAAAATATTTTTTCACAGGCACAGGTTACGGAAAATTCACAAATAGCAATTAAATATTCACATACTTTTTGAAAATGTTCCTCTGATTTGTCATCCAAAGCGTTAAACATGTAGTGTTGTTTTGTTTGATAAAATCTTTCTTTATATCCAATGAAGTCTGTTTAGTTGGCGCCATCGATATGAGTAATCCACACATTCAACATGCAGAGAAAGGAATTCGAAAATCTTTGTTTCAACAAGTCAAAATACGTTTCTATTTTCTCCTCAGATACCCTAAAATGTAATATTTCTTATGGAAAGAAATATGTTCAATAGGAAACCAATTTTAGCAGGTGTGTCTTGTCTTCATGGCGCTCCCAAACACGAATTTCCAAGACAGTGTCCCTGTACTAAAACTGATATTTATTATACGTTTTGGAAGCTACAAGCTTTAGACCTTGAACAAAGACTGCTGACACCACGTGGAAGCCATAGGAATTGCATCATGGGAGCTAGAACTCAGTATACCCCTATACTTTCCATTGTAAGAGCATGGCCTCTCAAAATAAAATCATTCTGTTTGGATTTTCTCCTACTATATCTATTGTGTTATATTCCTACATTATTGTAACATTTCTACAAACTTCTAAATGTTTTCTTTCTAATGGTACCAATTATATGCATATCCTTGCTTCAGGGCCTGAGCAACAGGCAGTTTACTTTGGGAACGGAAGCTTAGAAAAAAGTGGCCTAGCCCTAAATGATAGTGAACATATAGTTGACTTAATTAAAGACAATGAATTTAAAGTACACTTTAATAAATGTATTGAAGGTTGATGATAGTATATTTATAATATAGCAAAATACAAATAAATTAATTTAAAGTACACTTTTAATAAGTGTATTGAAGTGTAACGATATTATATTTATAGTATACTGATATACTGCTGAAATTCATCTCGTATTTGAAGTATATTACCATATTTTTTAAAATTAGACAGACTGGCAGCTGTGTTAGAACAGACTGAGCTGAGATTTATGTTGATTGAGTCCACTGCTCCTCTGGCCACTCACATCAGTGGATCTGGGCAATATATTCTGTTCCTAAAATTTGTATTTGCATTTCTTCCTGTAAATTTGTTTTAGTGAAATGTTCTGTGGAACATGTCAATCCTTGTGCACAGAGTTACATGGTTTATTCAACTTTGATATCAATTGTTTGTGTTTGGTACACATTTTAAAGTGATATATCTGAATATCAGCATCATTCCTTTCCCATGGAATTGCCGTCTAACAATCATGGCGATCAAGGCACTGAGGTGCTGTATTGAATGTCAAACCGTGTTTCAGGCATTAGGGCTGTAAGTCTGGTTGAAGCCCTCACACTGCTAACCTGCCCAGCACACCTCAATAGCTGGGGCTGAATACAGACTGGTAATTGTGATTTTACTGGTTCACGTGCTGTTGTTTTTTGTTTTCCTACAAAGCTCAGTCAAGTTCATCTCAAACAGTGTCAACATCTCCCACCCACTCCCCACACGTTTAATACTCACTGAGTATCAGTATCTTGACATCAACCTTTTCCCATGTTGAACATACTGAATAATAATATAAAATACAGTATATGTGTCTGCCATTATTACTTGAGAGAGACACACTGTGACACTGTGACAAAATGAATCGGTTTCTTTTAGGCCCATTAACTTTCAAGTTCAGTCATTTGCATTGAATGTCCAAGTTTGGAATTTGTAACTTCACCACATCTATAATGTACCAAATACAGTGCCTTGCAAAAGTATTAATCCCCCTTGGTGTTTTTTTCAAATTTTATTGCATTACAACCTGTAATTTGAATAGATTTTTATTTGGATTTAATGTAATGGACATACACAAAATACTCTATATTGGTGAAGTCAAATGAAAATAATTACTTCTTTTAAAAATGCTAAAGAAAACAAAAAAGTGGTGCATGCATATGTATTCACCCCCTTTGGTATGAATCCCCTAAATAAGATCTGGTGCAACCAATTACTTTCAGAAGTCACTTAATTAGTTAAATAAGTTCACCTGTCACGATTTCCGCAGAAGTTGGTGCCTCTCCTTGTTCGGGCGGCATTCGGCGTTGTCACCGATCTACATTTCTTTTTCTATTTGTTTTGTCTTGATTGTACAGACCTGGTTCCCATTACATTATAATTATTTTCCCTATTTAACCCTCTGGTTCCCAGTATGTTTTGTGCGTGTTTGTTCCTTGTTGAGTGTTATAGACTGCTGTGTCATGGTGTGTTTTTCCTGCGTGGAATTTATGGTTGTTTCTTTTCGAGTAAAGTATGTTATTTTACTCAGTTCTGTGTCCTGCGCCTGACTCCGTCCTCACCGCTGCACACTGACACTTGACACCACCTGTGTTCAATCTAAGTGTCACATGATCTGTCACATGATCTCAGCATATATGCACCTGTTCTGAAAGGCCCCAGAGTCTGCAACACCACTAAGCAAGAGGCACCACCAAGCAAGGTGCTTGGAGAAGTACAGATCAGGGTTGGGTAATAAAAAAAAATCAGAAAGTTCAAACATCCTACGGAGAACCATTAAATCCATTATTTAAAAAATTGAAAGAATATGTCACCACAACAAACCTGCCAAGAGAGGGCCACCCACCAAGGTAACAAAGAGACCAAAGATAACCCTGAAGGAGCTGCAAAGCTCCACAGCAGAGATTGGAGTATCTGTACATAGAATGACTTTAAGCTGGGCTTTAAAGACATTTCAAAAAGGAAAAATAAGCAAACACATTTGGTGTTCGCCAAAAGGCATGTAGGAGACTCCCCAAACATATGTAAGGTACTGTGGTCAGATGAGACTAAAATTGAGCTTTTTGGCCATTAAGGAAAACGCTCTGTCTGGCGCAAAACCAACACCTCTCATCACCTTGAGAACACCATCCCCAGAGTGAAGCATGGTGGTGTCAGCATCATGCTGTGGGGGATGTTTTCATTGGCAGGGACTGGGAAACTGGTCAGAATTGAAGGAATGATGGATAAATACAGGGAAATTCTTGAGGGAAACATGTTCCAGTCTTCCAGAGATTTGAGACTGGGACGAAGATTCACCTTCCAGCAGGACAATGACCCTAAGCATACTGCTAAAGCAACACTCGAGTGGTTTAAGGGGAAACGTTAAAATTACTCGGAATGGCCTAGTCAAAGCCCAGACCTCAATTCAATTGAGAATCTGTCGTTTGACTTAAAGATTACTGTACACCAGCAGAACCCATCTAACCCATCCAGCTGGAGCAGTTTTGCCTTGAAGAATGGGCAGAAATTCCAGTGGCTAGATGTTACAAGCTTGTAGAGACATATCCCAAGAGGCTTGTAGCTGTAATTGCTGCAAAAGGTGGCACTACAAAGTATTGACTTTGGGGGGGTTGAATAGTTATGGACGCTCAAGTTTTCAGTTTTCTTGTCTTATTTCTTGTTTGTTTCACAAAAAAAATAATTTTGCATCTTCAAAGTGGTAGGCATGCTGTTTAAATCAAATGATACAAACCCCCCCAAAATGTATTTTAATTTCAGGATGGACGGCAACAAAATAGGAAAAATGCCAAGGGGGATGACTACTTTCACAAGCCACTGTAGTCTGCCAAGCTTGAGTGCTTCATATTGATATTCAATACATAAAATGTCCAGTAATGTCCTCATATTCATACTGGCTGAGAAGGAACTGTGATTGACTAATACCTGGATCCATATAGCAGGAGAGAAGACAACATACAGTATGTTTAATGTACGCATGTCAGATCCAATCGATGCCATAGTGGGTTCAAGGTAAGTGCATGGCTTCCTACAAGGATTGCCTGCACATGCATATCAAGAGTCACAAGCAGTGCTGGGATTAGGTACTTGAAAAAGTAATATATTACATATGCGTACTTCCATGTAAAAAAATAATCTCTAAATCTCAACATTTGTTTGACTATGGAAGGGAGCAAGGCGAGCCCCGCGCGCTCTATCAAACACAAGCTACTTACTAACTCAGGTTTGATCTCTAGTTTGTCCTTTCATCTGAGACGCTGCTTTCCTGTGCTCGTCTACAAGTGCTGGGCTATATATGGGATGCTTAATTAGACCAAAATACTGTAAACCAAACATCTGTACAGATTTCCTATCCTTTCAATCAAAATCTTTCTCTCGAGTTGCCAGTTCTAGTTATAGACGGGACCAAAGTGATGAATAGAGGGCACACTTGCCACTAGATGGAAAAGCACTCGATAGGTTTTGCTATCACAGAAGCGATCAATGGCAAAGATCAGAGGTGCACCCTCTATACATTTCTATGGACAGCAGCTGTCATGACATTTCTCCAAACAGCCTTTCTCTGCTCGCTAGAGAGCTAAATGAGGAAACAAGTCAAGATCAGATCATGGAAACGCGCCCGGTACAGAAATTATTTGAAAGTAACACATACATTGTTTGACAAAGTTTCTGTAATAATATTACCCAATTTGAAAAGCAATGCATTATTTTACTCTGTTAGTCATAACAGTAATCTGATTACATAATCCATTACTTCCCCAACACCGGTCCTGAGTGGCACATGATTGAGCGTGGCCTGAGTGAGCATCATTTTTATATTCAGTATAGTGACAGAAACGGGGGAAGATTTTTTTGATATATACATTTTACTTGAGTTTACTATCAAATTTTGCCCATGAAATATTCAAGTTGTAAAACCACAAGAGACAGGGAATGTAAGAGGAAAGAAAAGGCCTGTTCTGAAAGAAAACTGGCCACAAACTATTACAAAAGCCATCAAGGCCTCGTTAAATGAAATCAGTTCTAACATTGCAGTTAATAGCTCTATTTTTCCAGGGTTATTTAACATAAAAACATGGACTCTTTACCTCATGCACTTTACTTTGACAAATAGAATGATCAGATAATTGCAATTTATCTTAAAATCAAGATCTTGATAAAGGAGACTTTAAAAATCTCATTATCATTGACATTGGATCAAAACCACGACGTGATCCAAATACGGGTGCGAAAACATGGGGACATTTCAATGTCTTCGAGGGTGATTTGTTAGATCAAAATGTCCCCTTTGAAACGTGCATGTTCTCTCAGATCTAGTAATCTGGCGTATGAGTTTGGTGGACCGAGAGCATCAATCGACAGAATATCCAAATGTCTGCCACTTTTGGCATTGCTGAAGAGTGACATTGGCATGCTATTTCCCTAACAGAATGGGTTGAAGGTCATATATTGTGACAGATGTAGCAAAGAAAAGTTATGGCGAGACAAAACAACCTCTCACTCTGTAGCTCCCATGACTTTATATCGTTAGGCACAAATAACACCGGTCTTCACCTATAATTTCTATGAAAAATAGAATGCATAAGCAATCTGAAAGAAAATTATTCATCCAACTAGAAAGATTAGAACTCAACGGCTAAATTCATAATTCAAAGCAATCAAAGGTGTGAAAGTGTCCGTGTGTGTGTGTGTGCGTGTGTGTGTGTGCCTGCACTTTCATTCTTACACAATTCTCTTGAGGTGAAAGCAATCAAAGGTGTGAACGTGTGTATATGTGCGTGTGTGTGTGTGTGTGCGTGCGTGCACTCTCATTCGTCCTCCATTCTCTTGAGGTGAAATGACCTTGTGAGGTTATAATGAAGAACCTGTTGTGAATGGCTGCTATAAACCTGGCTCAGTAAATGTCCATGGAGCTCTGGATTTTAATCTATGAAATAATTAGTGTTCATATGATCAGAGTTCAGAAGAGCTCCAGTAGAAAAGGCTTGTGATATAGATGAAATACACATTGCTGTCGTTTAATAAATACTATATATATATATATATATATATATATACACACACACAGTTGAAGTCGGAAGTTTACATACACTTAGGTTGGAGTCACAAATTTCTTATTAACTTCTTAACTACTTCTTAACTACTTAACTATAGTTTTGGCAAGTCTGTTAGGACATCTACTTTGTGCATGACACAAGTCATTTTTCCAACAATTGTCTACAGACAGATTATTTCACTTATAATTCACTGTCAGAAGTTTATATACACTTACTTGACTGTGCCTTTAAACAGGTAGGAACATTCCAGAAAATGATGTCATGACTTTAAAAGCTTCTGATAGGCTAATTGACATCATTTGAGTCAATTGGAGGTGTACCTGTGGATGTATTTCAATGCCTTTCTTCAAACTCAGTGCCTCTTTACTTAACATCATGGGAAAATCTAAAGAAATCAGCCAAGACCTCACAAGTCTGGTTCATCCTTGGGAGCAATTTGCAAACGCCTGAAGGTACCATGTTCATCTGTACAAACAATAGTATGCAAATATAAACAACACTCAGCCGTCATACCGCTCAGGAAGGAGTTGAACGTACTTTGGTGCGAAAAGTGCAAATCAATCCCAGAACAACAGCAAAGGACCTGCTGGAGGAAACAGGTACAAAAGTATCTATATGCACAGTAAAACGAGTCCTATATAGACATGACCTGAAAGGCCGCTCAGCAAGGAAGAATTCACTGTGGATATATTGAAGCAACAGCTCAAGACATCAGTTAAGTTAAAGTTTTGTCAAAAATGGGTCTTCCAAATGGACAATGACCGCAAGCATACTTCCAAAGTTGTGGCAAAATGGCTTAAGGACAACAAAGTCAAGGTATTGGAGTGGTGATCACAAAGCCCTGACCTCAAGCCTATAGACAAGTTGTGGGCAGAACTGAAAAAGTGTGTGCGAGCAAGGAGGCCTACAAACCTGAATCAGTTACACCAGCTCTGTCAGGAGGAATGGGCCAAAATTCACCCAACTTATTGTGGGAAGCTTGTGGAAGGCTACCCGAAACATTTGACCCATGTTAAACAATTTAAAGGCAATGCTACAAAATACTAATTGAGTGTATGTAAACTTCTGACCCAATAGGAATGTGATGAAATAAATAACATCTGAAATAAAGAATTCTTTCTACTATTATTCTGACATTTCACATTCTAACTGACCTAAGACAGGGAATTTTTACTAGGATGAAATGTCAGGAATTGTGAAAAAAATTGTTTAAATGTATTTGGCTAAGGTGTATGTAAACTTCCGACTTCAACTATATATATATATACATACACACAGTATATATAACATCCCCAAATTATTAGAGGTTATTTTTAAGATGGCATGAGAAATCAGAATTCCGTCATAACCTCATAACAATGTTTCTCCAACAATCAGATGGCTCAGTGCCGGTGTACTGTAGTTGCAGCAGCCTTATCGGTTCAGATGAAGTGGGGCAGTCATGCGGGGCTGAACAAAAACCCTGGGTTAGTTACTGCTGCCCTTGGCCTTATCTGTTCACCTGGTGAACCAGCCAAGTAGTGTTTATTAGCTGGACCAAGCCTTATCTGCTCGCTCAGAGTTGACATACTAGATCTGAATCAATAAACAGAGATGCCGGGGGTAGGCAGCGAGGCTGGCTGGTGCACCACCTGCGCTCCAATGGAGGTGGGAGCATAAAGAGAGAATCGACAGCACTCAATTGATCCCTCTAGCCGTCTAGATGAGAAGACCCATGTACCCTTGACTGAATGTAATGAAAATGGAGGGGCAGGTTCGCTTGCTATAGCTTAGCTTATAAGAGATAACCTATAGACTATAACATGTTATATTTATTGCAATCCAAGCATATTATTCTGTATTGGAAGACACTGCTATGTACGTTTAGATAGTATATACAATTTCAGTGAGACGAGAAATGTAATAGGTGTGTTTAGGTATTAAAATGCTAATTTGTTTTAATATGAGTGGTTGGAACACCATGTCTAACCAATCTGCTAATTGGATGATGTTGTTGAATGAATGTGTTACAAGCCATTCTTTGTTTCCCATTCGGTTTATTTTGTTTTCAACAGAGCCAGAATGAAAACAACATCTGTCTCAACAATGGACAGTGCTTAGCTTGACCTGACAAATAATAGGAAATAGATGGAGAGCATTTTCAGGCTCAGGTTCAGATCCATGTTATGTATGGCTAGTGATGATCTTTGTTGTCAGACACACATTCTCCTTTATGTAGGTGTGAAACCTTTTGGCAGCATTGACACATTGTTTTTGATAAATGTTCTAAAAAGGTATGTACTGTTGACATTTTCAGTTTCTTATGCCTTGGGACAGTTTTGGGACAGTTTTGGAAACATCTTAATGGTATCGCAAAGGGGGATAAGTACTTGGAATAGCAAATGTGTAACTGAGTTGTTATTGCTGATTCCCCTTGCCACTCTATTGTATGCCAATGCGTTTTTTGTATTTTGTTTTGTCATGGACACTTACTGGTTAGTTTGCGTGGCTTGCTTATGTTGGGTGGTGTTTGAGCTAGAATCATCCCAGTTAACAAGCACCAAACCTGCAATAAGTTAACGGTTGCAAAGCACTGTACATCCAAAATGATTTTTATACTCCTAAGTGCAAATCGGAATGTACAAGTTATATCAATTTGCCGCAATATTGTACTTGAGATGTGGTGTTTCCTTTGTGGATACTTGTGGTGCATTTTGTCTAAAATTATTTCAGCTAATGCTAGCTGACTATTTACTGTGTCTGGGGGTGGGGTTTCATGTATATAGTGGTTATCCTATCAGATAAAAAATCTGTGACTGGTGCTACATGCTAAAGTTTTGTCAGTGATTTTTCACAACACAACGCAAGAAGAGAACTGTTACAAAGGCATAAACTATTCAAGAAAACAGTAAAGTCTCAGAGTATATTATTCTCTCGTCTACACTTTAGTTTGCCCTCACCGATTACATTTATTGATGGATGGCAAGTAAGTTATAACAAGGAAGCTACGAGAACAGTGGCGTTGTAAATATAAATGTGCTCCAACCTTTAAGCCCCATCAACGTCATCCCAAGAGATTATCTCCTAGATCATCAGTCGGTTGACACTTGCTCTGCTGCCGCCACCATCCATTTATCTCCTGTGCTTTGAAGAACAGACAAAACACCGCAACACTCTCTCACTTGGGGAGAAGAATGTATAATTCCAGATGATTCAGCAATAAAAGAGAAAAGATTGTGGTGTTCCCTTTTTAGGCAGGGATATGAAAGGTTACATTTTATCACCCTTCATTTCTCTGGCTTTATGAAGCCCTCCACTGTCACCCCTGCTGTGATTTTCACTTTATCTTCAGCCAAGGAAGGGGGTGACAGAACTCTGGGATTGGCCTGTTAAATGTTCATTTTTTTAAAAGAGAACCGCGATGAAACAAGGTGAGAAGGCGGTTTAGAACTCGGCAGCCGGTAAATGTGTCCTTGCATCATCAGACGGCGAGCTCAAGTCAACTCGAATTCCAAGCATAGGCATATATAAGGTCAGGTGGTGTTTGATGATATAGCCTTAGAAAGTAGGAAGCACTGGCACATACACAAAGCATACCCTTGACATAAATAGTTGAGGTAAAGTAAAAACAAAATGAACTAATTATGAGTATTCTCTTTTTTGGGGCAGTTTTTTGAATAGTCAAACACAGTTTGATAAAGAGGGATCGAGGATGAATATTTGTTGGTCGTTAAGGTGTTTGAAATAGGAGTACAGAAACAGCTGCCATGGAGCTTTTAGTAATTGAAAAGGTCTTTATTTATAATCCTATAAAGGTAGGCAATTGCTTTTTAAGATGTCTTCTTGTTCCCTTCAAATTCCTCATGCATTAAATTAGCCATTCATGTGTTTTCTGCCAAAAGTTGGATCTGTCATTGCAGAATGGATCAATCTCAGAGCTCATTGAGATGGTGTTAGGAATTTATAGCTTTAGCATTTTGTGAACTTTTTTTCTGGTTGGTTGTTACGCCTTTCAAACAAAAACCAATGATACAAACCATTATGTAATTACAAAAATATAACATGATGATTTGTTTTATTACTATGTTATTACACTTCTCTTAAGAGTCGATTTTTTTTGTCCACTGACTCTACCAGAAGGTAACACAGTGAAAGTGACTTCTTTCAGTACTATGTTAAGAACATTTATTTATGTACTGAACAAAAATATAAACACAACATACAACAATTTAAATGATTTTGAAATGGAGTTACAGTTCCTTTACGGAAATCAGTCAAATGAAATAAATTCAGTAGGCCGTAATCTATGGATTTCACATGAACGGGAATGGGGTGCAGCGATGGGTGGGTCCACCTACTTGGGAGTTTTTCCCCACAAAAGCTTTTTATTACAGACAGAAATACTCAGTTTCATCAGCTGTCTAGGTGGCTGGTCTCAGATAATCCCGCAGGTGAAGAAGCCAGATGTGGCTGGCGTGGTTACACGTGGTATGTGGTTGTCAGGCCGGTTGGACGTACTGGCAAATTCTCTAAAATGATGTTGGAGGTGGCTTATAATAGAGAAATTAACATTAGATTATCTGGTAATAGCTCTGGTGGACATTCCTGCAGTCAGCATGCCCATTACATGCTCCCTCAAAACCTGATCTGTCGCTTTGGGTTGGGTGACAAAACTGCACATTTTAGAGTGGCTTTTTATTGTACCCAGCACAAGGTGAACCTGTGTAATGATCATGCTGTTTAATCAGCTTCTTGATATGCCACACCTATCCGGTGGATGTAAACAAATTTGTGCACAACATTTTAGAGAAATAAGCTTTTTGTGCATATGGAACATTTCAAGGATCCTTTATTTCAGCTCATGAAACATGGGATCAACACTTAGCATGTTGCGTTTATATTTTGGAATTATGCGAGCTTGGCAAAAGTAAAGTGTTTGGAGTGAAAAGACTGGCAGGATAGAATAACAAAAAAATGAGTCATGTATCCGTTGTACTTAATAAAATGTTAATTATAATTATCATCCACTCTAACATTTGTGTATTAGCACACATGCTTGTTTACACATCCAATTAGTGTTCAACTTGATTTCACTGAAAGGACGTGGGCCAACATTGGTGGTAAAATGTGAAGTAGGGGCTTTGCATGACAGTTGTACCCGACTGCCTAGCTGACTTAATTATCCTATAAAACCTTGCACATAAATGCATTAATAAGCATCATATATATTCATTAGATTAGATATTTGGCTGCCTGACAAAGTTTAATTGATATCTTTAACCTGTATTTGTATGATTAATATGGATCGCTGCAATTAATAAAAAAATATTGTGGAAAGCATGCAGAATTCATTCAATCAAAAGCACCTATCTCTGACTAAATGGAGTGTATTTGTCCAAAACCAATGTAGTTCAGCAAAGGGCATTAAGGATAGCAAGTATTACTGCAATATCAGTAAAGGCAAATTATTATTAAATGTGTTTATAACATAATTGCTTTCTGAGGCTGCCAATTTTCCCATAGTGTGTCCCCATGTGGTTTCTTCCTGTATGTTGTTTGAACTCAGCACAAACTTTCGGGGAATATACAAATGATTATTAATAAGCAAAAGGAGGCTGTCTGACTCTCCCTTGCTTAAACCCCTAAGGGTTGACGGTGACTTTTCCACTCATTTGTTCTCATTTGTGTGGTGCTATGGTGTCTCTTTTGTCATGATTTGAGTATTGTCCGACATTTTTTTTAAATCCCCCGTCCCCACAAGAGACCCTTTTGCTAGTCCATCATTGTAAATAAGAATTTGTTCTCAATGGACCCTCCTAGTTAATAAATAAAGGTAAATATATCAACTACCGTTCAAAAGTTTGGGGTCACTTATAAATGTCCTTGTTTTTGAAAGAAAAGCACATTTTTTTGTCCATTAAAATAACATCCAATTGATCAGAAATACAGTAGACATTATTAATGTTGTAAATGACTATTGTAGCTGGAAACGGCTGATTTTGTATGGAACATCTACATAGGTGTACAGAGGCCCATTATCAGCAACCATCACTCCTGTGTTCCAATGGCTCGTTGTGTTAGCTAATCCAAGTTTATCATTTTAAAAGGCTAATTGATCATTAGAAAACCTTTTTGCAATTATGTTGGCAGAGCTGAAAACTGTTGTGCTAATTAAAGAATCAATAAAACTGGCCTTCTTTATACTAGTTGAGTATCTGGAGCATTAGCATTCGTGGGTTCAATTACAGGCTCAAAATGGCCAGAAATAAAGAGCTTTCTTCTGAAACTCATCAGTCTATTCTTGTTCTCAGAAACTGAAGATCTCGTACGCCGTGTACCACTCTCTTCAAAGAACAGCGCAAACTGTCTTTAACCAGAATAGAAAGAGGAGTGGGAGGCCCCGGTGCACAACTGAGCAAGAGGACAAGTACATTAGTGTCTAGTTTGTGAAGCAGACACCTCACAAGTCCTCAACTTGCAGCTTCATTAAATAGTACATGCAAAACACCAGTCTCAATTTCAACAGTGAAGAGTAGACTCTGGGATGCTGGGCATCTAGGCAGAGTTCCTCTGTCCGTTGTCTGTGTTCTTTTGCCCATCAACTTCTTGCGACTAGGGGGCAATATTTTAATTTTTGGATGAAAAATGTTCCCGTTTTAAACAATATATTTAATTGACAGCTTTGGATAGAAAACACTCTGACGTTTCCAAAACTGCAAAGATATTGTCTGTGAGTGCAACAGAACTGATGTTACAGGCGAAACCCAGATAAAAATCAAATCAGGAAGTGCCGCATTTTTTAAAACCACCTCATGCCAATGACTCCTTATAAGGATGTGAATGAGCTACGGATGAACTTACGTTTTCTACATATTCCCCAAGGTGTCTACAGCATTGTGATGTCTTTTTACGCATTTCTGTTGAAGAATAGCCGTAAGGGACCATATTTAGCAAGTGGTCACATGGTGTCTCCCGCAGAAAATCTTGCGTAAAATACTGAGGTAGCCATTTTTCCAATCGCTTCTTATGAGAAACCAATTGCCTTGACGGATATATATATTATCGAATATATATGTTAAAAACACCTTGAGGATTGATCCTAAACAATGTTTGCCGTGTTTGTCGATATTATGGAGCTAATTTGGAAAAAAGTTTGGCGTTGTAGTGATAGCAGTTTCCGGTCGATTTCTCAGCCAAGCATGATGAACAAACGGGAGCTATTTCGCCTACAAAAATAATCTTTTTGGAAAAAAGGAACATTTGCTATCTAACTGGGAGTCTCCTGAGTGAAAACATCTGAAGTTCTTCAAAGGTAAATGATTTAATTTGATTGTTTTTCTTATTTTCGTGAAAATGTTGCCTGCTGCCAGCAGAGCCTAGCATTATGCCATGATACACTTTTTAAAAACTTTGTCTAGCGTTGGCTGTAACGCATATTTAGAAAATCTGAGATGACAGTGTGATTAACAAAAGGCTAAGCTTGTGTTTCAATATATTTCGTTTGCGATTTTCATGAATAGGAAAAGTTTCTAGGGGTATTTATGTCCGCTGCGTTATGCTAATTCGTTTGAGGCTATGATTACGCACCTGGATCCGAGATTGCTAGTTGGGATTTTTATTAGCCTGTCTGAGATATGGCTTTTTCTTTGCAACTCTACCTAGAAGACCAGCATCTCAGGTGTCACCTTTTCACTGTTGATGTTGAGACTGGTGTTTTGCGGGTACTATTTAATGAAGCTGTCAGTTGAGGACTAGTTTCTCAAACTAGACACTCATTTCTGAGAACAAGAATAGATTGATGAGTTTCAGAAGAATTTTGCTAACTCAACGTGCCATTGGAACACAGGTGTCACGGCAGATTTCCTCTTCCTCTGAAGAGGTGTAGCAAGGATCGGACCATTATGCAGCGTGGTAGGTGTCCATGTTTTAATAGGGAAAACTGAACATGACCACAAATATAAAATAACAACGTGAACTGACAACGAAACAGTCCCGTGTGGCACAGACACAGAAAACAATCACCCACAAAATACCCAAAGAACATGGCTTCCTAAATATGGTTCCCAATCAGAGACAACGATAAGCAACTGCCTCTAATTGAGAACCAATCTAGGCAACCATAGACTTACATAAACACCTAGAAAGAAAACAGCCCCATAAACATACAAAACCCATAGACAAGTGGAAGCACAATCATCACCCATGTCACACCCTGACCTAACCAAAATAACAAGGAAAACAAAGAACACTAAGGTCAGGGTGTGACAACAGGAGTGATGGTTGCTGATAAAGGCCTCTGTACGCCTATGTAGATATTCCATAAAAATCAGCTGTTTCAAGCTACAATAGTCATTTACAACATTAAAAATGTCTACACTGTATTTCTGATAAATTTGATGTTATTTTAATGGACAATTTTTTTTATTTTCTTTCAAAAACAAGGACATTTCTAAGTGACCCCAAACTTTTGAATGGTAGTGTACATTAACAGTACAACTGAACCAGACAGCTAATGCTTTTGTTGTTTGAAGCTTATTGAGTGCATGGATCCAAATGGGAGGGGATTATAACTGATGTAAATCGGTCTGACAAATGTCTACTGCTGTGAGTTGGTTTCTAGTGACCACTCTCCTCTGTCAGCAGCCATACTGTCATCATAGTATGTGGAGTGCCACACAGAGTGGGATGTCAATGAAGTGTGGTATCTACCTTCTATGTAGCCTCAATACTGCTGGAAAGACACAAAATGGCACGGTTTCCTAACTTTGTAACACAACAGTGGTGCCTTCTTCCCAGTGTGCAAACTCAAAAGCTGTAATGTGAATAGGTAATTTTGACTAAAGGATTCTGCCTCCGTGGGGAGGTAGTGTTGTTTAGGGAGGGGAGAGAAAGAATGGATGAAAGACTGATGAGCATTAGCATGGAAGAGGCACTCCCAAAGTTCCTCCTTGCAGTACCTTCTAGGGAGCAATGCATGGGGACTAGAAATCAGAGTGACTGCATTTACACTGAGAGTCTCTCACAGAGAGAGATATTTGATTCTGAGCATTGTTTTCCACTCCCAATTCACTGTTCAACTGGAGTGAGAATGTGTAATTGCGTTGTGTCAAATTTAGCAGCAACTGTGTCATCTAAACTGTTACTAAATTGAAAATGAGTTTGTGAAAAGCCCTCCCACTAACATTCAGAATCCCAAAGACGTAGATTGAACTAATCTTTATCAGAAATAATGTGAATAAAATACGAGTGCAATTCCATTCTCTGTAAACTCTTCTACTAATGCATGCAAAATTCCCTTTATTGGTCACATTAGTAAAAAATATGCAGAACAGTGCCACGGCCGTTGAAAGAACTGGACCAAGGTGCAGCGTGGTGAGCATACATATTATTTTTAATAGAAAAGACGCCGAACAAAACAAACCGTGACGCTAAAGGCTATGTGCCATAAACAAAGTCAGCTTCCCACACTGAAAGGAGGGAAAAGGGTTACCTAAGTATTGTTCCCAATCAGAGACAACGATAGACAGCTGTCCCTGATTCAGAACCATACCCGGCCAAAACATAGAAATACCTAATCATAGAAAACAAAAACATAGAATGCCCAAACCAAATAGAGACAAACAGACAAATGTGTCCTTACATGAGGGAGAAAACCCCCATAAATGCCTGATCCAAATGTTGCAGCTGATAATATTAACCACAAGGTCAAGTGCCGTCAATTTGAGAGACACCCATCTTGGCTTTTCTGCTCCAAGTGGCTGATTGTGTAATGAATTAAGTTGTACAGTAGTCAATAGCTGCTCCCTACTCTGCAGGAACGCTGCCAGTGTATTTGCTTCGAACTAATCACTCAATGCTTGATTGACAAAGGCTTCTTAATGAGCCCAATGGCCAGTCAGTGAGCCTGGGGAATGGACCTCTTTAGCCCAACTCTAGTCATTAGTGTTTCGAGTCCATAGGAGCAGAGCTGCATGCACACAGCCAGCCAGCCACGCTGCTGCACATCCCTTCCACCATGAGAGACACATCATGTCTATTACAATTATGTCTCTGATGGACTCATGAATTAATAACACTACTACATACTGTAAATGGACACTTGGCTGGCCCGCATCTGTTCTTTCCTCTGCTCTCCAGCTATACCCTCTATTCCTTTGTCTAGCTCTCCCTCTCTTTCTATCTCTCTCTCCTTCTCTCCTGTTCTTTCTCTCCATTTCCCCCCTCTCTACTAAACGAGCAAGTACATTTTCTATTAGCCCTGTCTGAAAAGCAGTTGCCTCGGGCTAGCGGGCTAGCTTAATTCCATCTCTGCATATATCTCTTTCTCTCTCAAGTCAGCTCAATGATGCTTGCTCGTTCTCCCTCTGTCTATTTGCAGATTTCGCTCATCTCATACTATCAAGGGGTCAACTTTGGTTTTAGATGTGGGGTGGGGGACAGAACCTTGCTTTTGTTGTTTTTTTATGAAGAATTCCCCTGATAAAACATCATCAATCTTAGTCAGACAATATTTCAAGTGTCTATGAATATATAGTAAATGGGGCCAGGAGAAACAGCCATCCATGGTTCAGATTTGTTTCATAAGCAACAGCCAACTTGAGCGAACAATCCAAAATAACAAAAAGACAATGGGAGTGATAAATGCAAGCTCACGATTTTCGAATCACCTCTAGGTAGCTTCAAACCAAGTCTGTGAGTTGAATTGGTTATGCAATTCTGAACATGGTGAGCATTCCCCTATCCATTGTTTTTTGGTTAAATTAGCTCAAGATGAACAACATATAGTTTCACACCCTCAGGATATGATCAAATGATGTGCTCATGAGAGCAGTTACATAGGCCTTTGTCTGAAAGAGGATTTCTTGGCTGATTTATGTGATTTATGCGGCATTTTGCGATGACATTGGTTAACCTTTTCATACGCAAGTTCCAAATATCTCTAACTGTTTGTCTGCACGTGATGTTAGAATGCCCTCATCATTCCAAAATGTGATTGTTACGCAACAGGATATTTAAACCGCACTGCCCTCAAACCAAGGTACGCTGCTTGTTTTTTGCTGTTTCAAAAGGATTTTCTAACAAGTTTTTATTTTCTAAGAACAGTTTGAATTGAGGTGTGTTCCACCTCCTCATTAATTCACATAAAAGTAGGCCTTTTTACTTTTGCGGAAAATTATTTTCCCCAAGCACCTCCCAATTGTTTGGGCAGTTCAAGTCTGCAGACATTTGCGCATCTCCCTTCAGAACAGGATCTGCACACGTGTTCACATTTTCCGTCTGGTGCCCGCATCACAGTCATTGTTATTTTCATTCCTAATAATTACTTTGGAAATGTGTGCGTTTCCATCAAAGTAAGTCACGTTCTAATAGTTTCTGTATGTCGTGTTACGTCGTTCCTACTATAGCTCATTTTGTATATTCCTTATAACCACGGACATGCGAGGTAACATTTATGGTGTTATAGCCAATCGTGCTTATGTAGCTAGCTACATTCTTCTATTAGCTCTGTAAAACAATGCTATTTGCGTCAAAGTATTAGCTTGTGTTGTATTTTGAAGCTACCCTGGCCTTATGATTCCCAAGTGGCACAGCTGTCTAAGGCACTGCATCTCAGTGCTAAGGGCGTCACTACAGACATCCTGGTTAGAATCCAGGCTTTATCACATCCGGCCGTCATTGGGAGTCCCATAGGGTCGGCGCACAATTGGCCTAGCGTCGTCCGAGTTTGGCCGGTGTAGGCAGTCATTGTAAATAATAATAGTGCTTGAGCATATGGTACTCTCCAAAGCATGGTGTCACAAGCTAAACACATCTATTTTGTCAACTTCCTCTGATTCCTTCTCCTGGTGCCAGACAGGCAGACTTCTCAGTGCCTCCGTGTGCGACTACCTTGAGCAGCAGTTTGAGGGACTTTGCAGGGAAAATGCCGTGCAGTGAGGCATAGGGGAATGTCTGCAGCAGGACGACCCCCAGTGGATGGGCGCCGAGGGGTGTCATGCTCCTCCAGCAGCTCTCTCATGAGGTTCTTTCTGTACTTTTGGTAGGTAATTACTTTACCCATGAGGGAGTGGCAAGGATGAGGGAAGAGGCAGTGGGGCAGTGGGTAGGTGGGTGAGATATTGTCACTATAATTGCATAATGGAGCTGCATGTGATTTGCATGTGAACTGTATGTCCAATCACAAAAAATACCTTGTTCAGTGATCATCTCACCTGTTAGTGTGCGGTGAACTATGTGGCCATTGAGGGCAGCAGTGTCGATCAGATGGAAAAAATATCTTCTTATACCACTTGATAGTTTTCCGAGTGCATTGCACAAAGCTGTTTATCATGTCCGCCTTATCCACTGTCCCCATTTTGAGGTTTTAGTCAAGCACACAGTCTGGTTTGATCTTTCTCTCTCCCGTCAGGTGGTCCATCCTCCCTGTGGCCGACATGGTTGCTGTATGGACAGTGGAGAGGACATGGACGTCTCGTTTGTCATGACACTTTACTCCCAGCTGTTGACCGTTCACCTTGAACGCCACCTCCCCTCTCTACATCTTCCTGCATCCGAATGCCGGCATCCCCTTCCTGTTTGACCTGACTGTGCCACAGGCCCCTGTGCTGTTGGAGAGCAGATGCTGGAAGAGTGTGGGACTGCTGTACCAATTGTCCATATACAAAGTGTGTCCCTTACTGAAATGGGGAGCTAGCATGGTCATTACCATGGACCCGGACACCCCAGGCCTTTTGGAGGGAATGTATTGAGGGAACACCAGCCTACCTTTCCAGAACATCAGGGACTCATCAATGCGTAGGTCCTTGTATGGCACAAGACCCGACCAAAAGCTGGTGTCAGGTTGGTAAGAACATTTCTTATTTTGTATAACGGGTGATTTAGGTTGGCAGTAGCATTGTTGACGAAATGCAGGCATCGCAGCAGAACTAGGAAGTTGTCTTGGGAAAAGAGGGTGGAGAAGAAGGTAGTTGCAAACATAGGATCTGTCACCAGGAAGGTATACGTTTCACTAATTGTGGTTGTCACCCATTAAGTTTCCCCCTCACTCCGGGCTCTCTCTTCTCCTGTTGCTGCAAGGCATAGCGATTGGTCTTCTCTACTACGTCTCCCACCAGCTCCTCTTTCAGAAAAAACTTGAAGCACTCAAGTTGAAGCCTCAGATGGAAATGGCAAGGGGCTCTGCACTCCAGACTGGGATTAATCAAAGCAAACAGCAGGGCCAGGAGGGATGAAATGGCTGGCGGCCTTCCAACTACCACATAACTCCTGTACTTCATCCACTGTCGGTCTGCCTCCATCACCACCAGCATCTTCAAAGGGACCTGGGACTTCATCAGTGGAAAAGGTGTCCTCAGATTCAGGGTTCTCAATGGCTACAAGGTTGGGGGGCAGCTCCTCTGATTCCTGACTTTCATACTCAGGCTCATGGTCCAAATTTATAAAAATATCCAGAATTTCCGCATTTGTGAGTTGTCTCCTTTTGAAAGACATATCTAATGCTACAGCTTAGTTCACTAGCTACATACATAAAGAACAACACTGAATGGCTCAGAGTGGGAGTGAGAGGTTACATGATTGACTGCCGGCATGCACCACTTGTATCAATAAATCACAAACAGAAAATGTTTCGTGTGGCGATAATTTATATATTTACTGTTTTATTCACATATTTAGCACCATAAGGTAAGCCAGAGATGCAGACTGTGAAGAAGTAACAATGTTTATTACTGCAACAGAGGCAAAGGTACAGCACGGCAAGCAGGCTCAGGGTCAGGTCTGGTGAGGTCGGAAATCCAGATACGGGTAGACAGAGTGTGCAGGCGGGCGAGTACAGGGTCAGGACAGGCAAGGGTCAAAAACCAGGAGGGCGCAAAAAAGAGGGGCTGGGAAAAACCCGGAGCTGACAGGACAAACGCTGGTAAGCTTGACAAACAAGACAAACTGGCAACAGACAAACACGGGGGATAATGGGGAAGATGGGCGACACCTGGAGGGGGGTGGAGACAAGCACAAGGACAGGTGAAACGGAGCAGGGCGTGACAATGTTTTCAAGTACAGGTGACAAAACATGAATTCTGATTCTTGCATAGATTGTAATGGACACATATGTGTGTAAGATACTTTTTTGAAGTTTGTACTGATTATGGTGCGCTAAGCTAATTCCAGCTATGTGTGGAGCCATGTTTGTTGACATACAATCTATTCTGGGTTTCACGTAATCGTCTGTCGTACCCAAGATGTTATAACAAAATGAGGTCCGTAAGGACTCACTAATTCTTTTGAGAACTTCCCGGAAGTGAATGCTGGGATGTGAACAATGGTAGACGACACACCCCCTTCAACATGCATACTAAAAACAGACCAAGTTCATCTTGTCTCCTGTTATTACCTTTGGTTTCTGTGAAAAAACAAACATACCAGCGTGCAGAATCTACCCATCGTCGGATTACTTTCGATTTCTAGAAAGTGTTTTATTCAATTATTTTGATCAATGGTGAGCTCACCCGTGATGTGATTAATTATAAATAGTAATTGCTATTAGCTAATTCATTGTAGTGTCTGTCATCTGAGAGTTATAGAAATATGAACGCTTGTGTTATGTCGCTATGAGGACCAAAGCTCAGCGTTGTAAGGGTTCATCTTATTTAAGGAAAAAACTCAACACTGAATAACAAACAAACAACCGAAACAGTTCTGTCTGGTGCAGACACACAAAGACTGAAAATAACCACCCACAAAACACAATTGAAAACAGGCTACCTAAATATGGTTCTCAATCAGGGACAATGATTGACAGCTGCCTCTGATTGAGAACCATACCAGGCCAAACACAGAAATAGAAAATCATAGAAAAACTAACATAGACAACCCACCCAACCATACTAAAACAAAGACAAAACAAAGGAACTAAGGTCAGAACGTGACAGTAGCTATTTCTGTGAATGTCTGAACATTGCATCCAAAAATAAACTGTTCACATTCTGGACATAACTTTGTAAGGACTGTGTTTGTGCAAAGTGTTTCTGAAAAAAACTGTGTGGCCAGCTCAAATGCTGATTGTTGCATCATACCGAAACTGGACGTTCTAAATACGTTTTCTAATCACACCGGTTTGATCGTACGCTACAGAGACCACTGTAGAATGATCACACCCATGTGTTGGTACATGTGAAAAGCTCAATCAGGTTTGACAAGCACCTTTTATTAGGGCTCTGATTGAAAACCACTATTTAGGGATGGTGAAAGACAGAGACAGATGTGGCAGACCTTTACAATGCTGAAGTACAGTGCATTCCTCTAAACTAAGCATTTTCTGCATTATATTACTGCCCTAACATATATTTGTTTTAAGACAGTGATAACATATTATTCTCTATATTAGGACACTTGGGGTATCCGGAAAAAAAGGTGTACAGATTATTTCAAGAAACATTTGAATCTAGCCTCATAAATAACATAAATATATGTCAAATCAGGTTATGCCACATTTCATTGTAAATTAAGTACGATTTGAAGTGACTGAAATGCATCAGGCAAGTATTGGAAAGTTTAGTAAAGATGAAAATGATATTTCTTTGAACAGAAGATCGATTTCTTTCTCCCAGTGATTCTGTGCTCTTTTGTCATAGTCCCTTCTAATGAGTCATGTGCAACCGGTGAGTGTTGTAGAGGGAAGACTTTTTCCATTTTTTTATGTTATAGCCTTATACTAAAATTGATTAAATTGGGGGGGTTTTCTCGCATCAATCTACACACAATACCCCATCATGACAAAGGGATGGAGTCATAATTGCCAATAGTTCAAACGCTAGAGCCAAATTCATAGAAAGAAGATTACAATTGCATTCAATGAATTTCCAGCAGTCATTCTGTAATTTTTTGTCACAGGCCCTTCTAACGAGTCTTGTGCAACTAGAGTGACCACATGTCCCGTATTGTGTGGGACAGTCACGCATTTTGTCCCTTTATCCCACGTCCTACAACCCCAAAAAACAATGTCCCGAACTTTATCAACAAATACAAGAACAATGATTGATTTGTACAGTATTTCAGTCAAACATTCCAACCTATCTCTTGCAGTCACGTTGTTCTTATGAAAAAATATATATCATAAGAATGTGGTACTGGTGATATTAAACACCTGAAATCATTTTTGAGATCTGATATTCTGCTGCGCAAGACCATAGGTAGGCCAATGTCATAGGGCTATGGTCAACCAATCACATCTTTCAAATCCTTTCGGGCTAAATTCATGGGCCATGTTCAGACTGAAAGATATGAGGTAATTTTGTCAAACTTGTGAGGCTCTCCAGTCTCCATGCTCATTAGTTGCTCATTCAATATATTTACTGCAACTTCACTCAATTCTGTTTTAAGTCTCCCTTCCTAACTGTTTTACATTCCCTGAGACCAACTATAATTTTTCCATTAGCCATATATTCCCAGGTTTTCATAAATCAGCCCCACGTGGTCTCTCGTTTCTGTAAAGTTAGATAAAATCTCAAAATAATTATAGGAAAATCACATAATGATTAATTAGCATTCTACATAACAGAACCAAATACTGTATAATAGCATAGTACAGCTTTACTGTTAGACCAAAAACACAACCACATTTTTTTAATGAGATTATAGGATGGTTATCTGAATAATTCTACCATGCTGAATGTGCTTTGATTGATTGAAACAAATGTGAAGGGACCAAGTATTTTTAGTTTGCTCTAAAGTGGAAAGTAAGAAAACCTGCTCCCGACTCGAATGAGTCTTCCGGCTTTCGTCAGAAGAAGAGGAGTCCTTGGACCAAAATGCAGCGGGGTATGTGTCCATCTTTATTAGCTTAACTGAATGAACACTGAATACAAAATAACAAAAGAATAGTCGAACCAGTTCTGCAAGGTGCAACCAACACTAAACAGAAAATAACTACCCACAACATCCAGGTGGGAAAAGGCTATCTAAGTATGGTTCCCAATCAGAGACAGCGATAGACAGCTGCCTCTGATTGAGAACCACACCCGGCCAAACACAGAAATCCAAAACATAGAAAATGAACGTAGAATGCCCACCCTAGTCACACCCTGGCCTAACCAAAATAGAGAATAAAAGCCTCTCTATGGCCAAGGCGTGACACTTACATTGAACAAAGTTCTCTATTGAGGTATTTCTTTCTTCTCAAACAATCACATACAATCAAAGATGATCTCACAAGGAAAACACTAATCATCTTCTTTGCAGGAATAAGGAACACAAAGAGAGTAACTTTTAACTATAACATAAATCACGGGTGTGCCTTAACTTAACTATTTGTTCGTGGAGAGCTCCTTTAGGGTGGTGGTGCTGGTCCGTGGTTGCCATTCCCCAGAGGTAGTTTGTCCTCTTCTTCTCCCTTCCGTCCGGTAAGTCCTCTCCTTTGGAGAAGCAATAAAAAAAAAAAATCTCCAGTCTCCCCCACTGCAGGTTCCCTCCTCTCTCTTGTAGGGGGAAGAGAATAGGTCATTAGTATCGTCATCTGTGCTTAATTGCCTCTGATCACCTTGACTCACATGCCGGGCTGGGCTACTATCCGTGGGACCAGCCAGCCCCTGGTGGTCCTTCATGGTCAGTAATGAAGGCCAACCTACCCCTGAGTAGGTAGTACCGGAGATAATTGAGGGCCCACTTAATGGCTAGGGCCACTTTCTCTACGGTAGCATATTTCTGTTCCCGATCACTGAGCTTCCTACTTATGAAGAGAATAGGCCTCTCTGCTTCGCCTTGAGCTAAGACGGCCCCGAGCCCCGTATCTGAGGTGTCTACCCGAACAATGAACTCTTGGGAGAAGTCAGGAGCCTGCAGGATGGGATCAGAGCACAGGCTAGATCTCGGCAGAATTTCTTTGGATTGGCTGTCAGCCCTGTAGCCTCGAGGCACACGAGCACCGCCCGCAGTCGCAGCAGGTGGCTATCGCAGTTCTCGCTGTGGATGACCACATCGTCTATGTATGCCGCCACGTACTCTTGATTGGGCCGTAGAATGGCATACATGAGGCGTTGGAAAGTTTCCGCAGCACCATGCAGTCCGAAGGGCATCCTCACATACTGAAAAAGCCCCTTTGGCGTGGCGAAGGCAGTCTTTGTGCAGTCCTTGCCAATATCCCTTAGTCAGTTCCAGGGTGGTAAGGAACTTGGCCTTTCCCAAGCGCCCCAGACTTCATCCACGCGGGGCATGGGATACGCGTTGAATGTAGAGATGGTGTTTACACCCCTAAAGTCGTTGCAGAGCCTCATACTACCATCGGGTTTGGGGACCATGACCATGGGACTGGACCACTTACTCATAGATGGCTCAATCCCCCTCATCCTCAGCATCTCCCTTACCTCGTTCTTAGCGATGACTCGGCGTACCTCAGGAATCCTGTATGGCCAGGTTTGGTGTGGATATGTCTGATTGCATATTAGGGAAGAGAGGGCTCACCTCATCCTTCAACATTTCTCCCATCGATCACCTTCACCTTCCTTATGGCATCCCGTAGGTCTGGGTCTCTATGCTGGGCGGTGCCGAACTGTACCTTCAATTCTTGGGGCAGGTCGACCTCGGTAGAGAGGTGTGGAGGTTGTTCCCCATCCCCGTCGGGGGTGTCCGAGGAAAATCCCTTCCATGTTCCCTCCTTTGACGGGGCTTCAAATATATCCCGTAGCCTCTGGTTGCTCCTTCCTTCCTCCGTCGTGTATAACCCTTCGCAGGTGTCTTCATCGGAGGTTTTCTGGAATAGCTGTCGGAGGCGTTGGGTCTGTATTTCTTCCTCTGCTCCAGAGGACGAGGCCGAGGCTACATTTCCTTGTAGGGCTTCTACCTCATTCATGGGCTTGTTTTTTTTCTTTGTCTGCTTTCCTGTCCCACTGTGGCGGGCCGGACCTTGGGGTGTGATAGTGGGACATGGTCGCCTTTAGTTGGTGGGTAAAGTTGTCTGCCAAAGCTTCTTATATAGGGGACAGTACATTCCCCGCCCTGACTGTACACCTTCCTTTCGGGGTGAGAATGGACAGACTCACAGTTGGATGAAAGCCTTTCCGTTCACCTTCACACTCCTGGGCCAGACTACACTCAATCATATGACCCACTGAAGAGATGAGTCTTCAGTATAGACTTAAAGGTTGAGACCGAGTTTGCGTCTCTCACATGGGTAGGTAGACCATTCCATAAAAATGGAGCTCTATAGGAGAAAACCCTGCCTCCAGCTGTTTGCTTAGAAATTCTAGGGACAATTAGGAGGCCTGAGTCTTGTGACCGTAGCGTACGTGTAGGTATGTACGGCAGGACCAAATCAGAGAGATAGGTAGGAGCAAGCCCATGTAATGCTTTGCAGGTTAGTAGTAAAACCTTGAAATCAGCCCTTGCCTTGACAGGAAGCCAGTGTAGGGAGGCTAGCACTGGAGTAATATGATCACATTTTTTGGTTCTAGTTAGGATTCTAGCAGCCGTATTTAGCACTAACTGAAGTTTATTTAGTGCTTTATCCGGGTAGCCGGAAAGTAGGGCATTGCAGTAGTCTAACCTAGAAGTGACAAAAGCATGGATTAATTTTTCAGCATTTTTGGACAGAAAGTTTCAGATTTTTGCAATGTTACGTAGATGGAAAAAAGCTGTCCTTGAAACAGTCTTGATATGCTCTTCAAAAGAGAGATCAGGGTCCAGATTAACGCCGATGTCCTTCACAGTTTTATTTGAGACGACTGTACAACCATTAAGATTAATTGTCAGATTCAACAGAAGATCTCTTTGTTTTTTGGAACCTAGAACAAGCATCCACTTCCTTATGTCTGAAACACATGCTTCTAGCGAGGGGAATTTTGGGCCTTCACCATATTTCATTGAAATGTACAGCTGTGTGTCATCTGCATAGCAGTGAAAGTTAACATTATGTTTTCGAATGACATCCCAGAGAGGTAAAATATATAGTGAAAACAATAGTGGTCCTAAAACGGAACCTTGAGGAACACCGAAATGTACAGTTGATTTGTCAGAGGACAAACCATTCACAGAGACAAACTGATATCTTTCCGACAGATAAGATCTAAACCAGGCCAGAACTTGTCCGTGTAGACCAATTTGGATCTCTGGGGCTGGGGCTATTTCTGCTAACCAACAGGGGCGATCCTGGTGACTCTGTGGGCATGGACTTGTAATTCCTGGGACATACTAGGCTTCTTGGGCTATCCCGGTTAAAAGAGGGGATAACGACCACTCTTAAAAGGTGGCCGTCCTTTTGAACGTTGTGATGAAAGCCTCAATATCATTTTCCTTTGAGAGTCGAGTTAAGATGACGTGAGCAGCCACTCTTGGCATCACTCTAGGTTCTTCTCGAAAGTATTCGGCCCCCTTGAACTTTGCGACCTTTTGCCACATTATAGGCTTCAAACATAAAGATATAAAACTGTTTTTTTTTGTGAAGAATCAACAACAAGTGGGACACAATCATGAAGTGGAACAACATTTATTGGATATTTCAAACTTTTTTAACATATCAAAAACTGAAAAATTGGGCGTGCAAAATTATTCAGCCCCTTTACTTTCAGTGCAGCAAACTCTCTCCATAAGTTCAGTGAGGATCTCTGAATGATCCAATGTTGACCTAAATGACTAATGATGATAAATGCAATCCACCTGTGTGTAATCAAGTATCCGTATAAATGCACCTGCACTGTGATAGTCTCAGAGGTCCGTTAAAAGCACAGAGAGCATCATGAAGAACAAGGAACACACCAGGCAGGTCCGAGATCCTGTTGTGAAGAAGTTTAAAGCCGGATTTGGATACAAAAAGATTTCCCAAGCTTTAAACATCCCAAGGAGCATTGTGCAAGCGATAATATTGAAATGGAAGGAGTATCAGACCACTGCAAATCTACCAAGACCTGGCCGTCCCTCTAAACTTTCAGCTCATACAAGGAGAAGACTGATCAGAGATGCAGCCAAGAGGCCCATGATCACTCTGGATGAACTGCAGAGATCTACAGCTGAGGTGGGAGACTCTGTCCATAGGACAACAATCAGTCGTATATTGCACAAATCTGGCCTTTATGGAAGAGTGGCAAGAAGAAAGCCATTTCTTAAAGATATCCATAAAAAGTGTTGTTTAAAGTTTGCCACAAGCCACCTGGGAGACACACCAAACATGTGGAAGAAGGTGCTCTGGTCAGATGAAACCAAAATTGAACTTTTTGGCAACAATGCAAAACGTTATGTTTAGCATAAAAGCAACACAGCTCATCACCCTGAACACACCATCCCCACTGTCAAACATGGTGGTGGCAGCATCATGGTTTGGGCCTGCTTTTCTTCAGCAGGGACAGGGAAGATGGTTAAAATTGATGGGAAGATGGATGGAGCCAAATACAGGACCATTCTGGAAGAAAACCTGATGGAGTCTGCAAAAGACCTGAGACTGGGACGGAGATTTGTCTTCCAACAAGACAATGATCCAAAACATAAAGCAAAATCTACAATGGAATGGTTCAAAAATAAACATATCCAGGTGTTAGAATGGCCAAGTCAAAGTCCAGACCTGAATCCAATCGAGAATCTGTGGAAAGAACTGAAAACTGCTGTTCTCAAATGCTCTCCATCCAACCTCACTGAGCTCGAGCTGTTTTGCAAGGAGGAATGGGAAAAAAATTCAGTCTCTCGATGTGCAAAACTGATAGAGACATACCCCAAGCGACTTACAGCTGTAATCGCAGCAAAAGGTGGTGCTACATAGTATTAACTTAAGGGGGCTGAATAATTTTGCACGCCCAATTTTTCAGTTTTTGATTTGTTAAAAAAGTTTGAAATATCCAATAAATGTCGTTCCACTTCATGATTGTGTCCCACTTGTTGTTGATTTTTCACAAAAAAATACAGTTTTATATCTTTATGTTTGAAGCCTGAAATGTGGCAAAAGGTCGCAAAGTTCAAGGGGGCCGAATACTTTCGCAAGGCACTGTATATACAGTAGTTTAACACCACCAGCTCTAATTTACTCAGGAAACAGTCATTCAATTGCTGCCCCCAAAAGTTCTTCATTTAGGTTACACTGTCCCACGAATCTCCCGCAAAATCGTTCTAAATCTACTGTATGTGCGACTTAGAGGGGAGTCAAATTCTTAAGATGAAAGCATGCTACACTTACTTTCGAAATCGCTGGATGCAGAATTAAACGCCCCGTCCGCCTGTTCTGAGGTGCCTGCATGGTTCTAAAGCACACGGGATATGACTTTCCCCCCGTCCCCTTCCCCCATCCCCATGGAAGTTGCGCCCCTGCAAAGTGTAACAGTTGTGCTTGGCCTGTGGTACAGAAAATAACTCTCATTCAACATCAATAACACAAGACTGAGTTACAGCCAGTGAATCCATGGCTGACTTCAGACCATTGAACACAAGCATCCAGCAAGTCAGGGTTGTGTTCATTAGGGCCCCAAACGGAAGAAGCCGGATTGAAACCCAATTAACCCCAATGAACACCGCCCAGGATACATTGTCAGTGGAAAAATTTGTCTTGACAATGTTCTTTGTTCAGCATCTGTCCTTTAAGCCCAAAATGGAGTTTATACAGTGATGGGAATCTCTCTCTCTCTCTCTCTCTCTCTCTCGGCATCTGCTGTACAATCCATCCCACTGACCCCCTCTGTATTGAAATGCCCCTGTCTTTACTTCAACCTTGTTTTTAATCTCCTACAAAGCTGATAAGCTGAAGAGACAGGACGTATATAGGCTGTATACATATATGAGGTCCCTGTGATTCTAGTCACTGAGTGTTTTGGCATTGGGGGTCCAGATGTTTCATATAGTACAGTATACCATGGTGATACATTATCAACAAAAGCATCTTTGTGTTACAGTTAATCTGCAATTGTTTGTATTTTTGTCATTGCTGATGTGGGTGCAAAGATTGAGTGTGGTCCCTTCCAGTCAGACACAGTAGTGTACAGTAGAGTAAAGTACTAAAGGCCCTGGTTTCCTTATCCGTAGTAACCAACGGTGAGGCTAGTGTGGTGGGCTCAGCCTCCACTCCCCTGGGGCCCCAGCTACACAGCTGTGCCAATCTGGACCCTGGGGGGACATCAATATTGCACCCATTTTGGTGACTATGTTTGCGTTTTACACTGGCTAGATACACTGGTTAGTTCATGATGGCTGCATTAGGCTGCATTTCGTCCATTTAGTAAATAACATCCCACTTGGAAAAAACTGGTTGAATCAACGTTGTTTCCAACCATTTGAACAAAAAAAGTTAATGTGATAACGTTGAATTAACATGGAAAGCTGGTTGGATTTGAAAAAAGTGAGTTAGTCTTTTTTCACCTAAATCCAATGACAAGGTGAAATGTTTTGTTGATTTCATGTTGAATTCACATCACTTGGTAACTCAACCAAATGTAAATAAAAACTAGACGTTGAACTATGGATATGGTAACTATGTATTAATCTTCATATCTTTTCAGTGCTTCACTGCAAAAATACATTTATATTCCTACTCAGAACTTCCTTGATTGTCGCCTCAGTGAGACCCCCAGTGTCTATGGATTTGTCTGGGAATGTTTGATTATTCTGAGAGATTCTTTAATCAGTGTTTCACATTTCAAGGGACCACTGTTCAATATCCTACTTTCAAAGAGCTGGAATGAAACACAATTAAATCCATTAGTGTAATACTGCGCAGAAACAGCGGAGGAGGAAAACAAAGGAATTTGAGCGCACACAAATAATGAAGGTCATAGAGCTCTCGTCGGGAAAAATAAACCGTTCATATCAAAGACAATTATTATGCCTTGTGTTGTATCTGAAAGTTTTCTATTATCTCGAGCTGGATGGGTAACATCAACACAAAGAAGTGATTTAATTAATGTAAAATGACTGTTATTCTTGGCTGTATGGGATACAAACACATACCCACTCACAGTGTGTAGCTGACAGAAAACTGTCAAATTGAAGTGGGTTTCAATTGAATATACATTGCAGATGTCTGTTTTTTTTTGTGAATCACTGTGATTTCACAAGTTATAGGAGTTGTTTGAATTAATTTAAAACCTGTTGTTTGGGGGCAAGTCCACGGTAACGGAATAACGCTTTGACTCACTTTAAAATGTACAGTATGCAAAACAAAAACCACCGATTTCAACGTTTAACAAACAAACTCTATGCACAAGGACTACTTTTCCACTGAATAATTTTCAAAAACGAATTTAGTGGAAGAACTGTGCAGATGCCAACTTTGATAATGGAATTATGTTAAAATCTCCCTCAGGTTTTTATACCACCACGGTTTCCCAAAACTCTGTTCAATATCTATTCCGAATCAACATTCAAAGATGTTTGCAGAAAGAATGGGGTGTCAGCTATGACATGGCATCTTGAGTTTGAATACACATATTTTTGGGGCCTCCCGGTGTTGTCCGGGTTAGGGAGGGCTTGGCCGGTAGGGATGTCCTTGTCTCATCACGCACCAGCAACTCCTGTGGCGGGCCGGGCGCAGTGCGCACTAACCATGGTTGCTAGGTGCTCGGTTTTTCTTCCGACACATTGGTGGCGCTGGCTTCCGGGTTGGATGCGCGCTGTGTCAAGAAGCAGGTTGGGTTGTGTATCGGAGGATGCACGACTTTCAACCTTCGTCTCTCCTGAGCCCGTACAGGAGTTGTAGCGATGAGACAAGATAGTAGCTACAAAAAAAAAAAAATTGGATACCACGAAATTGGAGAGAAAAAGGGGTAAATGTAAAAAATAAAAAATAAAAAATACACATATTTTTGTATTGTTAAGAGAAATGGATTTACACACGGCAACAGAATTATAGTAGCAGAAAGTGTCTCTGATCTGTACAACACAGAAATGAATAATTATGGACATGAAGGTCATTCTCATATTTCACAAGTTCAGACATAGTGCAACATAGCAGAGCACAGTAGAGTACACTACAGTACAACACAGCACAACAGATGAGAACAGAGTAGAGCAGAGTAGGGTTGAGTAGAGTTCAGTACAGTGCTGTAGAATACAGTACAGTAAAGTAGAGTATAGTTCAGTACAGTACAATATAATGTACTCTACTGTAAATTAATCTACTTTACTGTACCGTACTGTATTGTTCTGTACAATTGTATTGGACTGTACTATACTTAAGCAATAAGCACTACACTTAAGCAAGGGGGTGTGGTATATGTATTTTTACTCCTCTAATTACCTTGGTCACCAGTTTATAATAGCAATAAGGTTTGTGGTATATGGCCAATATACCACGGCTAAGGGCTGTTCTTATTAATGAAGCAACATGGAAGTGCCGGGATACTGCCCTTACCGTAGAATATTGGCCACATACCCCAAACCCCCAAGGTGCCTAACCGCTATTATAAACTGGTTACCAATGTAATTAGAAGAGTTAAAAAATATATTTTGTCATACCCGTGGTATATGGTCTGATATATCAGGGCTTTCAGCCAAAGGGCATTCAGGGCTCCAACCACCCAGTTTATAATACAGCATAACACATGCTCTCCTTGTGCGTTTTATTGATTTTATTTATTGAAAAGATTCCAGCTCATAATCCTCGGCTTGAACCACCCAGTTTATAATGTGCTTAAACTCACTGTACTGTACTATACTGCACTCAGTACTGTACGGTACTGTATTGTACTCTACTGTGCTCTACACACTGTACAGTACTGTACTCCAAACTTGTGAAACCTACATCTATGATCAGTTCACATTTGGTTCAGACCGGTCCGTCTGTGGACGTTAACATCAAGGCCAGGGTGGACTCACCAAATATCAACTGCTTTTCAACGTCAATGGACATCTGGTGTCAGTCAGTGCTCAGTGGGTGAGGATGCTGGTTACAGTACATGGAAAGAGAGGGGGCTTATAGGTAGGTGTCAGTAAGTGCTGGGAGAGGTGACAATAAGAGAGAGAAAGGCAAAGACAGAAATAGAGAGGGAGAGAGGCAGGGATTGTCCAAATTCAGACTGTTTTAACACTCTTGGTTTGACCATCAGACAACAGAAAGACAAAGAAAACATTTATGAGTTGAACATAATCGTATTCAATGGCAGTGGAAGGGGAACAGTAGCAGGTGACCCAACTATGGTTTGTGACTATTATGATTTCCCATTGTAGCCAATTCAGTTGCAGTAAAATCCATTACAAATTAGTTGTCGGAAGTACAATTTTTAAATCACTTAATAAATCATAAACAACATTTATATCAGTAAAATAGCTATAACGAATTGGTCAGTCTACCATTACTTAATACTTATTCTGTGAACATTCATGATCCTTCTCTCCATATGACGGAGAGAAATGTGAAAATATCAGGCAGGTCAGGCAGAGGTCAGTAATCCAGATAGGTGGGGCGAAGGTACAGGACGGCAGGCAGGCTCAGGGTCAGGTCAGGCAGAGGTCAGTAATCCAGATAGGTGGGGCGAAGCTACAGGACGGCAGGCAGGCTCAGGGTCAGGTCAGGCAGGAATGGTCAAAACCGGGACACAAGAAAACAGGAACTATTACAAAGACAGGAGCAAGGGAAGAAATGCTGGTAGACTTGACGAACAAAATGAACTGGGAACAGACAAACAGAGAACACAGGTATGTAGGCGGGTGGAGACAATCACAAAGACAGGTGAAACAGATCACGGTGTGACAGTTTTGATTTATTTCTGATACATTTTAAGACTTTTTCTAGTAGATATTTTCTGAGACCCCTTTTCCATCTCTTTATCTAGAAATCTACCATTTTTAATTTAACTAGGCAAGTCAGTTAAGAACAAATTCTTATTTTCAATGACAGCCTAGGAACAGTGGGTTAACTGCCTGTTCAGGGACAGGACGACAGATTTGTACCTTGTCAGCTGGGGGATATGAACTTGCAACCTTTCAGTTACTAGTCTAACGCTCTAAACACTAGGCTACCCTGCCACCCCTAACCATAAGGTTTAGTTCTCAGGAAAGCCAGCAGGAACAGTTGTCTGCATGATGAGCCTGTGTGTCTATAGCTATATGACTTACATTATTCATTGTGTTCTCATATAATGTTAAAAAAAGGCATATGTTTCCCATTCATTATTAAATCAGGCACAAACCTATGCATACAATAGTACATTCAAGAAAGTAGTCAGACCACTTCCCTTTTTCCACATTTTGTAATGTTACAGGCTTATTCTAAAATGTAATATATTTTTTACAAATCCTCCTCAATCTGCACACAATAACCCATAATGACAAAGAGAAAACAGGTTTATAGAATTTTTGCTAATGTATTAAAAATAAAAAACAGAAATACCTTACTTACATAACTATTCAGACCCTTTGATATGAGACTCGAAATTCAGCTCAGGTGCATCCTGTTTCCATCGATCATCCTTGAGATGTTTCTACAACTTCATTGGAGTCCACCTGTGGTAAATTCAATTGATTGGACATTATTTATTTGGAATGGCACACACCTGTCTATGTAGGGTCCCACAGTGCATGTCAGAGCAAAAAACCAAGCCATGAGGTTGAAGGAATTGTCCGTAGAGCTCCGAGACAGGATGGTGTTGAGGCACAGATCTGGGGAATGGTACCAAAACATTTCTGCAGCATTAAAGGTCTCCAGGAACACAGTGGCATCCATCATTCGTAAATTGAGACGTTTGGAACCACTAAGACTGTTACTAGAGCTGCCCCACCTGCCAACCAGCAATCGGGGGAAAATGTCCTTGGTCAGGGAGGTGACCAAGAATCTGATGGTCACCCTGACAGAACTCCAGAGTTCCTCTGTGGAGATGGGAGAAACTTCCAGAAGGACAACCATCTCTGGAGCACTCCACCAATCAGGCCTTTATGGCAGAGTGGCCAGACTGAATCCACTCCTCAGTAAAAGGCACATGACAGCCCGCTTGGTGTTTGCCAACGAGCACCTAAAGGACTGATGAAACCAATATTTAACTCTTTGGCCTGAATGTGAAGTGTTACATCTGGAAGAAAATCGGCACCATCCCTACGGTGAAGCATGGTGGTGGCAGCATCATGCTTTTTTGTACATTTGCAAACATATTTAAAAAAAATACTTTTTGCTTTGTCATTATGGGGTATTGTGTATAGAATAATGAGGTCAATTTTGTAAAAATCCATTTTATAATATGACTAACAACAAAATGTTGTAAAAGTCAAGGGGTCTGAACACCTTCAGAATGGACATTTATTATTGTTTCCTTCCTACATACTCCTGGCAAACGGAATTGTCTTGGGTAAGAGATACCAAATGCGCTTTAGAGCGTTACCTAACCTACTGTAATATTCACATTCATCTCTTCCCCTGATCGTTTTGTCTGAAAGCCTTTGCTCCTGTTACCTGCTGTTGTTCTCCTCAGACAGCTGACTAAGGATGGCTTGGAGTGTTGTCATGCCAACTCTAAATCAGCAGTCTCTCCTCATCAGTCTGTTTTAGAACATTGAGAGCAGCTATTAGGTGGATCAGTAGATTCTCGACCTGGACCTTGTGTTGGTATTCATTTCCTTTCAGCCTTTCTGTTGCTCTTCCCCACTGATGACACTGATTCATCTGTAACTGGAGATGCTCTTATTGATGTCAACACATTACAAGCTATCTCTTGATTTGCGACAAAACTCTGTGCTGTTATTATTCCGTCCTCGGCTGTCCCAAGACAGACTTGTGCTTCCTCAAATGCCATCGTCGTGGTTTGCGTCACCGTGGCTGCAGCTGAAAGTAATTTATCATGTCACAGAGCAAGGGGGGTTAGGGTCACAACCCGAAGCAGTGGAAATCAGTAGAGCAATCACATTTGTATTCAGCCTTCTAGATTCAGCGTCAATATGGGGTACCAGTCTGGAAGATCTGAAGTGATTATAATGCCGCAGGCAAATATAGCAACTCAGGTCAAGACAACAAGAACATTGTGCTTTTGCGCTTACCCTACGTTTTATTGGTTTGTGTGCCCTCCCATATATGGCTTCGCAATCTATTGACGGCTATGCTGTTTGTGTTTTAATTGAAGAGAGACACAATAAATGTTTGCACTTGCATTTTCTGCAAACGAAGCGTGAAATGCTAGTTAATACAACCTAGAGTGGTACATCATTAGTCATTGCGGCTCTCCATTAGCGAGACGCCTTATTAAGAGGAAGACACAAAACCCATAGCCAGTGCATGACAGCTAATGTAACATATTGTGTTTTTTTTCTACGAAGTGAAATACGAATGGTGAAAAGTAATTAAAGTTTGAATATTCTTGTGTGAGCGTGCCACCAGCATTGTCGTAGTGGCGGCATCGGTGGAGAGAAGAGACGAGTGACGCCTCTGAGAATGAATAATAAATTAAGTGTTGTCGGGACATCAGGGAGCACTGTTACAGAGACACACGCCTAAAATGAAAAACATGTTTCTTGTGAGGTTCATCACCGGATGATCCATTTGCCTATTGTCCGTCCTTTGGCTGAAGCTCATTACAAATGAAAGGATCATAGGTGAAGGAGTTTAGAAACACTGAGATTAACAGGGAAGTAAATCTCCCGTTTTGACCTCTGATTTTCCATGACGACTTGGTTCACTGACTTCGTGATACCTTTTTGAACTTGTTTCCTGTGCGCTAAGATCATATCCTGGAGCTGATCGTGTGTCCACGCTAAGACGACCTACTCTGTCCAGGTATAGCAGTGGGGCAGTGAGGGAGCGAGATAAGGCTAGTGGACTGACTGGGTGTAAAGCCGCAGACCACAGACTGCAGTATTCTATCAGATGGCAGTGGTGTGCTTCTAATCACATTTCAAGGCCCATTGATGCAAACCGCAGTGTCCAGTTGATCCAAGGTGGACAGTGTTCAGGGACTGTTTTGATGTCAGATTTTGTTAAATGTTACAGCTACTCTGGTGGCAGTTGGAGTTTGGCAATCATCCCAGGGCGTTCCAGGCCTCCACACACAAAAAAAGAACCAACCTCAATTTGAATTAATTTTGCCTTTGCACTGACCCAACAAAAATGGAGTGAAATCAAAAGGAAATAGGCATAGTCAATTGATATATACCTGCAATTCCATTTTCCAATAATTATATCTACGTTCCAAGATTTGACTATGAATGATGTGAAATGACTGCCTGAGAAAACTGACAGACTTTATTTAAATAATGCAGAATGATGAAAGGATGCAAGGGAATACTTACAGCATACAATCAATACAGAGACTCCAGCAGCCTGGAGTGGTTTACTGCAGGCAGTAGCCTACAGTCAGTCTCTAAATCGTCCTTCAAAACATCTCTTTTCACATTTTCTATTGGAAGCAAATCAATATTGTCCCTATACATTCCAGACATGGCAGGCAACAATGACTGAGTCTTACCAGAGATGATAGAGAGCAACCAATGGAACGGAAAACAAAAAAGACCTGTCAAACAAACCCCACAATGGGACCGTAGATGAGATGGCGATTGAGATAGATAGTCAAAAGTGGCTGCTGTTGTTGTCTTGCCAGTATGGCACAGCGAATGAGTTGATAGGATGACATTGATTTGACAGATGATCTGCAAGCGTTGATGGCTATTGTGTTGGTGGCTTTGTCATCACAGGAACATGTAATGATATCTATAATCAGGGAAGGTTCTACCGGTGTGGTTCCACAATAATAGTCCCTTGATATTAAACACCAGATATGGACCAAATGTTGTTAATAACTGAATCTCTGCACTCGATGAAATGGAATATATTTTAAATAGTAGGGAGACGCAAATGGCCCAATATTCAGATAAGTAACAAGTCATCAATCAGCATTTCACTTTTTTATATAAACTAACATGACACATTGGCATAACTTGAAACCAATCTGTATAATATGTTGGAACCATGTCATAATCCAGCTATACTTTCCCACAAATCTGATTGAATTTCCCCCCAAAGACATGGATCGTACAGAATCATCCAAAGTGACTGATATGCCCCATGCTCTCAATGGTAGATAAGAGCATCAAATAAACCTCTTAAGAATCCACCCATTTTTTTTCAATTTTCGCCTAAAATGACATAGCCAAATCTAACTGCCTGTAGCTCAGGACCTGAAGCAAGGATATGCATATTCTTGATAAGATTTGAAAGGAAACACTTTGAAGTTTGTGTAAATATGAAAATAATGTATGAGAATATAACACATTGGATCTGGTAAAAGATAATACAAAGAAAAAACAATGTGTTTTTGTATTTTTTGTACCATCATCTTTGAAATGCAAGAGAAAGACCAGAATGCATTATTCTAACCTTGGCGCAATTTAGATTTTGGCTACTAGATGGCAGCAGTGTATGCACAAAGTTTTAGACTGATCCAATGAACAATTGCATTTCTGTTCAAAATATTGTATCAAGACTGCCCAAATGTGCCTAATTGGTTAATTAATAGATTTTCAAGTTCATAACTGTGCACTCTCCTCAAACAATAGCATTGGTATTATTTCACTGTAATAGCTACTGTAAATTGGACAGTGCAGTTTGCTTAAATTCTTGTTAATCCTTCTGCCAATATCAGATATGTCTATGTCCTGGGAAATGTTCCTGTTACTTTCAATCTCATGCTAATCGCATTAGCCTACGTTAGCTCAACCGTCCAGCGGGGGGCCCACCAATCCCATAGAGGTTTTTAACAAGATCCAGACATTAGAGTAACTTTCAATACAGAATGTAAGGATGTGAGGAAACTCGTGACTCCATTCGCTTTAATAGACCTTGATAAGAGCCTCGCTAACATTTAAATGTCATCTTCACTTTGTACAGTTGTAGCTGTTGTGGAGACTATGAGTACTGTAAGTGAATCAGGTATCTTAATAACATTCCTCCTAAATATAATCCAAATGAAATAGCCTATTGGATCTGAGGCATACTGAAAATAAGATGAATATTCCCTTCTAATGCCCCTTTCTTCATGTGAGAGCATTTTATCCCGGAGAAAAACATTGTGTACGGATGGACCTTGTTCTTTTTTCAAGTGGATCAAAAAGATAAGCCTGTGGAATGTCTTAGACCTGTGAAAATGTTTTGCAATAATTGCCTTATATTTCAAGGCTCCATTCATTCTGTGCTTGGGACCCTGGGAGTGAGCTTCACTGAACAGGGTGGGCGAATGTACTTGTCGTCGATAATGAGGTGCAAAAACCTTTTGTTGGAGGCATTGCAACTAGTGTCGCCTTTGCAAAATACCCACAGACCTTGGGATGTTTGCAAACTAACACCGGACAGCTGATTAAGGTGAGGGTTGACTGTTTTGATTGGCGACACACTGGGCTCCAGACCAGAACGGGCCATCTGCACTGCATTATGGGACACTAATGCAATGAGATCATTAAAAAGGTTGATTCCGTGGGAGCAAGGATTAGCACACAGTCTGTTCTAGACAAAATCCAAAAATGGGCATTGGGGAAGGGAGGGGAGGGCAAGGGATTGTATTTGGTAGACATGTTGCGTCACAGCCCAGCATCCCTGCAGAGAGGGTAAGAGGGGAGGAGAGAGAGGGGGAGAGATATACATGTGTTCAATTATAGAGCTATGTAGCTCTCTTATGATTCACTCCATTCAAATATTGTCTGTCTTTCTTTGCCTGATTTGGCTCTGTGCTCTTGGTCTGGTTGAGAGAGAATTTTAAACCTGCAGGATTCTGCCCTCTTTCATCCACTGATGCTGAATTATTTTGCTCTGTGGGGGAGCAGGAGAGTGAAAAGAGGGCTGTGGATAGCTTGAATCCTAACTCAGTGCCATATTTTTAGCTTTGCCTTTTTGAACTCCTGATTCAGCTACAAGACATTTTCACTTGTAAGTGCCCCCATTATGCAAACACAGTTTTCCCATTATCCAAATACAGTAGGCATTGTACTAGAGTTCATTACATTAGACAACCTGTTGGGGTTCAATGATAATAATACAGTAATATACAGTCTCCACAAATTGTAATACCTGATCTAAATGATTATGGAGAAATATACTCTACTTGTTGAGTGATATTACAGCAGATGCTTAAGATTAGATGACTATCCTAATCCTACTGTAAGTAAGAGCACTCCAATGATGATGATGATGGGCCTCCTTTGTTTTAACATGGCTTTTGAAGAGATGAGATGGAAACACTCAAGGCTACTGTACTTTCTTTTCATAATAATAGTTAACTAAGATTATTGGAAGAGAGGAAGAGGGTTGTTGTGGATGTGGAGAAAACTGTTCCTTTTGAACAGTATTGTTGAGTTCTGACAGTTCTGACCTAGGGGTATGAGTGTTGTTGATTTATACTTAAATATAAATATACTTTTTTGGTCACATACACATTTCGCAGATGTTATTGCTGGAGTAGAGAAATGCTTATACTATCAAACTGTTGGCCATGACCTTTTTATTGACCTTTTATTATGTCTGCTTTTACAGTGCCTTGTTGAATGCTCTCTTCGAGGGGCTGGAAGTATAGCTGGAGCCAAGTTCTGATTCTCCCCTCAGTTCATTGTTTCTTCAATAAAGGCAGACTATGAGTAACAGACTAAGGAAGTGTTGTTTTTTGAGAAATGTAAGCATATACACACACACACACACACACACACACACACACACACACACACACACACACACACACACACACACACACACACACACACACACACACACACACACACACACACACACACACACACACACACTTAAGCCCAAACCATCTGTGGCTCTTCTATAAAATATGGAGACTCCAGAGGTATCGAGACAATTTGTTTCTCTAAATATCTTTATTTCAGCATTCGGAATATTGACAAAGTTTCTTCGCATTTGTTCATTTATTTATATTTTTTATTCACAAACAAGTTGTCAGATCCAGTGCAGACAGAATAAAACATATTGAGAGTCTATTCTCCACAGGCAGTGATGTAGACCACTATCTGTCAGAACACATTCTCCTGGCGAACATCACAGACACAACGACACCCTGGGTCGGCACTGCACAGATAGACACAGACATGGTAACAAACTCTCTGTTTGGGGAGGAGAATGTGGGATGGGGAATTGGTGCTGAGTGTTCTTCTATCCCAATGTGTTACAAATGTGTTACCACGATCACGTTATTGACTGTACATTATATATAACGAGGGATACCTTGAAGATATTCAGATCTCTCTGAAATGAAAATGGATGGCACTCCCTTCAGTAAAATACATTTTTACCCGACCCTCCCTGAATGCTTGAACAAAAACAAATGATTCTCCCCTATAGGCAAAATAATGATTAAAACAACGTTTATAGCAGAGAACATGTCTACCATTTACACTCACTCCTAGGAGAGCCTTAGATATGTTGTTTTAGAATCCGTTCTTTATTTTGTGAGCATTTCATGGCAAAGTAGCCAGAAGGTTGTGGATTCACAGACAATCACGGACAAGGGTGGAAAGATATCCATTACAAGAAAAGCACTGCATGAATCTATCATCTTATTTACAGTCTGCGAAAAAAAATTTGCCTTTTAGAAACGCTTTTCATGCCATTCCACTTCATTTTACTTGACTGGAGACAAGCAGAATCTTTTTTTTATACCACAACAGAGCATGACAATGAATTTCAGTACAGGCCCATTGTTAAAAAATAGGATATTCTAAGTTAGGAACAGTGCTAAAGTTGTCTATCAACAGTAAAAAAAAAATAGCTCAACAAAACCAGGTACAACTGAAGTACCTGATAGTAACTGAAGTAACTGAAGATACCTGATCAGCAACGATTTAGAGAAAAATACATTCATTGTTTAACACAGCAGCCACATATCATCAGGTGTGCACTTGTAACCTGTTTTCGTCATTTGGAATCTCTAATTTTGTATTTAATTCTATGATATTGTTGTTACAAAATAGATGTGTTGACTGTGATTAGGGCATGGGAATATAAAAGTATCTGCTAGGCTAAATTAACAAACTACTGTAGGCATTATTAGCTCACCACATGATCCTTAAAACCAAAGACTGGCCAAACACATGTTTCTAAAAGTGAATTCAAAGGCACTGTACAGCCTAAAAAGGCATTTTTTGTTGAATTATTACTTAATTTGAAGTATTTCTTTCCTTTCTCTCCTTTTATACTGTACAGTCTAAATGCTAAAAGTATACGCGTGCTGGTGAAGTGCTGTTGTTGAAATACTGAGTGATCCTGCCAGCATGTAGCGTATCACAAATGCTTCACAATTGATGTCTTAAATGATAATACAAATAATAAATAATTGATAGGCTACTTGGCCTGCTCCTGACTGATTTCGAGTTACTACTGAATGTTGTTTAATAACCTGTTGAGGTGTTCGAACGTCAATTGATAGAGACAGAATCATTACTTCCCAAGCAAAGTAAACTTGCCCTTGGCTATAAAAGGTTATATCGCAGCCTCTGAATGTCATTGAGACAAACCCAATATTTCCCATATGCATCGGCGTCACATCAGGTAAACCTACCTCTTGTTTATTGAATAGGAAGAAATATGTTCCAACACAAAAACCTCTTGTTGTTAGTTTCCTAAAGTCAAATTAAAATGAATAGTGTTAAACTGAATTAGGTCTTCTCGAATTTCCTTACTTTCAGCACCCTTGCGCTGTCCATCTCTGCAGCTGTGTAACGTCGTTCTTCGTTTGTCGAAAGAGAGTCGGACCGAAATGCAGCGTGGTGGTTACTCATGTTCTTTAATGAAGGAAAAGGTGACGATACATGAAATAACTTAACAAATACAAAAACAACAAACGGAACGTGAAACCTAATACAGCCTATCTGGTGAACACTACACAGAGACAGGAACAATCACCCACGAAAGACAAAGCGAACTCAGGCTACCTAAATACGGTTCCCAATCAGAGGCAACGAGAATCACCTGACAGCTGATTGAATCTGGAAGATTCTGGTTGACAGGCTGATCTGGAAGAATCTGGTTGACTGGCAGATCTAGAAGATCATGGCTGACTGGCGGATCTAGTTGCTCTATGCAAACTGACAGCTCTGACTGCTCCATGCAGGCTGACAGCTCCTTGCAGACTGGCAGCTCTTTGCAGACTGACAGCTCTGACTGCTCCATGCAGGCTGACCGCTCCTTGCAGACTGACAGCTCCTTGCAGACTGACAGCTCCTTGCAGACTGACAGCTCCCTGCAGACTGGCAGCTCCTTGCTGACTGACAGCTCTGACTGCTCCATGCAGGCTGACAGCTCCATGCAGGCTGACAGCTCCTTGCAGACTGGCAGCTCCTTGCAGACTGGCAGCTCCTTGCAGACTGGCAGCTCCTTGCAGACTGGCAGCTCCTTGCAGACTGACAGCTCCTTGCAGACTGACAGCTCTGGCTGCTTCATGCAGACTGACAGCTCCTTGCAGACTGGCAGCTCCTTGCAGACTGGCAGCTCCTTGCAGACTGGCAGCTCCTTGCAGACTGACAACTCCTTGCAGACTGACAGCTCTGACTGCTCCATGCAGGCTGACAGCTCCTTGCAGACTGGCAGCTCCTTGCAGACTGGCGGCTCCTTGCAGACTGGCGGCTCCTTGCAGACTGGCAGCTCCTTGCAGACTGGCAGCTCCTTGCAGACTGACAGCTCTGGCTGCTTCATGCAGACTGACAGCTCTAACTGCTCCATGCAGGCTGACAGCACCCTGCAGACTGGCAGTTCAGACAGGAGACTCCGACAGCGCAGGAGAGGAGGAAAACGCTGGCTGCGCTGAACAGGCGGGAGACTCCGACAGCGCAGGAGGGAAGGAAGGCTCTGGCTGTGCTGAACAGGCGGGAGACTCCGACAGAGCAGGAGAGGCGAGGCGCACTGTAGGCCTGATGCGTGGTGCGGGCACTGGTGATACTGGAGCGAGGACACGCACAGGAAGCCTGGTGCGGGGAGCTGCTACCGGAGGACTGGTGTGTGGAGGTGGCACAGGATGTGCAAGGCTAGGGATGTGCACAGGAGGCCTGGTGCGTGAGGCTGGCACCAACTTCACCAGCCGACTAACACGCACCTCAGGACGAGTATGGAGCGCTAACTCAGGTGCCATCAAATCCCCGACACGATCCGTCGGACGAATATGATATCTATAGCACCAAGCTAGCAACTCCCTCATTACTCTCCACTCCACTTTCCCCATTAACTCCTTCACAGTCTCTGCTTCGCTCACCTCTAACACCGGCTCTGGTTCTGGTCTCCTCCTTGGCTCCTCACGATAAACAAGGAGAGTTGGCTCAGGTCCATCTCCTGACTCAGCCACTCTCCCTCTGAGCCCCCCCCCAATACATTTTTTGGGGTGACTCTCGGGTTTCGCTCTGCGCCGCCGTGTCTGTTTCTCCAACTCCATTCGCCTAAAGCCTTCTTCGCACTGTTCCAGCGAATCCCATGCGGGCTCCTGCACTCTCTCTGGGTCGGCCGCCCACCTGTCGATTTCTTTCCACGTCGTATACTCCATGCCATTGCTGTCCATAACGTCCTCCTTTCGCTTTTCCTGCGGTCGCTGCCTGTAACCACGCCGCTCGGTCCGTGTGTGTTGGGTGATTCTGTAACGTCGTTCTTCGTTTGTCGAAAGAGAGTCGGACCGAAATGCAGCGTGGTGGTTACTCATGTTCTTTAATGAAGGAAAAGGTGACGATACATGAAGTAACTTAATAAATACAAAAACAACAAACGGAACGTGAAACCTAATACAGCCTATCTGGTGAACACTACACAGAGACAGGAACAATCACCCACGAAAGACAAAGCGAACTCAGGCTACCTAAATACGGTTCCCAATCAGAGGCAACGAGAATCACCTGACAGCTGATTGAGAACCGCCTCAGGCAGCCAAGCCTATACAACACCCCTAATCAGCCGCGATCCCAAATACTACAAACCCCAATACGAAATACAACACGTAAACCCCTGTCACACCCTGGCCTGACCAAATATATAACGAAAACACAAAACACTAAGACCAAGGCGTGACAAGCTGCCGCTTCATAGTAATGTAAATTACTCGAATATGGCTTATTGTAAGGTCAATAACTCTGATAAATAACTTCATTATGGGTAACAAAACATTTCGTTTTTATTCAAATCAATTATAGCAATAGCAAGCTTACGTTCTCGCTCTCCCGCTCAAGCCGAACAGGACATTAGTAGGCCTAGTCCACGCGCAACAGATATTGCGTATTTTCAAACAAATTGACTGGCCTCCTGAAGTGCCAACGTACACAGCACAGTCATTGGTTAGGCAGCACAAAAGGGTTTGCATCAGCAAGAGCAAGGCAGGCCGGGGCTCATGATTGGGAACGCCTATTCATTGCAGTGTGTAATGCAGTATAGCCTAGTTTTATATCCACCATCCCAGAAGTGCAAAAACTCAGGAAGGAAGTACATTTTCTTAGAAATATAACCTTTCCCTGTGCTTCTCCGAGCATGCTCTTCGTATAGTCTAGGTCTATAGCCTATAGTATAGTCCAGCCTTTCTCAAACCTTTTTGGGCCCGGGACACCCCAAGGTGTTTTCAGCAGCCAGTCGTGCGATAGTTTGATTTTGTTGCAGCAAGAGAGGAGGAGATGGTGTCACATTAATTGGTTGAATGAAAGGGGATTAAAGTCTTCACTGCCATTTCGCAGAGTTGAGGGTATTCTCCACTGCTGAACAGCCAGAATGTGGACAGGCGTATCTCATTAAAACGTCATTGTTGAAACGAGCGCGCAGGCCTTGGTCACAGGACAGCACTAATAGTTTATCATCAAGAACTGGTGACAATTTGTGAGTCTCTTCGGTGGTGGTGAACGGATTACGCCTCCACTGCTTTCCCTGGTATGGATCAGATTGCGAGGGGAAGTATTCCTCGAATTTGAGCAGAGTTTGGCTCAAAAGTGACCCCATCAATGTATTCACGTGGTCCATGTCTACGTCACCCACGTCAGCCACAGTTGAGAATAGGGGGAACATATCGAAAATGCCTCTATCCACTTGGTCTCTACAGATGTCCAGCTTTTTCTTGAAATCCGCAATTACATTTTTTTGCTTTGAAAATGTCACTTGGACATCCCTGCATGGATATGTTGAGCAAGCATCCTTATTAGTAGGCCTACATCATAATCCATGTCCCATTGCAGTATGCACTCGTTCAGAACACAGAATATTCACCCGCCAAAGAGGAAACTCTTTGCATCAGACATTCTTCATAAATGTAGCGAATATGTACAAGAAGTAGAGCAATTTTAAAATGTCAGTCATCTCGTCTAATTGGATTGCACACCAATTTGATGTGCGGGCTCAGTCTAAAACCTTCATGTGATTCAATATCGTCTGCTATATTCAGGATTCTGTGTGTGAGAGTGTCATTGGAAAGTAGGATTTTACTGATCTTGGTAGCAGCACTTGGGCCTAAAACCTTTTGGCAAGAATCCACGACTGAGTGCATTACCAGCTTTTAAACAGTGAAAGTAGCCTGGCACTTGTAAATATTATGAGAGAGTAAACATGAAGCCTTCAGTAAATTCTTGTTGTCTGTGAAATTATTGTGCAGCATTTTTGTTTGGTTGGTCACCTCTTTTTTTGTAAAAACAATATATTCTGATTTATCCTTGAGATGTGTACGCCTTGTTTCTAAATGTCTGCACATTTTCGACGGCTTCATGGCATCGATGCTGAGGCAAGTCTGACATATCACACGGACCGGTTTTGGTGGGCAGCTGTCATTTGAAACAAATCTAGGCAGCGAGAGAGAGAGCGCCGGCTGCACAGCAGGGCTAGCTTGTGTGTGTGTGTGTGTTTAGTGTAGCTATACTTAGTCATGGAAAAACAATTTGTTTACTGCGTCATGCATAGTTCAGTGCATTGCACAAGTAGGCCTATGGCAAGTATTTATTCAAGACAAATAGGCTTCACACTGGGGTTTGAGAAAGGCTGGTATAGGCTATGGATAATTATATTTAGACCACACAAGGCGCACTTCATATTGCTGGCCCAGCAGAGAATCAGGGATGAGGGGCATCATTGGGCACACATAACATACTCTAAAAAGCAACTCATTATCAAACCCTGAGCAATATGACATTTCATTGATTACACATTACATGACCCTCCCCTGGAATACATTTAAAAAATACTACACCCTCCCCCTGACTGAAATTGAAAAAGCATCTCCCCCATTTTCGTCCGGTTAACTATTGTGTAAAAATCGACCTCTCCCTGACAGTGATGGGAAAGCTATGATCAAGTAATTAACTAATTATACATACCTTGTGTTTGTGGATGAAAAGTAGGCCCAATATTTTTCAATGCGATAATGGACTCAACGACAGCCAAAACTGAATTCCTTGCAGTTATATGATGTAATATTTGGCAGAGGTATTAACAGAGATGTGAACATTCACCACTGGAGCACTCCCTTTATGTTGCACTGAACATTAGATTGCAAGTAGTAGTAGTATTTTTGCAAGTAGGCCTTTATAATACGTCATGGCCTCGATTTCCAAACCAAACATGAGTGTACAGTATATTGTGCGGAGCCGGTGTTTAGTATATTTGCGGTGTGTCCCCACAGTGGGTGAAAGAGAGCCCAGAGCTCTGACAGGTCTGGAGTCAGCTAGCATGACTCATAATCCCAACAGCAGCATATGTCTGTACTGTACCATTAGTTGTAGCACAGAGCGACTCTTCTGTGAGTATGTAAAGCAGCGTTCTGTTTGATGAAAGCGTTATGGTGATACACTGTTAGACAATGCAAACAAGTCAAACAAACTAAATTATTACAGTCAGTCATCCACAAGAATTTGGAGAGGACAGGTTCTCATTTTATGAGAACAGTAACAAGACATTTCAGTTTTCTTTTGAGTTTCAGCCAGCGCCAATCAGTCTAGGTGCTCTACTGTAAAAATCGATATCTCAAATCCAGTCCAATGTGAGAAAGTCCTCTCAAAGGAGGCAAAATTTGGCCTCTCTACACAGCGTGTGTGTATGTGCATGTGTGTTAGTGCTTGCAACTGCTTGATTGTGCTAGTTGGCGTGTGCGGGCCTGTGCCTGTGCATGCCCACACAATCGTGCCCGTTTTGACACAGGTAACCACCAGTGTGAAAACCCCAGTTCTTTCTGAAGTCTGTTTGGGTGGGATTAAAGCAAAGTGCTGAAGATAATCCTGCACCTGGGGCCAGTGTGTTTTGTAGGATTATTCTAACCTCCCTCGACCTGCAAGGGAGATTAGCCTGTGGAAGGTTGAAAAGTTCAGCCTCGGGAGGAGGGACACCTGGCGTTTCGCGGTACAGTAGCCCGAGAGGTGCCCAGCACTCCGCTGCACGGAATTCTATTCATCATCTCATTAGCACATGATAAGGAGCCAGCTTTTAACATTTGAGTTAATTGTAATTGTTTAGTAATTGTTCCATTTGGCTGTTCTTTTCGGCTCTGTTCCTCGTCACTCACTCATTGAGTGTTTGCGCAGTCATACGTGAGGACGATACAAGATAACTTTGCAGAGTGCCAAAGATCTGGAAGATTGCAATTATGTAATATAATCCATTGTTCTTGTCACTCACTTATTCAGTCATCAGAAGCTAATGCAGCGCTAGCATTGTAAAACAATGAATCTTAGTTATCAGAGTTTTATTTAATAAGGTTATTCCTTCACATTGTGCAATATAATATTGGTACAAAAACCAAGAGCTTTTCAGCACCTGCTACTTATCCAAATGATTGATATAAAATATTTTGATGAATAAATTGATCATTTTGATCATCTCCTTTGAAACAAAAGTGCCACACAGAGGGTGAAAACTTGGTCGCATAGACATAAGTGGGCTTCACTCACATCTGTCAAGTTTAACTTAGAAGAGTAGCGGTTGCCCTGTCAATTAAACTTCCATCATTCATCATACAGTGATGGCAGCTGGCAGCGCTTATGAACAGTAAAAAGACAAGTAAGTAGTTTGAATTATTCCTTCACCAGCAATGTGTCAATGCTATGAACCCAACTGTCATCCCTGTCTCCTAACAGTTGGAAGAGGGATGTGAAGGAAGTCGGCAATGAAGTTTGCATAACATTTTGTTTGACTGTGATATTTGATATAAATTCAGCTTTTTATTGTGTCATTGAGTTGCAGATATGCATTTTTATTCGATGGGTTGAGCTAAATTGTATATTCTATGGCCACAAATGGTTGGCTTTTGAGTCCACAGTGTGTCAGATTTCAATTTTCTGACTGACATTTCTGACATTTTTTTTAACCTTAAATCAAAAAGGTTATTTCAGCATATAAACATGTATATAGTGTTTATTGCACAGATGCAAAAACGTTCATGTCTCATTGCAGTAAAACCTCATCAACTATCTGTGCACTCATCATATGAACCATAAATTAATACCTTTGCAATATTAAGTACCATATTTAAATGTATTCTCAACACGGATGCAGTCATTAGACCGGCATTACATTGGCATCAAAGTATCATTGATTCATATAAATTGTTAAAAGAAGTAATGAGCGAAGGGGTTTTGTTACCTTGTATTATACCTTATCATTCGGGAACAACAGGCTTTTTTTGGTACTGGTTAAAATTCATAATGCCGTTGACCTTAACAAGGTCCCCAGGACCAGTGGAAGCAAAACAGCCACATAACATCAAAGATCCACCACCATATTGTACAGTAGGTATGGAGATATATTCTGCTCTTGCATTCTCATTTCGATGTCAAACCCACCACTGGTATTTGTGGCCAAAGAGCTCTATTGTTATGTCATCCAACAAATGCAAATACCTGCAGTTGGCGAAACAGCATTGGAACTTGGATTGGAACTTGATTCAGATGAAAGGAAAATAGAGCTCTTTGGCCACGGATCGAAATGAGAATGCATGAGGATATTGACCCATCAAGTAAGTTTTCATAAATCATTGGGTACAGCGCATGAAAAACGTTATCTGAAATAGCGTTTTATTAAAAACATCTTACGGCCCGGATCCTGTTACCGGGATCGATTTGACAACATCCGGTGAAATTGCAGAGCGTGAAATTCAATTGACAGAAATCGTAACATTAAACATTCATGAAAATACAAGTGTCATACATCAGTTAAAAGTTTGACTTCTTGTTAATCCAGTCGCTTTGTCAGATTTCAAAAAGGCATTACGGCTTAAGCACACCATGCGATTATCTGAGGACAGCGCCCCGCACACAGATTACATACATTTCCAACCAAGTAGAGGCGTCACGAAAGTCAGAAATAGCGATAAAAGAAATCACTTACCTTTGAAGATCTTCATCTGGTTGTAATAACAAGGGCCCCAGCTACATAACCAATGGTCCTTTTGTTCAATAAAGTCCTTCTTTCATATTCTTTCATTGGCACGCTTGACTCAGTAATCCTCCGGTTTTCCCTTGTTCAAAATGCATACAAATGAATCCCGTAAGTTACCAATTAACTTCTCCAAACAAGTCAAACAACGTTTCTAATCAAACCTCAGGTACCCTAATATGTAAATAAACTATACAATTTAAGACAGAGAATAGTATTGTCATTACCGGAGATAAATAACGAAGTACGCGCACTCTCCGGAATGCGCTACAAACACTTACAAAAACTACAAATTCTAGCTCATTTAATATCCTAGCTTCTGGGCCTGAGTAACAGGCAGTTTACTTTGGGTACCTCATTCATCCAAACTTCCGAAAAACTGACCCCTATCCCTTCATGTTCACATTTACAACATACATAGGCATTTCATCATCAAGACCTTTAGGAAATAATGTCTGGAGGGTGAAAATCCCAAAATATGCTCTTTTGCTTGTAACGAGTGCGCTGAGAGACAAGAAGCGAGTTCAGGGAGGGAGTGTTTTAATAAATAAAAGAAACAATGAACATGAAATACAAACAACGCACTGACAAAAACAGAGTAACGCCTAAGGAAAGGACCAAGGGGAGTGATGGATATGGGGAAGATAATCAAGGAGGTGATGGAGTCCAGGTGAGTGTCATGAGGCGCAGGTGCGCGAGACGCTGGTGACAGGTGTGCAGGATAATCAGCAGCCTGATGACCTAGAGGCCAGAGAGGGAGTATATGTGACAATACCCGACACGCAGCTCCAGCCGCAGGACGGCGTCAAAGGGGACGAACTCGGGGATCAGGAGCGGACTGGTCACCCCTGCTGATGCGCGAGAACCTGTCACGCCAGCTGAGGCACGGGAACCTGTCGAGTCAGCTGGGGTGCAGGAACCTGACAGATCGGTTGAGGCAGGCGAGCCTGGCGATCCGATTGAGGCATGAGAGCCTGACGAGCCAGCTGAGGCAGGGGAGCCTGGCAATCCGGCTGAGGATTGAAAGCTTGGTGAGCCTGGCTGAGGCAGGCGAGCCTGGCGATTCGACTGAGGCATGGGAGCCTGACGAGCCAGCTGAGGCAGGGAAGCCTGGCAATCTGGTTGAGGCATGAGAGCCTGTAGCAGTTCCCAGACCCAACGTAATTACTCTGATACGAAAAAAACACCCCCTGATGCTTCCCTTAGGTGAGGTGTTACTCTGTAATGAGTGTGATGAGAGTCGGGAAGCAAGTTCAGGGAGTGAGTGTTTTAATAAATAAAGAATCAATGAACACAAAACACAAACAGCGCACCGAAAAATAGAGTCAATAACACCTGAGGAAAGAACCAAGGGGAGTGACAGATATAGGGAAGATAATCAAGGAGGTGATGGAGTCCCGGTGAGTGTCATGAGGGGCAGTTGCGCGAGATGATGGTGACAGGTGTGCTGGATAATCAGCAGCCTGATGACCTAGAGGCCAGAGAGGGAGTATATGTGACATTTCTCAGACTATTACTTATATCACCTCCCCTGTCTGATATCTTAACTTTCTGTAAGTCACAAAAGCTAAAGGTAGAAATATCATGTTTTAGGTCATTAAAATGTACTGCGACTGGATAATCCCTGTCGTTTCTCCTGATTGAACTTTTATGTTCACTGATTCTATGTTTGAGAAAATGCAACCAAACGGACAAGCTGCTCTCGATGGTGCAACTGTAGAACTTTTTGAGGATCTGGGGACTCATGATGAAAGTGGATGATGGCACCATGCTGTATGGCTACAGTCTTGCATGCTCTGACCTAACATTGTTATTTGGGCTCTTTGTGACTCCATCTACGCAGAAGGAAACACTGACGAAAAAGAGGCAGGAAAGCTGCCGTCCTTGTGAGACTAAGGCGAAGGAAACCCAGCCACCACTTCCCTCCATTCTATTGGGTGGTAGTGGCCAGTCACTTGAGAAGAGGATGGATCGCAGATTTTGCTATCAAAGGGGGACTCTCGTAACACCAATATTCTAAGTTTTTCTGAAACATGGCATCCTGACAAGATACCTCCCATGGCTATCCAAATAAATGGATTCTCCATTCAATGAGCGGACAGGACATCGGATTCCGGGAAATCCAGAGGGGGAGGTGTATATATCTTCATCAACTACAAATGGTGTGCAGAATCTGGCACACTGAAAGCCTTGACCTATTGTTCACCAATCTTGGAATACCAGATGGTTAAAGCCGGACCTTTCTACCTTCAGAGAGAGATGATCGTGTATTGTAACTGCTCTATATATTCCAACTAAGGTTGCAAAATTATGGGAAAATTCAATACATTTCCTGGTTTTCCCGAAATCCGGTTGCAGGTTCCCGGAATCAGGCTGTAAATCCAGAATCGTCCAACCAGGAATGTTTTTCAAGTTCCCGGATTTTGCAACCCTAATTTTATCTTAGGACAGCAACAACTACAGGCTAAAGTATAGAATTAAATAAAAAGTAAGGCGATAAATAACAATAACGAGTTTATATACAGCGGGTATTGGGAGTCAATGTGAGGAGGTACAGGTTAGTCGAGGTAATTTGTATATGTGGGTAGATGTAAAGTGACTATGCATAGAAAATTAACAGTGAGTAGCAGCAGAGTAAAAACAAATGGGGGTGGGTGTCAATTTGATTTGATTAAGTATTCAGCAGTCTTATGGCTTAATAAGGGTAGAAGCTGTTAAGGAGCCTTTTGGTCCTAGACTTCTCTCTCTGGTACCACTTGCCGTGCGGTAGCAGAGAGAACAATATATGACTTGGGTGACTGGAGTCATTGACAATTTTTTGGGGCCTGGATGGCAGGAAGCTTGGCCCCAGTGATGTACTAGGCCGTAAGCACTGCCCTCTGTATCGCCTTACGTTCGGGTGCTGAGCAGTTGCCATACCAAACGGTGATGCAACCAACCAGTCAACCATGCTCTCGATGGTGCAGCTGCAGAACTTGTTGAGGATCTGGGGACCCATACCCATACCAAATATTTTCCCAAGTCTCCTTGGGGGGGGGGGGGGCATTGTCGTGGCCTCTTCATGAATGTCTTGGTGTGTTTGGAACATGATAGTTTGTTGGTGATGTGGACACCAAGGAACTTGAAACACTCCACTACACCCCTGTAGATGTGAATAAGGACCTATTTGGTCCTCCTTTTCCTGTAGTCCACGATCAAATCCTTTGTCTTGCTCACATTGCGGGAGAAATGGTTGTTCTGGCACCACAATGCCAGGTCTCTGACCTCCTTCCTATAGGCTTTCTCATCGTCGTCGGTCATCAAACTTAATGGTGGTGTTGGAGTCGTGCTTGGCAATGCTGTTGTGGGTGAACAGAGAGTACAGGAGGGGACTAAGCAAGTCCATTATGGACAACAAAGGAAGCCCTAGCGGTGATCTGCCCAACGATGCCTCTCTACCAGATGATCTCAATGCCTTTTATTCATCCTTCTACAAAAACAACACATGTACCTGCATGTGGGCCTCTTCTGATCTGGAGGACTGGTTGATCTTTCTCTCCGAGGCTGACGTGAGGACTGTTTTTAAATGGGACAACACACATAAGGCGTCAGGGTCAGTCAGTATTCCAGGGGGTGTCCGCAGGGCATGTGCAGACCAGCTGGAAGCTGGCAGCTGTCTTCGCTGACATTTTCATCCTGTCCTTGTCCCAGTCTATATTTCCCACATTTCAAGCTGACTACCATCATTCCCATTCACAAAAACTGTAAGGCATCCTGCCAAAATGATTACCAATTACTACCACTTACTACTACCATTATATGTACCTCAAATTTTGTGCACACGTTTGTTTACATCTCTGTTAATGAGCTTTGCTACTTGACAAAAAATTTCATCAACCTGACAGGTGTGACAAATCAAGAAGCTGATTAAACAGCATTAACATTACACAGGTGTAATAAAATGGCACTCTAAAATGTGCAGTTTTGTAACACAACACAATGCCACAGATGTCTCAAGTTTCGAGGGAGCATGCAATTCGCATAGTGACTGCAATGTCCAACAGAGCTGTTGTCAAGCCATTTGAATGCAGAAAGATACGGTGACGAGATCCTGAGACCAATTGTGAGGCCCATATTGTTAAAGGTATCTTTGACCAACAGATGCATATCTGTATTCCCAGTCATGTGGAATCCATCGATTAGGACCTAATGAATTCATTTCAATTGACTGATTTCCTTCTATGAACTGTAACTCAGAAAAATCGTTGAAATTGTTTAATCTTGCGTTTATATTTTTGTTCAGTATATTTATCCTGCTAGTGGTCACTATTACTCCTGTTTACATGTATATCTATTGATTACTATATATTACAGTAAGTGTTTATTTATTCCTGCTACCAGTCACTTTTCAGCCCTGTTTTATGTACTGTATATATACTGTATGCCCATCACGCCGACATTGATACTCTTCCAAAGACAAGCATTACAGTTACATGATTAATCAGTTGATCGCGTAATACTAATTACAGAGAATCTTTGATTAAAAACCATAAGTCTTCAATTCAATGATAGTAAAGACACGACAATAGATTGGACCTATCCCTTCAGACCACTGCAGTTTAGCTGGTACACCATTGAAGTGTTGACTTCTAATTACTACCACAAAGACCGCCGGTCCACCCACCTTCGAATGTCAACTTAAATGGTCATGTCTATTCTATTATCTATTTATTTTTATGATTTTAATAGGTGTCCTATGGAGGATTGACAGTATAATTTAAAAACAATAGATATTCCCATTCAAATCAATATTGATGTGTGGACCACCAACCATCTTTGTGATGTCATTTGAAAGTTGACATTTCTATTTGATTACCATTTTATTAGCCAAAACAGGATACCCACCCTGCATTCAAGAGCATGTTATGTCTCAACTGATGGCGAGCACAACACAAAACATATGTTTTTAGATCATTTACATTCAAGGTTTGAGAGTATAAAATGGTCTGACAACCCTGTTTGTAAGCTTCTAAATTATATCAATCTCAACCGTTTCTCTTCTTCAGTGATAAAGACATGGATGTCTCATGGTATGGTGGGGTATGCAAAATGGGTCAACTCTGACACTTTTGTCTCGTGAGTGTTTTGGCATTCAGGTCCAATTCAAATGGATTTACCCAATGAGAAAACATTGCATTTTAATATTTTATGTACCTGTTTGATGTATCTCTCTGCATTCAAATTGCTATCGATAAAATGGAAATGTGTTCGTTGTCCGTAGCTTATGCCTGCCCATAAAATAAACCCACTACCACCATGGTGCACTCTGTTCACAACGTTGACATCATCATCAGCACTTGCCCACATGACGCCATACACGCGGTCTGTGGCTGCGAGGCCGTTTGGATGTACTGCCAAATTCTCCAAAAGGACCTTGGAGGCAGCTTATGATAGAGATGGAGAAGGCTGGTTGAATACCAGGTCAAACCCTAAAGTTGATTGACGCGCTCATGCGTCACACGTGACGTCATTTTGAAGATTTCATAGCTCCCCGTGTGTTTATGCTAGAGACTTACTGTTCTTTACAGTGGCTGCAGCTCAATCAATTTCCTCCAATATAAAGCTTGACCTTATTCCATAGCATGGGGCTTGTGAAAGCTTTGATTTCTATGCATGAGAGAATCCGGATGAGAAAATTGTCACAAAATCGTCTGTAAAACCTGACACAAAAGAGGAGACTCACACGAACACGACAGTGTTGTTTGCTCTATGACATCCACAAGCTTTACGCCTGACCTCTCTGTCGCCGAGGTCTTCTCACAAACCGTCTGTCCCGTCCGACTGGTTTGAACTATAAACTAATAATGAACATGCATCGGAAGCAGAGACTCACAAACAAGGACACGGTTATTTTCCTCTACGGCGCCCACAGTCAACGCCCACAGTCAACGCCCACAGTCAACGCTCACAGTCATATGAATGTAACCCTGTACCGGACTGTAGAAATGACTCAAAGTGAATCGGGGGTAAAAGTGCCTTGAGTAAAGTGACCAAACGTGTCTACATTTTTTATTTGTCAGGGTTTTCTTATATCTGTCAGATGTAGGACAGACACTTCAAATCCTTATTCGGTACGATTTATGGGATGGTCTGTTTTGCCATGTACAAATGTGTTATTAAATATATCTACGGGATCTATTTGCAGTAAAGGACCAAATATTTTTGGGGCAACATTTTATACTTACAGGGGTCAGAATCTAATAAAAAAAATCCCCCAAAATCTCAATCATATAGCTAAGTGATACATTTTATGACCATCTTCAAACAATTCCACATGTTAGCTTAGTAGATAGCACCAACTAAGGGATACATCCTGAAAATACCAACTTTGCTGAAACAGGCAATTCATCCAAAACACTATAATTTGATTACATTTAAAATGTGCACAAATATCCACAAACCTTACCATCAGGGGATATCTTCTTGTATCACTGCGTGGGAGTGTAGCTGACCCTCTCTCACGGAGCAAGGTTTGCTTTCGAGGAATGTCTCTCCATCTCTCTCTTCCTCTCTTTCTCGCTCCCTTTCCCACCCTCTGTACCACTATCTTTCTCCCTGTCTCCCTCTCTCTCTCTCTCTCCCTGTTTCTCCTTGCCTCTCTCGCTCACTCTCTCGTTATCCCTCTCGTTCTCTCGCATCACCCCTTCCCTCACTATTTAGCTTTTTCTCCCAATCACATCCTCATGTCTTTCTGGCATTGACAAATGTGACTAATGAACCAGGGCTGTTGTTCACATGGAGGCTATGAGGGGGTAATATCCCATGCTGACTCTCTCCCTCTCAGCACCTTTACAGGGATCGGCCAGGTGTTCCCCATCAATCTGAGCTGCCATGGCATCCCAGCCACACACTCACCACAGTATCGTTATTTAATCCACTGAACCAGCCTTCCCCATATTAATTAGTTCTCTATTGGAGATCAGGGTCCAACATGGAGAACTCTAGATGAGCCCTTCAGTTCAGAGTTGGCGAACAGTGACAATAAACTGTTTATGAAGTTAAGGGCCAGCAGCCAAAGCACATAACATTTCAGCATCACACCGAACAGCTGTACATGGATTGTAGAGTAATTGTGCTTTCAGTGCAGTATTAATTGTTTTTTACTTGGCAGACGCTCTAACTCTGTCCCTGGCTGGCTGCCTGGTGGGGATATGGATACCCCACACGCATTTAGGCTGGCTTTGTAGTACTAGACATTCAAAATGTCTGCCATGGTGCTTTTGTGACAACAGGGCATGAATTGTTATACTGTTGTAATGGAAATATAAACCAGACTCAATTAGTGTATATGAAAGAGAAAGGACACATAATTAGGCCTGGTACACATTAACTGTACAACAAATAGCGGTTATCATAACAATATTCACTGAGTATATGAAACACTCCTTCCATGACAGACTGACCAGGTGAATCCAGGTGAAAGCTAGGATGCCTTTATTGATGTCACTTGTTAAATCCACTTCAATAATTGTAGATGAAGGGGTGGAGACCAGTTAATTAAAAAAAGGATTTTGAGACAATTGAGACATGGATTTTGTATGTGTGCCATTCAGAGAATGAATGGACAAGACAAAATATTTAAGTGCCTTTTAAAGGGGTATGGTAGTAGGTGCCAGGCACACTGGTTTGTGTCAAGAACTGCAACACAGCTGGGTTTTTCACGCTCAAAAGTTTCCCGTGTGTATCAAGAATGGTCCACCACCCAAAGGACATCCAGCCAACTTGACGCAACTGTGAGAAGCGAAGCATTGGAGTCAACATGGGCCATCATTCCTGTGGAACGCTTTCGACGCCTTGCATAGTCTTGTGAGAGAACAATTATAGGTCCTGTTAATGCTGTGTTTTCATGGTCTCCACTCTAGTTCTCTGCAGCTAATCTGGGCGTATGGTCAATAGAGATGGCTTGAGCTGTGTTAACGTCATTTCATTAATCCAATATGTTTTCATTAATTGAATTCACTTAATCTATTTTATGAGAATTTGTAAGATTCTTGTTTGCATAAAATAGATGGAGACGAGTCTTATCAATAATAGATGATAGTATTTATTCTCGGAGAGCGCTGCCATGTAACCACGAACAACAGTTTCTATACAAAATATGACGTCATTGGTGAATGAATCTCCTCCTCTCGACCGAGACAAAGCTAGTTTAAAAGTTCATTTTGATCCACTAGCACACACACAGGACACACAACATAACTGAATTAACTCTTGATCCCTCACCGTTATCGATCACCACTTAGCTGACCGTTCTAGTTAACAGAAAACCTAGGAATGCACTCACTGCCTTATCTAAAACACCCCAGAGCTAAGTTTTGTCGGTTCAACCATAGGTTAACGACCCTATCTGCTTACTTAACCCACAACCCATTCCTCCCCAGACTAGTTGGAATGGTGTTCATTATGTTTAATTACTCCTTGTCCATGCCACATAATCCCTTCTTATGAACTCATATTGTTAATCAGATATAATAAAACAGAGTATAAGTTTACTTAGTTACAGTTCTATTTAAAATTAGGATATTGTTTAGTAATTTATTCATAAAATTCCTAACAAGCTGACACATGAGTTAAAGACTGCATTACATAGACAATAATGTGTTTTACTAGAGATAGCTTAGGAGTAGAACAATCCCTCATTGTCTCAAAATCAACCTTGCATCTGGGAGACTAAGCCACGGTGCGGTTAAGACAATACACCCCTGTGCAGATAACGACCGGATGAACCCATAGTGGTTTATGATGCCACTTGGTCTGCATTGGAGGGGTGGAACCAGCCATGACTAAGCAATCTTAGAGTCATCTATATAAAGAACTCTGCATTTGTGTAAAGGTTAGGTTACTCGGTCCAACACTCAATGGTGGGGTGGGGGGGTCAACCAGCCTCATTATTGCAGTAATTAATTGATATTAAATAAAGATGATTGTTTGAAGAAATGACAATGTCTCTCTCACTTGATTAGAATATTCCACAACAGTCTATTCCCCGACATACTGATGGTGTCCAGTGTAAGTTCAGTTCAAGTTCAGTTCAAGCCCCATGTAAGTGATGAAAATTGTGAGAGTTGCTATAAAAGGACACCTTATAATCTTAGCATGTACTACAGCATCTGTTGATCCTCATCCCAATGTTGAAAAGTTGTTCTTTCAACTTTCCTTGATACAGACTATTAAAAAGTGCCCTTGAATATATACAACTTTACAACACTTCACATACTGTGAAGTCTTGGATATGGTGAATTTTGGGTCATCACCGAGCCACACTTGTTCCAAAGCCACCCACTTAGTAGATAACAGAAACAAGCAGCCAAAGACTATCTCAGAACAAGAGCTTCTGTCCCCAGGGAAACGCAGCCATCCTAGCATAGCTACTCATGAGTAGCAATACAATACACTTTGGAACTGTATCTGGCTATCCGCTGACAGGTCAGCTATCCTGAGGGGATTCAGCCCTAACTGGTGTCACCTGCCATCGCACTCCATGGTCCACTTCAGGACTTCCACCTGGTCTCCTATCAGAGTTCACTTCTGACTTTAAAAAAAGAGTTATCACTCTTAAGTCGAAGCCAGATGAATAGTGATGTGGATTGTGGAAAGGGCAGGTCTGCAAAACCCACTACGTCTAATATGCTACCTTGCAGGTCCGTGCACAGAGCTTTCGGGAGGTAGGAGCAAAAAAAAATTAAAAAGACACCTCTTACAAACAAGCCGTTGAATTGCCCCCTTCTCTGCTCCTAACAGGAAGAGACACACATGACAGATCCAACTCAAATGTAGCCTACCAGTATTCAAACTCTCCACCTGGCGTCTGTAGCCAGTGGCCACTGCATGCAGAAGTCAGACTAGTGCTGGTTTGGATCTGGAGGACGGGGTCATTTTCTGAGATTCAAGTTTATGAAATTGGGAAGTTTAATGTGCACTTAAAATGAAATCGTTGAAATAAGACTTGAAATAAAATGTAAAAGTAGCCAACTTCATCAAATTATACAGGGCACTTTTTCATATGAGCGAGGGCACTGGTTGAGCCCTGTCTGTGCACATGCCTGGTTCCTTGCAACGCCCAAAGTCCAAGACACTATGAGGTAACTGAAGTGTTGACAAGCTTTGGATGCACCACAAGTCATTAATTCAGATGAACTTTTGATAAGAAAGTAATTGCTTGTTTAACTCAGTGTTCGTATACAGAGTTTGACAACCGAAAGTTCATAAACAATTATCCAAGAAAGAGACAAACATAAACAGCTGGTGTTCAGACGCAATCCATTAGGTCAAGTGCAAATTAAGAAGTAACAGTGTAGCTGCAGTGTTTGCCTTGAACTCAATTTCAGGTGTCAGCTGAAGATGAGAGGCTGTTATCTGTCGCTGTCAATTATTGCTTTAATTAATGATGTATTATCATCGCTGAACCATATTATCAGTGTTCAGTGTTGTGATAACTCCACAACAGAGAGGGGTATCAGGGGACATGTGTGGAAGTCGAGGGAAGAGTAGTCAGGACTATAGGGGGGGTTATCTGCATAAACAGAGCCACTTAGCTGAAGAGGTAGATAGTCTGAACATAAAATTCTCTGTTACTGCTCTTCTTGTCACCAGAAATAGAAAACAGCTGTTCTATGTCTTCCAACATAGCCAAGTACATGGTTTGCAGGGATGACTTAAAGGGCAAGAGAGAGAGAGAGAGAGAGAGAGAGAGAGAGAGAGAATATTAGACTTACTGCTTCGTCATTTCCCAATGCTCCTCAAAGAACATCGTTCAAATGGTTCAAAAACCAATATATATATATAGAGAGAAAGAGAATTGGTTCACATTCATAGCCTGCATCATCTACGTATACTGTGCAGAGCTCCCTGCTCCTCTGTGGTCTGGAGCCAAGTATTTTTATTTTTTATTTTTTTATTTAACCTTTATTTAACTAAGGTATGTGACATCACTTGGCGTAGTTGGCAGGATGGAATCCAGCCAATTCATATATCTTAATAGTTCATATACCCCAGCAAGGGAATTTTGCACATACTGAGTTACAGGCTAATGTATTCCGTGCTGTTCACCACCTTAGCTCACTACAGTGTTGTATTCGGGTAATTTAATTTGGTGTTCCTGGTCGGGAAGTTGTTGCCTTTCTTTTGTGTTGTGTTCGTTTTGCTAATTTCCTCTCAATGTTGCAATCGGTGTTTGTATTCATGCCCGGGAAGATGCCTCTTTCCAGTCCTTCCAGTCCTCTTAATTTTGCTCTGGCACTTATTTGAAATTCAAATCATCTCTTTCCTTGTCATTTCTCTCTTTTGTTCTCTGTTATTCCATCCCTCTCCCTATCACTTTCTCTGTTGCCCTCTCTCTCCCCCCCATCTCTTCATCTCCCTCTCCCACCCTCTCTCCCTCCCTCTCTTTAAACACATAGCTTGGATTAGGTAATATCTTTTTTCCAGTATTTTACAAATGTTCCATCCCGAGAATAAATAACTTTTCTCCCAGGTAACCCAATATTTCCCGCCAAAACCAGAATAGCCATTCAAAAGCATATAAATAGGCCTATGCCTGGATCTGATTAGAGCTTTAATGGAAAATTCAAGTCTGATGCAACCGGAGCCTGATGAGACATACTTTAAATACATTTTATGAGCTCAAGCCCCCCAAAAAACAAATGATTGTGTCGTTGTCCAATACATATGCTATATGATATAGGCTACTGCATATTACGCACGGCAGAAAAACATAAAAGCCCATAGATGTAAGTAGCTAAAGTATATGCTCTCTTGAGTAAATACATGAAACTAGCGCTAGGAGGCTACTCTTTTTGAATGTGATCTGTATGATATACTGTATTGTATATGTACTGGAATTACGCACATCGTTCAATTCATGTTAAAGCAGGGAGAGAACATGAGATTCTGGTGCAGCACATGCGGCCTACAAAGTGACAAGTATAGTTTAGTGAATATCATAGGGCCTATTTGTATAATTAGTCAACTGATGCATGTAATACATTCATAACATTTTCCCTAATGTTATTAGCCTACCTCTTCTTTCTCGCTCTGTTGTTGCTTCACTCCTTCCTTGCTTTCAAAAGTTCTATGAAGAAAAGTTTGGTTTTCCTTATCGTCATCATTCTAATGACATCCTTCAATAATATAGGACTAGAATTAGATGCAGAAGGTTTTCACTTCTCTTCATGAAGATCGAAGGGTTGTGGTTCTGAATGAATACTGCCATCGCGTGTTCGCTCTTCTTTCAAACTACCCGTGAGCTCTAATGGCTTTTAACATCCAGCATAAAAAGAGCTTGCATCCCTCTATTCGAAATGTTCAAAAAAATATGTCCAGCAAGCAATTCTAGTTGAATTTTTCCTGCATGGGACTACAAGAGCTAAGGAGCGTTTTTTAAAGAGGCCAGCGGATCACAGGCGTGTGGGTATTCCATTGTGCAAGAGACAGAGCCTTTAAGTTAGAGCTTATTATGCATAACTGATCGTGAATAAGCTAAATATAAGGCTAATACTGCATTGGATGTATTACCTGAAAGTGGTAGGCTACAACATCTGTATATAGGGCTATATAACAATCCAGATCAGGATTATCTATTTTGGATGCACTTGGAATGGAATTGATGAAGAGAGAGAGACTGCGAGAGAGTGCTTGCACGTGCACTGATTTAAAGCAACAATATTAGAGTCACAGGCTGTTTTAAAAAACTCTGCAGGTTCAATATTTTTTTTTAATCTTCACAATTCAAAAAATAAGGTAACCCCCCAAAAGTCAGATGCAGATGGGTAAATTAGATGCTAATTCATTAGCAAATCAGACGTGCAAAAAAAGAGTAACATGAGATGATAGGTCTACATGCATTGTGAGCTGCGCTCCATTCTGAGATGGGCTGTCTGTCCCCACCCTGAGCGTTGATGATTCATCATGCAGAGGCCATAGAGAAGACAGATTTAGACGTCACATATCATTTAATAGTTCCATTTCACGCCATGCTGTTCATATACATAATGTATTATAATTTACTGGTTTCTCTGAGTTATTTATCCTGGGAAAAGTGTGTGGTTTTGGGCGGTAAATCCCAGTAAATCTAGGTAACCAGGTTCTTGCCATTCAACCCTAGCGTAGATGAAGAAAGAAAGCAGTTATCAGAGGCAGTAACAGTGGCTGACCCAGAATGAGGCCCTTCTCCTCTGCTAATTTTACTTTTACTTTGATGTGCCTTTCCTTACCATGATAATGAGGTGACAAGGACCGCAGCTTTCATCTCTCTGTGGTGCCAAGTTCGACGCTCCCTGCGACACTGTTCTCTCTATTCTGACCGAGTTGGGTCGGCCCCGACCTGCTCCTTTTCTGCTACTTCCTGCTACAGCACTGCTTCCTCTAAAAAAGTCTGCTTTCTCCTAAAACAGTTTTTCTGAATGCCAATGCTAGACTTTGGCTTGGCTTGTTTCCCGGCTGAGATTGTATGCAACACATTCT